>NC_084480.1:52383379-52688158 GCF_030035675.1 Rhineura floridana
GCTCTGTGAGTGCCGCATTCTCCCTAATGAAGTGTAGAGTGTTTGAGGATCGGGATATTTGCAGGGAGACCAAAATGCTTATTTACAAAGTCATTGTACTACCAACCTTACTGTATGCCTGTGAAACATGGATCATTTATAAACGCCACTCCCAACATTTTGAAAGATTCCACCAACTCTGCCTCCGGAAAATTCTGCAAATTACTTGGAAAGACAGACAGACTAATGTTAGCATTTTGAAAGAAGCAAAGACTGCCAATGTTGAAACAATGATCCTTCAACATCAACTTCGCTGGACTGGTGATGTTTTCGAATGCCTGATCACCATCTTCCAAAGCAGCTACTTTACTCCCAACTTAAGGATGGAAAACGGAATATCGGTGGACAGTAAAAGGGGTTTAAAGATGCTCTTAAAGCGAATCTAAAAAAATGTAACATGCGGATCAAGAACTGGGAAGTCTTGGTCCATGAATGTCCCAAATGGAGGTCAGCTATTATCAAAGGTGCTATGGACTTTGAAGAAACACGAATACAGGGCGAACGGGACAAACGAGCTAAGTGGAAGGCACGTCAAACAAATCCTCATTGCGACCATCTTCCATCTGGAAACCTATGTCCTCACTGTGGGAGGCTGTGTGGATCCAGAATTGGCCTCCACAGTCATTTATGGACCCACTGTTAAAGACCTTATCTTGGAAGACAATCTTACTCGGCAATGAGTGATCGCCATTGAATGAATTTGGATGATTCGTAGTGCTCTAGCCTTTGGCAGGATCACATCTGACATGGGGATTGTAATAGCATCTCCACTTTCCCTGTCAGTTGTGGAGTGTGCTTTTGATGGCTTCCCACCTTTTGTCATGCCTGTGCAGGATTAAATAAATAGGGTGATAAAATACACCCCTGTCTCACACCCTTTCCGATTGGGAACCAGTCAGTTTCTCCATATTCTGTCCTTAGTTTATGAAGTAGATCCCCACAATACATTTAAAGCACATCAAACTTGCATTTAAAGCTAATGACGTCCCCCAAAGAATCCTAGGAAGTGTAGTTTCCCCCTCACAGTTATAGTTCTCATCTACAGTTAACAAAGTTAAACTACAGATTGTTAACAAACTGCAGTTCCCAGTTAAGAAATTATAGTACCCATGATTCTATGGTGGGATTCCTGTGCTTCAAATGTGTGTTGAATGTGCTTTATATGAATGGTGTAGATGTGCCCTAGGTATGTTGTGCGTTCATTAGTGAATTGAAAAGAACAATGTTAAAATACACTTTTTTAAACAGTGGAAGGGCTGCAGCTAAGATTCCTTTGTTCTAAAAGTGGAAAGAGACCCAAGGGCCACAGTGACTCCAACATTTATTTATGTATTTTATTTACAACATTTATATACCACTTTATTGTAAAAAAAAAAACTCAAAGCAGCTTAAGAAGGAATTAAAACAATAACATTACTGGCAAAAACAGACAGGTATTTTTAAAATATTCAAAATAATAAAACCAACAATGAATTAAAAACAGATAAAAAGCATAATAGCTTCTACGTGCCTGGGAAGGCTGCCTAAACAAAAATGTTTTTAGCAGGTGTTGAAAAGAGTACAATGAAGGTGCCTGCCTAATGTTAATAGGCAGGGAGTTCCGAAACGTAGGTGCTGCTACACTAAAGGATCGATTTCTTACAAGAGCAGAGCAAGTACTGTGTAGCACCCTTAACATGGAAAGCACACCTTGAACTTGGTCTGGTAACAAATCGGCAACCAGTACAGTTTTCAGAGCAGAGATATTATGTGCTAACAGGCTCTCACTCATGTCAGCAATCGTGCCACAGCATTCTGCATTAACTGCAGCCCCTGGGTCAGGTTGTGCTGCATGGGGATTTCTGTGACTTGGCTGACTGGCTGCCAGGATTTTTTTAGTTTTGGTTAAGAACGCTGACTGGTTGTGGGATGCTAAGTTTTCTGCCTTACTCATAGGAATCTTGTGGTTGGTATGGTACTGCATTTAGGAAATCATTACTATCTTTTTTTTCTGTTTGTATTTCATTTACCTCTGACCTCACTCCCTTACATCCATAGAAGCAACAACAGTGGTTCCATTTGGTCAGCTCAACCCCCTTAAACCCATTGATGATACATCTTGTTATTTGTATGATGGTTTGTTTCTTGTCCAATAGTGGTAAAAGAGAATTCACATACTGGGAAGTGTGGCTTCAATTGCTGTTGTTCCCACGCTAGTAGACCAAACTATGTATGTTTTCTCTCTGTCAATTATTACTCACTGGAATTGGGTTGGCTGTCAAAGTGGGTTTACAGCAGCCCACACGGTAGGCAGGAAAGGGTAGAGAATCTTCTTAACTCTTAGTCATTTCTCAAACCTCTCTCTGCAGTAAAAGGTCAAGTTTGTAAGGATGTTTAGAGCAGCCACTTTAAAAGGCAGGCAGGGCATTCCAGCCAGGGGATTGCTTGGATATCAATATATTTGCAGGGGATCCCTAGTCACGCCTTAACAACAGCACAATCCTAACCATATCTGCTCAGAATTAACTCCTGTTGAGTTCTATTGGGCTTAGTCCCTTAGTAACTGTGTTCAGAATTGCAGCCTTCAGGGAATCCATCTTTACTCCTGAGTGCTCCTATCTAACATCTCCACAACACTAGGCTCCCTTCTTCCTACAATGGCCTTCTAGTGACTGGCCTAGCCTGAGGGCATTTAAACCCTTCTTGCCAGAAGGAAATAGACTAGATGAAATGTTCCCTATCCAGGCTCCCTAAGCAAGTGAGAAGGAATGATCCCATCACTTCAGTCAGAATTGGGAACACCCTGAATTAAGTAAGATTTCTATCTTAATTTCCAGTTAGAGGGGTGTTTTTTGTGAGAGTGGTATTGTCCCAGCAACTGTAGTTAATGCTTAATGTATCATGCTTAATGACATCACTGGGCCTCACCCCTGTGACTTCACTAGGGCCTGCCCCATGAGATCACTAGGACCCACCTCTGTGACATGACTAGAGCCCACCCCTGAAATCTCAGAGTTTGGGATGCTTCTGACCTGGCAACCCTCGATAGCACTCGTCAAGTACTTGAAAAGTTGTCACATAGAGGAGGGTCGGGATCTCTTCTTGATCATCCCAGAGTGCAGGGCATGGAATAATGGGCTCAAGTTACAGCAGTGATTCCCAACCTGGGGGCCTTGAAGTAATCCAGGGGGGCCACAAACAATAAAGAAATGAATTATATATTTTTAAAGTCTTCATTCCCTGGATGCTGTCTGCTCCCCACTGCCTCTACAGACTACACCTCCCCCTTGCTCCAAATAAGAGAGGAGGACTTTTGCTGAAGTGGCAAAGCATCTTTCAGGCATGGTGAGGGCAAGTGTCTGCCTATAAAACATGAGGCAGATGCCAAAGGAGGCTGAGGGTAGAGCTACCAGTAAGAAGAGGGGATTACTATCTCTGACTCCCGTCTCCTCATACTCCCGTCTCTTTGCTGCTGACAACTCCCTTGCTCAGAACGAGGGGAGAGGACTGTGATGCGTCCTTCCCTGGCTCTCCCTGTCAGGTTCCTACCTGCTCGTGGTTACTGCCTGTCTCTAGGCACCACCAGGGACTCCACCAGTCCGGACCGCACTCTCTTATGGTTTACCTATCCGCTCTAGCACAGATCTCAACAGATCCCCCTGCTAGGCAACCACCAGTAACGTCCCAATACTAGTATTCCCAGAGACTCTGAATACTGGTATTGTTATTCTCTTCACCGCTGCCACCATTTGTTACAGTTCCCCTTCAGCCTTGGTCTTACCCTCCCTTCTGGTCTGTGAAACTCCAGCCAAGGATCAGGCCTTTGGTAAACCAAATTAAGTATTTATTAAAGATAACAAAGCTAACAAGATTAACAAGATTTCTTCTTAAGGCACATAAGCATATGGTTTTACTCAATACTAATCCGAACTCCACCTCCCTCCTGGTAAACAACTCTCTAAACCCCACCAAGCAATCCACTCTTTCTCTTCTCCCCCCTATTCCACAATTTACCACCTCACATTCACCCAGATTTACCTGTCATCCTTTCATTTATACTGTCAGCCATTTTAAACATTCAGCCAATCATCAAGCATTCTATTGCCCATTCACTCCCCCTCCTCTTTCACTACTTACCATGTATACTCTAAACAACCAGCACTTACCATATATACACTAATATATAGGAACATCACAAGGACTGTTTATGAAGCAAAAGAAGCAAGGCCGCAAGGAAAGGTTGCTTTCCCCCTTCCTTCCTGGCAGTCAGCTTGCCTGCTTTTCTTGGCTCCTGCTTCACTGCCACCTCCTTTTAAAAATTATTCTTATTTTCGAGGCTGCCCACATGGAGCCAAGGAGCAGTGAGGATGCTCAGGACTTGCTCACCCCTCATCTCTGGGGCTAAATGTGTGTGCCAGCATCCCCCCTTTCTTCCACCTACACTCCACCCGTCAGTCCTTCTCTCCAAGATGCTGCGGCAGTTGAGGGCTTCCCCCCTCCCATGTGCCTGAATGCATGCACACTTGCAGATGCTTGCAGGAGAGACAGGTGTGTTTATGTGTTTGTGCTGATCTGTCTTCTGTTCTGCTGTCATTCCCCAAGTGCATGCTAACCAAGTCCTCAGTTCTGATGATCATCCCAAGGCCTAAGAGCACTAACCCCCCTCCTTAATCTATCCACCCTTTTGTCTTCACAATGTAGCATTCCCACCACGACCACATTGCTGCTTCTTGATTATGATGATGATTTTTTAAAAGCTCAGCAGGTTGGCTGAGGTGGGGGTCTACATACTGCAGCTCAAATGTATTTATTTATTTAATTATTGCATTTATATCCCACCTTTCCTCCAAGTTGGTCAAGGTGGTTCCTACCTCCCCCCCTTTCCATTTTATACAGAACCTGTGAGATAGGTCAGGCTGAGGGACTGTGTCTGGTCACCCAATGGGCTTCATGGATGGATGAGTATTTGAACCTGGATCTTACTCCAATCCTATAAACCACTGGAGCTTGCAAAGGGGGTATTGTAATAAAGATTGGGAAGCACTGAGTTACAGGAAGCCAGATTTGACTGAACATCAGGAAAAACTCCTATCTGTTAGAGCAGTACAACAATAGAACCAATTACCTAGGGAGGTGAGGGGCTCTCTAGTACTGGAGGCCTTCAATAGGCAGCTGGAAGGCCACCTGTCAGGTATGCTTTAATTTGGATTCTGGCATTGAGCAGGGGGTTGGACACAATGGCCTTATAAGCCCCTTCCAACTCTACTATTCTATGATTCTAGGAGATCTCCCTCAAGTAACAGTTCTGTGGGCTTTCCTTCCTCCCCCTGTTTCAGGAGCTTCTTCTGTCATTGTGGAGCTCGCTATGAAATTTGGTAAGTTGGTGGATGGTAATCCTTTTGCTTACAACAGTTCCCTGAAGGAAAGAGGGAGCATTGCCTGACTGTCATCATTCAACCTCTGAACCTGCTTGAGAGGAGAGAGAACTCCCTGAGGAAGTAGTACTGGCCGTTTATCCTTAACCAACGTTGTTTGCTTCTGAACTTTTTCAGCCCTTACTGAACAAAGCATGGATGATACAGCTGAATGAGGATGAAGGTTTAGTTCAGGATACTTCATTTCAGTCATCAGTTATGGGTGCATAGAAGAGTTCCCCCCCACTTCTGGTAAAACCTGTCAGAGTTTCTTTTCCTCAGGCTTTTGGTGCTGTCTCGAAGCTGGATGGGTTAACCCTAATAAGGCTAAATTAGTTTCTAGGGTGGCTACAGAGCATTATAACAGCTCTGATTCAATCGTGAATCAGTTGTGCTAACATCAGCATGGACGGGTGAGTAATCCTGCCCTTTCTGATGTTTCAGTGTCCTTCCCTGCAGGTGTTTTTCCTGAGTCTCTATTCTCTCTCTATATTCCCAGGAGATTAAGGAACCTCCCTCTTCTAATTGGCTCTTGTCTGACAGATGTAAATCTTCTATTTGTAGGAGACATAAGGGCAGGAGGCCACTCTGATCTAAAAGTCACAAGAAGAGATTCCACATATCTCCATCAAGCGGCTGCTCTGCGGTCTCCTTCTTTAAACTCCTCCACCAGTTTTCTCCATTGTATGTGGAATCAGCCAATAAGACATCTGAGGGTGCTTCTGCTAAGAGTTTTCAGGGTAGGAATTGAGATCTGCATCTGAAGATCTGCATCCCTATCTTCTTGGCTATGGCCAGGCAGATTTTGCAAAAAATTGAGGAACAGCCTGTGGATTCTAAGACCTCATCCCAGTCCCTGACTATAGGTGTTAAAAATGGTTCCTTCTGCTCTTGCCAAAGTGTTTGTCTGTCTCTCCCCCCTCCCCAATTTTCAATACTGTTTGGAAGGCTGAATGGGCTCTCTTTCCTGCCCTGGGCTCTTTCTGTGACATTTTGAACTGGTCTAGTTTTCCTTTGCTCTTGCTTGGATGGCTGTTCCTTTACCCTGAGTTTGTCTACTGGAGTAAAGGGTGCTAATCAAGACTTTGGGAGATTGTGTTAATCATTAACAGTTGTGATTAATTCTGAACACTACAGGCAGCACTACATGTGGCAAAATATCTCTTCCTTGTGTTCTGGCCTTCATATGCCAATGGTTTAGGTTAAGGCATGGGGCTGTGGATATGTATAGTGTAATCACTGCAGAAGGGTCATATGTTATATCAGATTGTGGTTATCTGCAGGCACAATGTGTTCCCTCTGTGTTGAGGAGTTATAAGATGATTCCCTCACACATAGTCAACCAGGTTATCTGTGTCAGTTCCCTCCTTCCCCAGAAACATAAGGAGTGAGATTTTGGTGAGGAATCTTAATGTGTACCAGGTTTGTTTCTGTGGATGGGTTGTATACTTTTCTCCTTAGAACAGGAAGGGATGTTAGCAATCTGGGCAGGGACATGGGAGTAGACCTCTATCTGAGGAGTTTCCCCATTCTTTTTTTTCCTTGAAGGTGCTAAAATATCAGTGTCAAATTGCTTCCTTTTAGAGCAGCCTTTCCCAACCTTTGGGTCCACAGATATTGGACTGCAACTCTCATCAGCTCTAGCCAGCATAGCCAATGGTCAGGAATGATGGAAATTGTAGTCCAGCAACAACTGGGGTCCCAAAGATTTGGGAAAAGCTGCTTTAGAGAGCTGAGTCTCTCCCCCAGGGAGTGTTTCCAGGGCAACAGCAGAAGCCCCTGTTGGCTCCTCTAGAGGGCACAGTCTGTAAATATATAAATGGAAATCCCGCTGCACTTTTTTGTTGAGGATTCAAAAGGTTGTTATTGTTGTCTGCCCCACAGGAAGGCTCTGCAATACATATACATATATGCGCAAGATTCTGCCAGCACACATATGTTTGAGAAGCTTCTTCTGTCTAGAGAAGCTTCTTTCTCAGAATTTTGGCTAATGTCTATAAACATTCTGGAGTATGCATAGCTAACTTCACTGGTGTCCATTAGACATGTTATTTCTCATCTCACTGCAGGATGTGACCTGGCATCTCAGGTGACATCAGCCTGATGATGTCAGGCCACAAACAGGCCTGGTGGTTGTGGTTTCTCTCCCAGTCTGTTCAACAGCTTCTGCTTCCATTCCAAGTTCCTGTTCCAGCAAAGGTGAGAATTCAGATGTCCATTCAAGACCTGGTGTAGAGGGAGCTACAGTGACATTTGCTTTCTCTTCAATTAACGGAGTGAGTGAGTGAGTGAGTGAGTGAGTGAGTGAGTGAGTGAAAGGAACTGCAGAGACAGATGCCAGCCTGATCAGTTGGGGCACTCTTCTCATTCCAGTAATCAAGGACAGTGGCCTAGGGTCCAGGTCGTTTGCCTCGATCTGAAGTCCTTGGTGTTGGATGTTCAAGGTGCCTATCTGTTGATCCACGGTTTTAGACACTCCACTTGCCTTAAACTGGGCCTCAAGCAATGGGGTGTACAGCTCCACCTGGAGGTGTTTTCTCACCTGGTGGTCCTCTTCTGGGGCTGACCCAGCAGCTCCAGAGGTTAAGGATGTGCTGGGGGTTTTCTTCAGGAGGGGGTGAATAAGGGGCTGAGCTGCAGCACCATTCAAATACAGGCTACCATTTTAAGCAGTGATCTAGCCAGTTTGGGTGATCCGACCTTGTCCTCACATTCCAGCTATAAACATTTCATCAAAGATTTGGCCCTGGTTTCTCTCCAGGCGTGTACCAGTTTCTCACATGGGATTTGAATTGTGTCTTCACTGTACTGATGGCCACTTGTACAGTATTTTTTTTTGTCTCTTAAGATGGTATTTCTGGTGGCAATTACATTAGCCAGGAGGGTGACAGAGTTAGAGGCTGGGTCTTCCTAGCCACAGCTTTGTGGGTTTTTTCCATCCTGGTATGGTAGTGTTGCAACACGAACCACCTTTCATAGCTAAGGTCAACACAGTGTTCCATTGTTCCCACAAGGTGGTGCTACCCTTATTGTATAAGAACCCTTAATGCTACCAGGAGTGCAGGCGGCACATTTTGGATGTCAGGACACCACATTTTTATCTAGAGGGAACCAGGGACTTGGAGAACTTTTATGTCTTGGTTTGTGCTTTCACCAATCCTGCTGGGAGGAAGGTCTCTTCCTCATCGATTTCTAGTGGTTCAGGGATGCCATAGCCCAGGTCTATCTGGCATTGCACAGGCAACCACCAAGTGTTGTCACAGTCCATTCCTTTAGGGGCGCAGCGGCTTCAGCTGTGTTTAAAGGTAGCTATCCTGTACTGGAAATTTTTAGAGCAGCAATTTGGGCTTCTCCTCACACTTTCTTGATACACTACAAACTGAGTGTTTTTTCATCATCAGTTGCAGTCCTTCAGAAGACTGTAAGGCAGTGAGGAGGAAGCCTACCCAGGTTAGACTGCTCTGTTATATCCCTAATCAGGAGTGTCATCCATCATCCTCAGGCAAAAATAGAAATTTGTCTTACTGTGAATTTGTTTGCTGAGGATAGTGGATAACATTCTGCCCACTTCTCCTTCCTCTGCTGACAACCTAAGGGGTGTGGGTTACGGCTCCTGCTGCTGCCATATGTATGGTTAGTATTTTTTTCTGTCCACATACTGTATGTGTGCTCTATTGGTCTGGGGGACATCTGTTGTACCTTGGTGTGGTTAAGCCCTTTTTTTTTTTTTGCC
This sequence comes from Rhineura floridana, assembly GCF_030035675.1. Lineage (NCBI taxonomy): Eukaryota > Metazoa > Chordata > Lepidosauria > Squamata > Rhineuridae > Rhineura > Rhineura floridana. The sequence goes on from NC_084480.1 coordinate 52,392,545, forward strand.
ATGCTTCTCTGTTCCTTGTTGGTTTTTCTTTTTCTGTTCAATACAGTTTCTCAACAGTTAGGTTTCAGTCATCCACAGAGTTGAAGCTAGAATGTCAGAGTGGGGTCAAGGAGTTGTCTGCTCTGCCAGTTGGTCTGGTGAGAGGGATGGCCCCTCCCCCTGGAGAGGAGGCAAAAGACTTTAGTGGACTCTGCCTGATCCTTCCAGTAAGAGGCATAGGGTTGCCAGGCTCAGGGCCTGAGAATGATCCTGTATCTTTAAGAGAAGAGACAATTCAGCCAAGTGCAGGTTTTCTTGCAACACTGTAATGGGAAAAACCACAAAGTAAAATTCTCCCTTCCTCCCGTACAACTTTTAAAGATACAGAAGACCTCTTGGTTGTCAGGCCCAGCCTCCAAGAGGTCTTCTATATCTTTAAAAGCTGTGCAGGGGGAAGGGAGAATGTCACCTTGTGGTTTTTCCCATTAACAGTGTTGCAAGAAAACCTGCACTTGGCTGAATTTTCTCTTCTCTTAAAGATACACAATCATTCTCAGGCCCTGAGTATGGCAACCCTAAAGAGGTGTCATCCCTGATCAGGAATGTCACCCATCATCCTCAGCAGACAGAAATCCACGTTAAGACAGATTTCCGTTTTTCCCTACACAGTTTTTGAATATTGCTTTTGCTTGCCCACTCTTCCCCTCCATATTCTGAAGTTACTGCTGGTAAGAATTCAGCAGAGAAGTTTGTCCTCCATTTTTAATATGTTCAAAAAAATGATAAAACTGATTCTGATGGCAACAGGATTTCAAATTGTATCTAAACATGACATCCAAATGTTAATTGGACAAATAGATCTTATTTATTTCATGAACATGAAAATGTCAGTGGAATAAAACTATTTATCACAGGATAATGGCCTCCTGACACCTGATAAATGCCAAGATAATGATACTTATTGAAAAAGCATCAAAATAGTCTCCCATTTGTCAGAAACAAATACTCAGGCAAAGATCATGTTTATTTTCAATGCAGTAATTTTATTCTGTTATAAAACCTCAGCAACTATCCAGGATACAAGGGTAAGCACTAATCAGTACTGCATGGTGAGAACTCTACAGAGGGCAGTTATTCTGCCACTTAGGCGTGACAGTTACAAAACACTCAGCAGGGTTGGGCCACAACCCCCCCCACACACACACACATTATCCTAGACATCACTGTGGTGGCCCCTTTTAAAGTAAGAAGAATTAGTATCATTCTCACAGTGTTTTCTGTTTTGTTTTGAGTTTCTTGTATTTTGTGTGATTTTTTTTTCCCAGATGGAAGGCCTTTAACTCTGGATGAAATATGGAAAAGCGTGCATGAATGCTACAGGGAACAGTTCTGGCAGGGGCCCTGGGACACCATTACACAACAGGTACAGTCTTTTAACCTATTATAGTGTGGAATCAATTTACTTGTAGATACTGGTGTTTTATATACCAAATTAGACCATTACTAGTCCAGAAGCAAGGATAAACCCTAAAATTTATGAAATCCATTTGCTAAAACTGGGGAGATAGTCATAGCAGTAAAATATGAAATAATTTTATGGTCTTTGTGAGTTTTAAGCACAACTGGCTATAGAAGGTTACCAATATTCTTGTTACTACTGAAAATCTTGTTACTACTGAAAATCTTCCTACAAACCAGATGGAAGTGAAGTTCCAAAATAGATAATTTATTTCTCTTTGAAAGAATGAGCCACTGTAAGTGGAACAATTCCCAGTTCCATTCTGAATAAAAATAGTCTTCCAGGAGAAGCATTTTTAATACTATATGTAAAGGGTCAGGAAACATACAGCACAGGCTCGCTGTAGCTTTGCACTTATATATAATAGAAATTAAGATTAATTTCTGTCATAGCTGACAAACATATAAAACTATGTTACTGAAAATGGAACCTCAAATGACTGAAAAAAGAGAGGGAGTTGACTTTGGGCTGAGGCCAGGTTCGGTGGTATAATAAGCATGTATTAATATGGCCTTAGTTGGTTCTATTAGAAGCCAAACTTTATAATAAATGCAGAAATTTGCTTGAGTATAATTCTGTAAAATTAAGATGCAGTTATTCAAAGATACATGGGTTGTATTCAACTACAAATGTACAGCTTGGGACCAGAATATCTGAAAGATCATTTTACCCCTTTATACCAAATCAATCACTGCACTCTGTAGGGGAGGGCCTTCTGTAGATACCATCTCATCAGGAGATCCATTCTGCACAACATAGGAAGCGGATCTTTAGTGTTGTGGTGCCTACGCTTTGGAATTCGCTCTCCTTAAATATTAGGCAGGTGCTGCCTCTGTTGTCTTTTCAGCGCCTATTGAAGACCTTCCTCTTTCAACAAACCTTTTAAGTAGAGACCTTATCCCAGTCTGCATCTGTGTTGGAATTGTCATAGAATCATAGAATAGTAGAGTTGGAAGGAGCCTATAAGGCCATCAAGTCCAACCCCTTGCTCAGTGCAGGAATCCAAGTTAACACATACCCAACAGATGGCTGTCCAGCTGCCTCTTGAATGCCTCCGGTGTTGGAGAGCCCACCACCTTCCTAGATAATTGGTTCCATTGTTGTACTGCATTTTTAAGATGTTTCTATTTTTTTAAGATGTTTTGTTTTCAAGATTTTTTAAAAGATGTTTTATAGATATTTTTAGTGTTTTATTGCTTGTTTGCCATCCTTGGCTCCTACTGGGAGGAGGGCAGGATATAAATTTAATAATAAATTAATAAACAAATAAACTTAGTCCTACTCAGAGTAGACCTATTGAAATTAATGAACCTAAGTTAATCAGGTCTATTAACTTCAAAGGGTCTATTCTGAGTAGGACTAGAACTGAATACCACCCTATGTGTTTTGCAAAACTTGGAAACTAGGGCATTTTCAGACTTGCTGTTTTGTGGATGAGATTCATTCACATATTGGCAAATTCAAGTTGCACAATTAAAATGGATTTGCCACTCTCGCACAGCAAACCCACTCCTCCCCCCATGGATTTTTTTGTTTCCTTTTTGGGGGGCAGGAAGGAAAATGATGGGGAAATGCACTGCAACATGTGGAATAATAATTGCTTGACATAATGTCATATAAGCGCCCTAGAAACAAAAATCAGAATGAGTGCTCAATAAACAACTTTGTATAACATTCCCACAAACTGTGCAAACAAATCAGGATGAATACTCCATAAGCAGGTCATCTGGAAGTAACTATAGACATATTTAAAGAACCTTGTTTGAAAAATTGGGGAGACAGAGATTTACGCACAGAACAAAAGGAATAATCCTTAATGAACCTTTCTCCTTTTCCCCCTCACTTGCCTCTGAAGAAACTGGGTGGGAAGGGAGACCAGAGCAGTCTGCAACACAAGTAGTGCGGGGAAAATCCTCCTTGACCAATTTAATCATTTCCTGTCAAAAGTGCTTACTTGCTGAAATCAGATGTTGTAACCCATGCCTACTCTTTGCCTTCGAAGACTTCCCCTTGATCTTTGTATATGGGATAGATGTATTTTTTCAGTGTTGAGAAAGTACTGCTCTATGATTGAAATGAATTGATGGTGCTGCTATGGGCATTGGGGAAATTGCTTGCAGTGCTGCAACATTCTCTATGGTTTGGTGTTTACTCATTGCCTTATTTGCCTGGTGCCTAATAATACATAAGATCCTGAATAAGCTGGGTAGATACACCAGCATAAGCTAGCCTTTGTGGTGGCTCCATTGAATTGCCCTATACCAGAGCTTGGAAAAGTTACTTTTTTAAACCTCAACTCCCATCAGCCCCAGCCAGCATGACCACTGGATTGGGCTGATGGGAGTTGTAGTTCAAAAAAGTAACTTTTCCAAGCTCTTCCCTATACATTAAGAAGCTAGGGGAGGGGGAGAAAAAAAGTTTATGGGAAATTTGTAAAATGTGTAGTATCAAAATGAAGGTCACCTTAAGGGAGCGAAAATGGAAGACAGAGACATCATGAGGTATCTATATTTATGAGCTGAAATCACCACTTTGCTTTACACAGATTCAGAAACTATTTAGATAATGAAAAAAACTTAGATGTAAATTAAATCTAATTCTAGATCATCTGGCCTTTGTAAAATATGCTTCGTTGTTTCATTTGACAACTAGAATACCTGTTTGATTTCACCCCCTTCTGTTTCACTTAAATACATACAGAATAAATGCCCTGGTACACCTGTTGACAAAAGTCTGGCTGTTACACCTAAGAGTAGTTGTAATAAACCTTTTCTTGAATAAACAGAGTTGTAAGAAAACAGGTTCATATTCACTAAGACTTAATCAATAATAACAAAATGAGTGAATACATGAACCTAGTGCTTGAGTAAGCTAATGAGAATGAACAGCTTGTGCCTTAAAATATCACATTGCCAAGAAAAAAAATACTGAATCATAGAACCATTTCACATCTTTGGCAGGACTATTGAATTCCTTCAGTGTGATCTTCCTTAGGCTGGCATGCGAGTGCTCTCAATTGCATGGAAATAGTCCACTATGTGAACCAGAAGTATAGCCCAGGCCTATATACATGTTGACTTGAAAATAAAGTCCACTAACTTTATTGGTACTTACTGCAAAGTAAGGGTGCAAAGGATTGCAGCCTATGTTTGAGGACAGCGGATTGTGCAATCTTGATAGCCCTCTTTTGCTGTAGTCCTGTATGTGTTCTGCAAGCAAGAAACTAGATTTACAGTGAGAATTTGGTGGTGGCATCACATGTGGCTGGCGCATACTATGTTTGCTCGATATGGAAGTACTGTGGGTACTGTGGACTGTCAAACTAAAGGAGGTGGGGTGTTCATCCTGTGCTAGACAGGGTTGCACTGCCTTGAAGGAGCAGATTCAGAAACTATTTAGATAATGAATTTTGGGGTGCTCTTTGATCCATCTTTGTCACTTAGAAGTACAAGTTATTTATTTATTTATTTTTAAAAAATCTTAATCGTTTTATATTCAAAGAATCTGAGTGATGTATAAACAAGAATCAAGTACGATAAAATATAATTTGAAAGCGTTGTACAAAGTAAAAGCTTGGTACCATACAAAAGAATAACAAAACAATATACAAAAATACAGATCAGTACCAAAAAAGAAAAGAAAAGAAGTATATAATATAACATATAAAAATTATATACAATACAAAAGAATCTCAAGAACAGTATGCAAACTAGGGATCAAATATAATACAAAGATATCAAACAATACACTAAACAGAATTCAAAAACAATAAATAAATATCAAAAAGGTATACAAAATAACAATCAAGTACAGTACAGAACATTAATAATCAAAGCCTTTTAAAATAACGTTATACCATCAGATCCATACACTTCCAAAATTTTTATCTCATCATCATTCCAACTGCTCATGCTCTCACCTGAGCTATAAACACCACTGCCCAACCACCAATCAGACCAACCAGTTTGACCTCCATGTCTTTCAAAACAGCAAACAGAGCACGTTAATTTCTCTGGCGGGATTACGTACTGAGGCTGGTCCTCGGATTCACTTTCTTTGTATTGTGGCTGTCTGGATAAGGCATCCGGTCTCTGGTTTTTGGCTTGGGCATAGTAAGTAATCTGGAAGTTAAACCTAGTGAAGAACTGGGACCATGTTATCTGTCTCTGGTTCAGCTTTCTGGCGGTTTGGAGGCTTTCAAGATTCTTGTGGTCGGAGCGCACTTCAATTCGATGAGAGGTCCCCTCTAGGTATTGTCTCCAGTTTTCAAAAGAGTCCTTGATGGCCAGCAGCTCCTTCTCCCAAACTGTGTAGTTCTTCTCTGCAGGCTTTAACTTCCGAGAGAAGTACGCACAGGGGTGCAGCTCCTTCCCTTCTTGGTCTAATTGTAGCAGGACCCCCCCAATGGCAAAATCTGAAGCATCTGCTTCCACTACGAAAGGGCGGTTCGGATCAGCAAAGCGCAGAATGGGCTCAGTAGCAAACCTTCTCTTCAGCTCCTCAAAGGCCTCGGTGGCGTTCTCTGTCCATTGAAACTTCTTCTTCCCCCTTAAACAGTCAGTCAGAGGAGCTGTTAATTTGGAAAACCCTGGAATGAACTTTCTGTAATAATTGGCAAACCCCAAAAACCGTTGTACATCCTTTTTGGTGACAGGTTGGCCCCAGTCCAATATGCAGCTTACTTTCCCTGGGTCCATCTCCACGCCTTCCGCTGAGATTCGATATCCAAGGAAGTCTAGAGACTTGAGGTCAAATCCACATTTCTCTAATTTAGCATACAGGTGATTTTCTCTCAGTCTCTTCAACACCGTCTTCACATGCTGGTCGTGGTCTTCCTGGTTCTTTGAGAACACCAGGATATCATCTAAGTAACAGATTACATACGTGTCCAACAAGTCTCTAAACACGTCATTCATGAATGTTTGAAAAATTCCTGGATTCCACAAAGCCCGAACGGCATGACCAGGTATTCATACTGTCCGTAAGCGGTCAAGAATCCTGTTTTCCATTCATCTCCCTCCTTCATTCTGATCAGATTGTACGCTCCTCTCAAATCCAACTTCGTGAAGATTTTTGCAGAGCGCAGTCAGTCCAGCAACTCTGAGATCAGGGGCAGCGGATAGCTGTTGGGGATGGTGATCTGGTTCAATGCGCGATAGTCGTTACAGGGTCTGAGTTCCCCCCCTTCTTTTTCACAAACAATAGTGGCGCTCCAGCAGGGGATTGTGAGGGGCGTATGAATCCTCGCCTCAGGTTTTTATCCAGGAATTCCTTCAGGGCCTCCCTCTCATTCTCTGTGAGAGAGTAGATTCTCCCTGATGGGATGCTGGCTCCTGGCACTAGGTCAATCGCACAGTCGTAAGGGCGGTGGGGGGGTAAAGTCTCTGCCTCTTTTTCATCAAACACATCTTTGAATTCTTCATACTTTGGCGGCAGGGTCACTTGCTCGATCTCTTGCACTGCCCCCGCTAAGGTGTTCTTGATTCCTTCAGGTTGACAGTTCTCCTGGCAATACTGTGAGGTGAACCACACCACTGCCTCCTTCCAACTTATTTTGGGTTCATGCTTTGCTAGCCAGGGCATTCCCAGAATCACCTCAAAGTTTGAGAGATCTGACACGTATAGCGAAATGAACTCTTCGTGCCCAGGGATTTGAAGTTTCACTTCCTCCGTGGCTTGTGTCACCCCTCCTGACTTCAGGGGTCTCCCATCGATAGTCTCCACAGCTAGGGGAGCGTCCAGTTTCCACCGGGAAATTCCATGACGCTTGACTAACTTTGCATCAATAAAATTTGTGGAGGCTCCACTGTCAATTAAGGCAGTGGAATTAAACACCACTCCTCTGGAAGTTGTAATCCGAATAGGCAAGACCAACACCCCCTTTGAGGAAGGTTGGATCGTTGGGGGCCTTTATACAACACTGCCCCCAGTCCACCGGCCTGCACGTGGACTGGGTGTTCTAGTTTCCCGACGGCTCGGCTTTCCCCCCTTTCAGTCCACAGTCTCTGGCCACATGGCCCGGCTTTGAACAATAAAAGCATAAACGTTCCCTGCGTCGTCTTTCCTTTTCTTCTTCCTTTCCAGGCGCCTTCCTTCCATCCGGTGATCTATCTGAAGGCATAGCCGGATGAGCCCTGGTAGGTCAGTGGGGGGGGGAGGTCCTGGCCAACTCATCCAGGATTTCAGCATTTAATCCACTCCGGTACATAAACATCAGGGCGGCGTCATTGTAACCAGTTTCCTGGGACAGAATTTTAAAAGCGTTAGTGTACTCGGAAACAGTCCCTTTAGCTTGCTTCAGAGCGCCTAGTTGCCGCGCTACTGTTTCAGCCCTTTGCGGGTCTTGAAACATCTCGGTCATCTCCTGTATAAATCCTCTGTACCTTCCTAAGACAGTATCCTTTCTCACGAGATACGGAGTCACCCATTTTGCAGCTTCTCCCTCCAGGAGGCTAATCACGAAAGCTACTTTAGCCCCATCGTCTGGAAATTCCGTGTGCCTGACATCCAGATATAACTCACATTGAGCCACGAAGGTTGCCAACTGATCACTTTGTCCCGCGTATTTTGGGGGCAATCCAGTGGGAACCTTTACTACGGCAGCTGGAGGGGCTGTTCGCATCTGGTCTATCGTGGCCTTCAAGGTTTGATTATCCGTCTTCAGCGCCTTGACTGCTGCTAGCAGGGTTTGAACATCCGTCTGCAAATCAGCTACCTTAGTCCTCAAGAGTTCCACTTCTTTCGTCTCAGAAGTGGGGTTCGTCCCCCCCGCTGCTCCCTTTGACATCTTGTCCCAGTCAAGTGAAGAGAGCGTTGAAGGTGATTTAGGTGGCTCTGTCAAGCTGTCAGGCCCAGGATGTGATTCAGGAACCAGACCAACGGCTGTAGTTAATTCGTGTTTTATTAGGGTAATGTCCAAACAAAGACTGCGTTTTCTCATGAAGCAATACAGGGATACAGGTCCTGCGGCATTGGGAGAAAGTTGACAGAGCAAGGGACTTCTTCCCGCCTGTTCTTTAAGAAGGGGCCAAACGGGCGCGCAATCTTTCGCTCCTCCTTAACTGCCCCTCAGGTACTGCCCGCCTTCCCCCCCTTCTCTCCTGTCTTTTCAGCTGTCTGCGTGTGCACGGTGAGGGGGGAAGCATCATCCCCTCCTCTTCTGAAGTTTCCGATTCCAGGATGGGGGATAGGGGAGGGGCTGATGGTAAACTGCCTCCCTGCTTTTCAGCTGTGAGCAGCCCTCCCTCTTTCCCCTCTTGCTCTGAGCCTGAAAGAGGGGGAGGCGTGAGAATGTCCAGGGAGGGCTCAGGCTCCCCGTTGCTAAGCGACCTTATCACTGGCAGTTCCTCTGTTTCGTCTTCGCTCCAAAGGGGGGAAGTTCCTCCCCCTTCCCTCTGCCATCCATCCGAATACTCTTCTCCTAACTCTCCAGGATCCAGCTCCCCGGGATTGGGACCCCAGCTCTGCCTTCCGACAGTATAGCGGTAAGAAGCCAGGGGGTAAAGGGAGCAGTTCTTCTCCTTCATTATCAGGGTAAGAGAGCCTGGCAAGCCTTCTTAGGATAGACATTATGTGGCGCTCTAGGAAGCATATTCCTTCAGACTGGCTCTCCCCTCAAGTTATGTGCCTAGATCACAACAGTCCTCCAAACATAATTCTAAGCCATGATTATTCATGCAACTCCAAGAAGCCAGTGGCCTCCTGACTACTAATGTGCTCAGCTGTGGTGGGAGGTCAGCTGCTAAACTTCTCAGGTGTCTGGCAAGTATCATTCAGTGATTGCTGAGTCCTAGAAGCAGAGGGCTATGCCATTGAATTTCATACAATCCTGAAGGACCAGTTCAGCTAAGCCTAGCTCATGAAACATTCTGCCAAGCATATGAAGGCTGTAGCAGCCATCTGACACGTGCTACAGATCAGAGCCATAGTGCCAGCTCCATGCAAGGAGTGGGGCCAAGACATCTTGATTTTCATGTTTCTGAAGTTGTTACAAGTCAGGACTAGCGTAGCTAAAGTTGTGAGAACCTCTGTTGGAGGACTGTTCATATCTCTGGTGTTAAGGAACTCATTTAAAGCCTGAATCCCATAATTATGTGGTATATTGGTCTAAAGAGATGTGACATCTAAAGTAGCTAGTATAGTATTGTTGTGGAATTGATACTGCTTGTTTAAAGACTCAGTTTTAAGCAAGAAGTCCTTGGTGTCTTTGATATATGATGGAAAGTTTTGCACCATGTTTTGTAAATTTAAGTCAATGTACAGAGAAATCCTTTCAGTAGCTGTGTTGTTACCTGAGACAATTGGGCGACCACAATTGTTGGCTTTGTGGATTTTAGGCAGCATGTAAAACCTTCCAGGGGTGGGATTTGGATTAACAAACAGATCAGCAGTTTCCTCTTTAAGAAGTTTCCTACTTGTAAGGTTTTGTATAGATGTAATGATATGAGTATTGAGATCTGTGGTGATGTCTTTGTCAAGAAGTCTATATGTTGTTTCATCCTTTAGTTGTCTTTGACCTTCTGCTATATAGTCTGTAGTATTAAGTATCACAACAGCACCACCCTTATCTGCAGGCTTGATGACAACATCCCTTCTCATCTGAAGGTTCCTTAGAGCTATTCTTTCTTCTTTTGAAAGGTTGTCGTGAATAGGAGTTGGTGTGTGGTTGTTGATGACTCTGTTTATTGGTAAGAGAAAGGTTTCTAGGACTGGATTCCTGTTAATGTTCAGTCTCCAAGTTGTAGGTGGCAGAAACTGTAGCAGAGGAGGAGGGCAGGTTTGATCATTTGCATGTTTGTTGAGTACAGTGGGATTTACATCCGTGCAATCATACTTAGGATAGGTAAAACTTACCATGGGGAGGGAAGCCTGGAGTGGGCAGTGGAGGAGGAAGAAGGAAGACAGGAGGAGAGGAAGAAGGGAGGAGGAAGGGAGAGGAGAGGAAGGAAGGGAAAGGCAGGTCTGATCATTTGCATGCTTATTGAGTTCAGTGGGATTTACTCCTGCGCAATCATGGCTAGGATAGATAAAACTGACCTTGGGGGAGGAGGAGGGGGAGGGGAGAGTAGAGGGAAGGAATAAGGGGAAGAGGGGAGCATGAGGGGGAAGGGAAAGGAGGGGATTTGAAGGGGTGGGGGAAGGAGGGGATGGAAGGGGAGGGGATGGGTGAAGGAAAGGGAAGGGAAGGGGCAAAAGGGAGGTGATGGGAGGGAAGAGGAGAGAAGGGCAGGTTCGATCATTTGCAGGCTTATTGAGTTCAGTGGGATTTACTCCTGTGAATCATGCTTGAAAATGAAAAGGACTGCCTTCAAGTCGATTCCGACTTATGGTGACCCTATGGTAAGCAGTATTCAGAAGTGGTTTACCATTGCTTTTCTCTGAGACTGAGAGGCAGTAACTGGCCCAAGGTCACCCAGTGAGCTTCATGGCTGTATGGGGATTTAAACCCTGGTCTCCCAGGTCACAGTCCTAGGATAGGTAAAACTGACCATGGAGGAGGAGGAGGGCAGAGGGGAGGGGAAGGAGAGGATTGGGAGGGGAAGGGAGGAATGAAGGAAGGGAGAGGGAAGAGGCAAGAGGGAGGGGATAGGAGGAGGGGAGGTTTGATTATTTGCATGCTTTTTGAGTTCAGTAGAATTTACTCTTCTGCAATCATGCTTAGGATAGATGAAACTGACCTAGGGGAGGGGCGACGGGGAGGAGGAGGGCAGGAAGGGGAGGGGAGGGAAGGAGATTGGGTGGATGGAAAACATTGTGGACAATATCGTTCTTTTCCAGGGTTTCCTCCACCTTTTTATTCTACAGCAGGCACATATAGCCTCCCACCCAAATTTAAACCAAAGCTGTCCCTGGCCACATCCACACCAGACCTTTATATCACTTTAGACAGTCATGGCTTCTCCCAAAGAATCCTGGGAAGTGTAGTTAGTGTAGGGTGCTGAGGGTTGCTAGGAGATGTCCTGTTCCCCTCACAGAACATCAATCAGAGTGGCTGTCTGTTAAACTACTCTGGCCACTGGAGCTCTGTCAGCGGAATAGGAGTCTCCTCTTAGCACCCTTTACAAACTACACTTCCCAGGATTTTTGGGGGGAAGCCATTACTGTCTCAAGGGAAATTATAGTGTGGGTGTGGCCCTCTGATTAGGCAGGCCCAGCAGCTGTGAGTCTGGCTTTTAGAACACTGACAGTTGATTCTTACTGAGCAGGCTCGACATTGAGTTCAAGGCAAAATTTCTTAAATTAATTAAAAATCAGCCAGACATTTCTTTAACTTTTAAACTGGTGAAAATGAATGTCAGAGTATGGGGCAAGGTCAGTGATAGGATTACAGTTATTCTGTGAACACGGCTGATTTTTAATGAATTTCAACAGATTATGAGAACTCTAACAGAAAAATGTCCAACAGGGGTCTGTTTTTTTCTCTCTCTCTTTTTACACTTTGAATTCTCAATTCTCTCTGATTGTTTTGTTTATCACCATGTTAAGCAAGCATTTCTGAGTTCAGGACTAGAAGGTTTGTAAGGTTTTGTTTTTAAATGAGTTTATGGGAAGCATCAGAATGGCATGGGGTGTATTTTCAATTTAACATTGCAGAATGTGAAAAATCCATGCAAACTATAGTATACAGCCACTCTTGTGGCTGTATATTATCTGGCAATAGCAATCCTGTTATCAATAAAAAAGGGAACCAGGATCTGGTTTACAAATAATCAAGTTACATCAATCCATTTGAAGAATGCCAATACATTGCTTATTTTAAAGGTTGGATATGTTCATTTAGTGCATCCCAGAATTTGCACTGCTGGTATCCTGCCCGTATTCCTGACAGACTGTGGGATCACCATGGGGTGTATAGGTAGTACATCTGTTCTCCCACAATCAACATGGAAGTGTTCAAGGGGAAAGGGGCACTGCATGTATTCATGGTCATGGAGTACTTTGCTGCACTGACAACATGAGTTTTCAGACAAACCTGTCCTAAAGCATTTTCTAGGGAAAATATCATTTTATTTTGATTCTGTGACTGATAAACATAGAATAAGGATGAAATTCATGCTATTAGCCATGAGAGCAACATAGGACCTTAATCTAGAGAGTCAAAATGCCATTAGATATCAAGTGCAAGATGACAACTGCAGTGCTATTGGCTTTAAGCCTTCCCTGTGGGCTTTTTGGAAGCATCTGATTTTGGGAAACAGGATGATGGAGTAGATGAGCCATTTGTCTGATCCTAGCTAGAAAGGGATGCATATAATTTGTAGACTGCATCAGGAGTAGAGGATATTTTCCATACTAGGTGTTTTGTGTGGCATTGCTATTTTTTATTGGCTCACTTTTTATATGGCATCCATATGACACTGTCATTCAGTCGTTGACCTCCTTTATTTTCCCTGTGGGTCTTCTGCCTTTTCTCAGATGAGAAAAAGTCTAGCTGTTTTTTTAGAAGAATGGAAGAGAAGCACAATCCCCGCAGGTGTAGACGATCCAAGCACTAATTCTGTCTTTTTAAATGGTTAGGGTTTGGGTATGTGCAGTGACATATCAAGCAGGTGAATCTTTTGCTACTCAACTCACTTTCGCTATAACCATTTCAGTCCTTTTTTCTTACCCCATTTAATAGTTTTTACCAATTTTTAAATTATTGCTAAAATGCTTTTTCTAGCTGTAATTTTTATTAAATTATTTGTGAATTAGTGCATAAAGGAAAGAGTTGTAGCACTATAACACTAATGGCTGATTTAAAAATGTCCACTGCCTTTCTACTTACTGCTTTTTGAGAAATACTATTTTGCCGCCCTGGGCTCCTACTGGGAGAAAGGGTGGGATATAAATCTAATAAATAATAATAATAAATGTGGTTTTTGTTCTAATTAAACTACACTCTGATTCAAAGCAAATGTTAAGCACTTTGTATTTTTTGACATTTCATCAGCAATCATGTTTAAATGAATGAGCACTTAGGACTAATTAAATAATAGATTTTTTAATTATTTTAGGATGGCTCAGATTTATTATTTTTAAATGGCTGCTTAAGTGAATTGGATCTTCCCATCCAAAGCAGCTGTGTCACGCCCTCAGGTGTATATGGAACATAGCAAGATGTACATACAGAACAAGGCACAATACCCCCTAATAATATTGAAAGTTGGTTGAAATTCTGCTTTTAGCTTACAACAGAAGAGTGATTAGTAGTAGTACGAGGAGACACCTACCTGGAAGCAACCGCATATTTGTTAACATATGTTCTTTCCTTGATTTAGCAGGATTTTCAAATTTTGCAAGCATGATAAAAATGTATTTTGAAAGATTTCAAAATCTTTTAAATTTTCTCTGATCAGATTGTATTTATATTAAATTTTACTCTAATATCGTTTCCTCCATTCTTACACATCCTTATACCATCAATAAAACCCACAACTTCAGAACATATTTTGAAGAGTCATTTATAAAATGACATATAAGATACTAAAAAGTTGATGACTAAATTAATTTTATTTTGGCAAGTATCAAAAAATATATCATCTGTTTATTTTTATCAAAGAATGAGCGGTGTGCCAATTCTAAGAACAAAAACTGGCTTGCCAGTTTTCCAGTATAAACTTTTTAAAAAAAAATGTTTAATCAGTTATAAACTTGATTGTAACTGAGTTACTTCATAGAGACATTTTTCTTTTTAATGAGTTTATGCAGCACCTTCTTACACGATAAATTAAGTTGCTCAGTTAAGAGAACCCTTGTTCTTAGCAACTCAACATCTTGCATGAAAAAAGGAGACTAAAACAAGATTAGGTTAAAGAGAGGGGCAGATGCAGGTAACATTTAAGACTTGTCAGCAGAACTGGGTAAACTGTGGCCTTCCAGGTGTTGGTGGACTACAACTCACATCATTCTTGAACAAGATGGCTGGGGCTGAGGAGAGTCCAGCAACAATAGAACACCACACGTTTGCCACTCTGACTTAAGAGGGATGTTAATATTTCATTAGTGCTTGAACAGGTAGCTTTTTGGGGGGTTTGTATTGATTTTACTCTGAGATGCATTGATCACTTGTTCAAAATAGCTACAGGTATATATCTCCTGGAGATACAAGAAAACTGGGATGGTTTGTATGTGTAATCCTCTGTCTTACTGAGTGTGGTGTCCTGGTGAGGGACAGAAGGGTCATAGGCAGCTTGCTAAATAATATCCAAAGTAACATAATATATTTTAGTGTCCAGTTCTCCCCCATCCTACTTTCCCAAGTTGACCATGCTCTTTACTATCACATTTGCTTTGATACAAAGAATATTTCATTTTCCAAATATGTGCATAGGAAAAATGACAGCAATGTAATGTAGTAAGCACTGTTAGGTGGAGGCAGGGATTTGGATCCAAGATCCGCTTTGGCTCATACCAAATGCACTGCAGTAGTAGGGAGTAAGGAAAGGAAGTATGGATAATGCTTGATACGTGTCTACTAGGAAGACCCTGGTAAAAAAAATTGTGGCAAGAAAGAGTACTGAAAAATAATTGTCCTAGCCAACCCCACTGGATTCAGACTCAGACTCAATGGTGTGTTTTTCTCCATTATGTTTAATGTGGCATTTCAGCTTAGAGTGTTTCATAGATCAGCTTGCAGGGTTCTGCATCTCTGCACAGCATAATTAGGCATGACTACTCAAGCTAAGATGCTGTAGCAATTAGACATGCCCCAGGAGACCCTTTAAGTAAGCTTAGGGTGGGCTTTCTCTTTGCATGGGAAAGTTTCTCAGAACAGGACTGGGTTAGCAAGCAGGCATTCCTACAAACAGGCTGAAAAGTTGGCACTGTCTGTGCCTGTGCATTGGCCAACATACTCTTGGCAATTGGGTGGAGGTACTTCAGCCAGGTCCTCCTCTGACACTGCTTCTGGTTGAGCCTACATATCCTTTTCCTTGGAGGAAGGTGTGAGGCTTCCTTCCCTGGCTCTCCCTGTCAGGTTCCTACCTGCGCGTGGCTACTGCGTGTCACTAGGCACCACCAGGGACTCCACCAGTCCGGACCGCTCTCTCTTATGGTTTCTCTCCCCGCTCTAGCACAGATCTCAACAGATCCCCCTGCTAGGCAACCACCAGTCACGTCCCAGTACTAGTATTCCCAGAGACTCTGAATACTGGTATTGTTATTCTCTTCACCGCTGCCACCATTTGTTACAGTTCCCCTTCAGCCTTGGTCATTACCTTACCCTCCCTTCTGGTCTGTGAAACCCCAGCCAAGGATCAGGCCTTTGGTAAACCAAATTAAGTATTTATTACAGATAACAAAGCTAACAAGATTAACAAGATTTCTTCTTAAGGCACATAAGCATATGGTTTTACTCAATACTAATCCAAACTCCACCTCCCTCCTTCTCCACTCTCTCCTGTCAAACAACTCTCTAAACCCCACCAAGCAACCCACTCAGTTCTCTTCTCCCCCCCAGATTCCACTCTCACTCTTCCTTTTATACATTCAGCCATTTTAAACACTCAGCCAATCATCTCGCATTCTACTGCCCATTCACTCCCCCTCCTCTTTCACTCCACTTACCATGTATCTTCTAAACAACAACACTTACCATATATACATTAATATAGGAACATCACAGAAGGCACAAGTGATGGGTTGTGTGACAAGGCAGGGCTGAGAGGTGGAACAGGAACCAGCTCACTGTCAGACAGCATTTCACCAGATGTAACTGAAATTAAGGGGGTGGAACTGTCACTGTCTAAGCTGCTGAAGTCTTTTCCTGTTTCAGCCCTTTCCCATTGCAGCCCAGTGGGTCCCCCCCAATCACTCTGCCAAGAACTCTCCACGTGTCCTATGACAATAATTAGGTTACATTTCTCTAGTCCGTGAAAGGATATCCTATAATCAGTCTGCTAGCCCTGAAGTTGCCACAACACTCTTCGTTTTTGCTGCAACAGACTAGAATGGGATCGTGGCACACTAAAAATAAAATTATGTGCACACTCAAATAACCAAAAATAATTCTGTCTCAAATGGCTTCAATGTTAAACAAATGCTCCATCACAGAGTAGTTGGCAACTTGGCATTGGTTAAATTTGAATTACAAGCCTTGGGAGGGCAGTGTGAGTGAGAGAGAGAAGGAGGTTTTTGTGTTTCTATGGATGTTTTTGATATATTTGCCTTCACTTGATTATCCTGTAACATTTGAAGTGATGTCTTGCTAGTCTCACTTATTATTTATGTATTTATTATATTTATATCGAAAAGACAGCAGAGATGGCTCCTGTCTAATATTTAAGAGGAGTGAATACTAAAAGGTAGGTGACACAACACTAAAGGTCCATCTCTTGTGTTGTGCAGAACAGACCTCCTGATGAGATGGTATCTGCAGAAGGCATCATCTGCATAATACAGTGATCGACTTAGTATATAAGAGGTAAGAAGAGCTTCACTTTTCTAGATGCAACTATCACAGCAGGGATATTAATCTTTATTTTTAATAAATCTAATAAAGTGTAATAAACCTTACGAGGAAAGGTTGCAGCATTTGGGGCTTTTTAGTTTAGAGAAAAGGCGGGTCAGAGGAGACATGATAGAAGTGTGTAAAATTATGCATGGCATTGAGAAAGTGGATAGAGAAAAGTTCTTCTCCCTCTCTCATAATACTAGAACTCGTGGACATTCAAAGAAGCTGAATGTTGGAAGATTCAGGACAGACAAAAGGAAGTACTTCTTTACTCAGCGCATAGTTAAACTATGGAATTTGCTCCCACAAGATGCAGTAATGGCCACCAGCTTGGACAGCTTTAAAAGAAGATTAGACAAATTCATGGAGGACAGGGCTATCAATGGCTACTAGCCATGATGGCTGTGCTCTACCACCCTAGTCAGAGGCAGCATGCTTCTGAAAACCAGTTGCCGGAAGCCTCAGGAGGGGAGAGTGTTCTTGCACTCGGGTCCTGCTTGCGGGCTTCCCCCAGGCACCTGGTTGGCCACTGTGAGAACAGGATGCTGGACTAGATGGGCCACTGGCCTGATCCAGCATGCTCTTCTTATGTTCTTATGTTCTTACGTGTAGAGCAGGAATAGCCAGCATGGTGCCACATTAGCTACCCCTGGGTGGAGCTTAATCTAAACTCTGGAGAGAAGACATAATTCAGTGGTAGAACACATATTTTGCATGCACAACTTGTCAAGTTTAATCTCTGACAACTCTAGTTACAATGAGCTCAGGTAGGAGACCTGCAAAAGACATCCACCTGAGACCCTGGAGAGTTGCTGCCAATCAGAATAGGAAATCCTGGGCTAGCTGTTTAACTTGCTATATAAGGTATCTTCATATTTCTTTATTAAATTTGTTGGTCGTTTTTCTTCACGAACGTGAACCCAAAGTGACTTAAAAGGTAAAGGTGTCCCTGCAATTTTAGTGCGAGTCGTTTCCGACTCTTAGGGTGACATCTTGTGATGTTTACTAGGCAGACCCTTATATATGGGGTGGGTTTGCCAGTTCCTTCTCCGGCCTTTCTTTACCCCCCAGCGTATGCCGGGTACTCATTTTACCGACCACGGATGGATGGAAGGCTGAGTGGACCTTGACCCCTTTTACCGGAGATTTGACTTCCTCCTTCCATTGGAATCGAACTCCGGCCGTGAGCAGAGCTTCGGCTGTGGTACCGCCACTTACCACTCTGCACCACGGAGGGTCTGTCAAAGCGACTTACAGTATTATTATTTACATATATACAACACACACACACAATATTATCAATATGTCTGTCAGAAAAGCACTGAACATAATTTCTTTAGGAGTGTGCGTTCCATATAGAGCGAGCTTAAATTGAAGCACTTGAAGCTCTCAAAATAAGTATTCTATATAGTATTCAACATGCCTAATGTTCTTCGGCATAGGGGGAAAAAATGTTGTCCTCTACTGTGACAGCCCTGTTTCTGCAAACTGAAATAGTTCTTTTGCTTTGAACTTCAGTATTAGATTAAATGAACATATATATGAAGATGAAATCATGAGCCAACAGAATACCATTGCCAGAAGCTCTTGATTCAAAAAGGTGTGCTATCAATGTTAATTTGCAATTTAAAAATAAGTTTATGGAGAAGATAACATACGTTTTCCCACTTTGCACTTTAGTTCCCATTGTGGAAGGATTTAGTTCTGCTATTTCTTTTTTTCTTTTTTATGATGGCTGGAGTAATGCGTTCCAGTTCTTTTTCAAAAACAAGTTTCCAAATGATTGAGTGCCCTATAGCTAGGCTAGGCTCTGGTTAAAAATGCAGCATTCTCCCCTAATAACAGCAGGGCAGCCTGACCAATGGGAATTGAACATCTCAGTTTCTGTTGTGATGATAATGCTACTTTGACATAGAGAGGCCTTATTAATGGTGCTCCCCCCCCTTAAGGAACTGTTGTTTAGAAATGTTTTCTATATTAGGAAGCTATAGGCAAACATGGCCCTTGTTGGGGTTCTGCAGTTTTATCCATCCACTTTAGCACAGAATCTTAAGCAAACATACCAGATTATACATAGATGCCATACAACCCACCTTAAATCATGGGATTACCTATTTCACGGCTCTGACCCATCAGCTGAAGAAGACTAAAGGTCTTTGCTTTTTGCATGGGGCTTTTACCAAATGTTTGCCTGGCACTAAAGAGTCTAAAAGAAACTGCCTTCTGCGCTGATGAGAAAGGAGAATTCAAGGAACAAACATTTTGTTTTGCTACTTTTTTAGAGAGGTGAATATAGAAAGTTAATTTGTGCTGAAGTATGTTAAATGGTTAAAAAAAACAAGAAAGAAAGATTCTGATAATATCCTTACACTCTAAGATCAAAAAAGTTGGTGAAGCAGAATCTTTGCTTTGTGATGAGAGCTATCAAGTGTGAAGGTTAACCTGTTTTGATGTGCATTGATTTCACTATGAAATTTGCTAGCGTGATGCCTCTTTCCGTTGTTTACAGGTGTGGAAAAGAGGAAGATGTGGGTTGTATCTAACACTGAGCTCCACTTACGGAACAGATTTCCATGCGTCCAACATAAATTCCTCTTCCACTCCTGTCCCCTACAGTCCACCTGATGGCCTCAAAATCAACTCTGGAAGGTTGGGGGACCCTCTAGAGCAGGTTTTGAGGGTGTATGGGGGAGGAGAGGAAACAAAAGTCCTGTTGCACCAGTGGAATGCCTCTGGCGCAGCATTGGATACAAGCCCTATGTATTTTAATTTCATGTTCATGATACTTTTCTCAAAGATTCCAGGAAATAAAGTTTATTATTTTTGCCTCCTTCTCCTTTCAATCTGAAGAATGGTTGAGGTCTCAGGTGGTATACAAAAAATGTTCAGGCACAAATGTTTTCTGCTGTCCTTGATAAAAGTCTTGACATCCCTCTATGAATGATTTTCATCAAAGCTACATCATGCAAACTGGATGTGGCAGAGGATGTTTTGGACAGCAATGCCTTTCCACTATAGCAGAAATGGAGAGCCCATAAAGGCTATGATGGATGCTCCAAGGCAGTTTAATGTAGCACTGGAGAAAATAGAAGCCATTACTACTGGAGGAGCTCCAGTTATGACAGGGAAAATAAATTGTGCTGTTACAGGAAATGTACCAACAACAAAATACCTGCTGTTTGGGGGAAGGGAAGTAAAACACAATACCAGCTATCCAGAACTAATTACCTTGCTGTATCCATTACCCAAAAGTGATGTTTGTTGTTAATTGAAATTTGACATGGATAATATTTCACATATTATTTTAGGCATTATCTCACTGTGTGCTTAAAGTTGTATAACCCACTTTGAAAGTTCTGTTTTGTCAGTGTAGGAACTTCTGTGCGGTTTGCTTTCTCGTAGGATGAAAAGAATGTTTCATATTTTTTTTACATTGAGACCTAGAAGAAATGATACTTTATTTAGTGGATGATAAAAGAAGCATAAGGGACTTAAAACCAGAAAGATCTGTCTTTATTGAATGCTGTTGCACATACTGCTGAAATAAATTTCCTCTATAATGTAATGCCTTTTTGGGCCAGCAAACTGCAAGTGTAGGGCTTCATTTCTATTTCCAGACTGCAAAATAAAGAAGGTGGGTTTTTTTAATATCACAGCTGTTATCTTCCTGTTTTCTCTCTATGAATTGCTCCATAGCAGAAGATAAGACCAATTTGTGTTCAGTGTGTCATTAAAAATGTCCTGGCATTCCCTCATAATAAGATCTTTTGAACAAGAGAAACTTCTGCCTAAAAATCCATGGTACTGCAAATGGTGGGGGGAAATCGTTGTCTGGTAGGTTGGCTGGGGAAAACTTCTGGTAGATCTTTTGTTTCATGTCTATGACACTATTAGATTCTTTGTAAGGAAATATTGCTTTAAGTTTTAGAAAAGTATTTTCACTTTTTGATGCTTTGTTCCTGTCTAAAAGATTTTTTGCTCCTGAGAATGTCTGATTGCCTCCTGCTAAATTCCAATACATATTAATCAGGAAATGTCTACTGCAGTGGCAATTTCACCCGCAAAAGATTCATTTATAACTAAACTAAGTTGATTTTTCATTTAAATAGGTTTGTGCTTGCAAAACTCAGTGTGATTCATGTTTCTTTTCATAACCAATATATAAACCTGACATATGGAAACAAAGTTGTTACTGCTGCTTTGTGGAGAGGATTTCTTGGTGCATGTTGGCACCTATGACATGGGGAAATGCAGCTGTGAGGTCCTGGAAGCAAAATTTAGGTTGCTAGGTAGGATGCTGAAAGCCAGGACCTCCAAGGTGGCTTTCACTGAAATGCTACCGGTTCCACGCGCAGGACCAGCCAGACAGGCACAGCTTTGCAGTCTCAATGCATGGATGAGATGATGGTGTTGGGTGGAAGGTTTGGATTTGTTAGGCACTGGGGAACATTTTGGGACAAGCCGGGCCTGTACAAAAGGGACGGGCTCCACTTGAACCAGAATGGAACCAGACTGCTGGCACTTAAAATTAAAAAGGTGGCAGAGCAGCTTTTAAACTGACTGAGGGGGGAAACCCAACAGGAGCTGAGGAAGGTCCAGTTCGGAATAAACCTCCCCCCTGGGATAAAGACCAAAGAAATGATGAAATTTTAAAAGGGGTAGGCCTAGAATTAGGCATTGTGAGAGCAGGGGCACAGGATATCAATTCAGAAGGGCAAAATTACCACAGGCCAAACCACAAGTGCCAAAGACACTTGAAGAGAGACACTGCTTACAAGTGCCTGTACGCTAATGCTAGGAGCCTGCGAACCAAGATGGGAGAACTGCAGTGCTTGGTCTTAGAGAAGAACATTGATACAGTGAGCATAACAGAGACCTGGTGGAATGGAGAAAACCAGTGGGATACGGTTATCCCTGGATATAAACTATATCGGAAGGTCAGGGAAGGACGTATTGGTGGCGGTGTCGCTCTATACATGAAAGAAGGCATTGAATCCAGCAAGCTCGAAACCCCAAAAGAGGCAGACTCCTCCACAGAATCGTTGTGGGTGGTGATACCATGCCCCAGGAGGGATTTAATACTGGGAACGATCTATCGTCCCCCTGATCAAAATGCTCAGGGAGACCTTGAGATGAGATATGAAATTGAGGAAGCATCCAAACTAGGAAATGGGGTAGTAATGGGTGACCTCAACTACCCGGACATAGACTGGCCGCATATGTGTTCCAGTCATGACAAAGAAGCAAAATTTCTAGATATTCTAAATGACTATTCCCTAGACCAGTTGGTCATGGAACCAACCAGAGGGACGGCAACCCTGGACTTAATCCTCAGTGGGGACCGGGACCTGGTGCGAGATGTAAGTGTTGGTGAACCGATAGGGAGCAGTGACCATAGTGCTATTAAATTAAACATACATGTAAATGGCCAATTGCCAAGAAAATCCAACATGGTCACATTTGACTTCAAAAGAGGAAACTTCACAAAAATGAGGGGATTGGTAAAAAGAAAGCTGAAAAACAAAGTCCAGAGGGTCACATCACTCGAAAATGCTTGGAAGTTGTTTAAAAACACTATACTAGAAGCTCAACTGGAGTGCATACCGCAGATCAGAAAAGGTACTGCCAGGGCCAAGAAGATGCCAGCATGGTTAACGAGCAAGGAAGCTAATAGAGGCAAAAAGTCTTCCTTCAAAAAATGAAAATCTTGTCCGAATGAAGAAAATAAAAAAGAACACAAACTCTGGCAAAAGAAATGCAAGAAGACAATAAGGGATGCTAAAAAAGAATTTGAGGAGCACATTGCTAAGAACATAAAAACCAACAACAAAAAATTCTATAAATACATTCAAAGCAGGAGACCATCTAGGGAGGCAATTGGACCCTTGGATGATAAGGGAGTCAAAGGTGTACTAAAGAACGATAAGGAGATTGCAGAGAAGCTAAATGAATTCTTTGCATCTGTCTTCACAGTGGAAGATATAGGGCAGATCCCTGAACCTGAACTAAATTTGCAGGAAGGGATTCTGAGGAACTGAGACAAATAGTGGTAACGAGAGAGGAAGTTCTAGGCTTAATAGACAATATAAAAACTGACAAATCACCGGGCCCGGATGGCATCCACCCGAGAGTTCTCAAAGAACTCAAATGTGAAATTGCTGATCTGCTAACTAAAATATGTAACTTGTCCCTCAGGTCCTCCTCCGTACCTGAGGACTGGAAAGTGGCAAATGTAACACCAATCTTCAAAAAGGGATCCAGAGGGGATCCCGGAAATTATAGGCCAGTTAGCTTAACTTCTGTCCCTGGAAAACTGGTAGAAAGTATTATTAAAGCTAGATTAACTAAGCACATAGAAGAACAAGCCTTGCTGAAGCAGAGCCAGCATGGCTTCTGCAAGGGAATGTCCTGTCTCAGTAACCTATTAGAATTCTTTGAGAGTGTCAACAAGCATATAGATAGAGGTGATCCAGTGGACATAGTGTACTTAAACTTTCAAAAAGCGTTTGACAAGGTACCTCACCAAAGTCTTCTGAGGAAGCTTAGCAGTCATGGAATAAGAGGAGAGGTCCTCTTGTGGATAAGGAATTGGTTAAGAAGCAGAAAGCAGAGAGTAGGAATAAACGGACAGTTCTCCCAATGGAGGGCTGTAGAAAGTGGAGTCCCTCAAGGATCAGTATTGGGACCTGTACTTTTCAACTTGTTCATTAATGACCTAGAATTAGGAGTGAGCAGTGAAGTGGCCAAGTTTGCTGATGACACTAAATTGTTCAGGGTTGTTAAAACAAAAAGGGATTGTGAAGAGCTCCAAAAAGACCTCTCCAAAGTGAGTGAATGGGCGGAAAAATGGCAAATGCAATTCAATATAAACAGGTGTAAAATTATGCATATTGGAGCAAAAAATCTGAATTTCACATATACGCTCATGGGGTCTGAACTGGCGGTGACCGACCAGGAGAGAGACCTCGGGGTTGTAGTGGACAGCACAATGAAAATGTCGACCCAGTGTGCAGCAGCTGTGAAAAAGGCAAATTCCATGCTAGCGATAATTAGGAAAGGTATTGAAAATAAAACAGCCGATATCATAATGCCGTTGTATAAATCTATGATGCAGCCGCATTTGGAATACTGTTTTTGTACAGTTCTGGTTGCCTCATCTCAAAAAGGATATTATAGAGTTGGAAAAGGTTCAGAAGAGGGCAACCAGAATGATCAAAGGGATGGAGCGACTCCCTTACGAGGAAAGGTTGCAGCATTTGGGGCTTTTTAGTTTAGAGAAAAGGCGGGTCAGAGGAAACATGATAGAAGTGTATAAAATTATGCATGGCCTTGAGAAAGTGGATAGAGAAAAGTTTTTCTCCCTCTCTCATAATACTAGAACTCGTGGACATTCAAAGAAGCTGAATGCTGGAAGATTCAGGACAGACAAAAGGAAGTACTTCTTTACTCAGCGCATAGTTAAACTATGGAATTTGCTCCCACAAGACGCAATAATGGCCAGCAGCTTGGATGGCTTTAAAAGAAGATTAAACAAATTCATGGAGGACAGGGCTATCAATGGCTACTAGCCATGATGGCTGTGCTCTGCCACCCTAGTCAGAGGCAGCATGCTTCTGAAAACCAGTTGCCGGAAGCCTCAGGAGGGGAGAGTGTTCTTGCACTCGGGTCCTGCTTGTGGGCTTCCCCCAGGCACCTGGTTGGCCACTGTGAGAACAGGATGCTGGACTAGATGGGCCACTGGCCTGATCCAGCAGACTCTTCTTATGTTCTTAACCTTCCAGACACACACAATATTGAAATCTTCATATAGTAGAGTTTGTCAACATACGCATTTTTGCACTCTTACTTTATTTATATGCTCCTCTTTCTATGTGTCTGTGCCATTTTTCTATATCTCAATCCCAGTTGGAGGCTTAGACAAGGGGGAAGTAGTGGCTTTTGAAAATTACTCTAGGAACAACATGAAGAGAGTTTTTTCCATTACCAATTTCCTGAGCTGCTAACTCTTTAGATAACCTTTATTGCATTGGCAACTATCCACAACATGCTTTAGTGTGCCTCAGTTTCATTGGTTTAACCTTGGATGTACATCAGTCATTTTAATAGCTCACTAACAAAGAAAATGGCTGAACTTACCATGTAAAAGTCTTAGCAGTATTTCTTGAACTCTTGTGCTCTCTTCCAAACTACTCACGTGTTGAATGTAAGCTAAAGTAGCAACTTTTGGGGATTGATGTAATCAATTGAAAGTGCAACTCAGCTGCATTTTAGTGTTTCAGAATAGTCCTGATTCAAAGGCAATCTTGTTTGCACATAATGAAGGAAGAGTACCTTGGTGCTAAATGACCTAGATCAAGGGTTCCCAAACTGTGGACTGCAAATTTCATTCAGTGGTCCGTGGCATGTCTGTAAAAATACAGTTAAAAATCATACAGCAGCTAATACAGCACATTACAATTGCTACAACAGGCAGAAAAAAAACATCAGGTGATCCACCAAGGCCTTCAGAAATTTTCAAATGGTCCATGGAAAACAAAAGTTTGAGGACCACTGACATAGGTTGTCTGTATGATGTGTACTCCAAAGCACACAACAGGGATCACTCAGCCTAAAAAGAGAAGACTTATCAGGAACTGAAACATACTTCATTTGTGAACTTTTCCATGAAGCATCTCAAAGTGATTCAACAATTAAAACATCAACAGTAAAAACATATCTAAAAACAATTAGTCCAATACAGGTACAGACTGGGATAAAAATCTTCACTTAAAACTTGTTGGAAAAGGAAGGTCTTTAATAAACACTGAAAAGATAATAGCTAGGGTTGCCAGGTTCAGGGCCTGAGACTGATCCTGTATCTTTAGGAGAAGAGAAAGTCAGCCAAGTGCAGGTGTTCTTGCAACCCTGTAATGGGAAAAATCCCCTGCACAACTTTTAAAGATACAGAAGACCTCTTGGAGGCTGGGCCTGGCAACCAAGAGGTCTTCTGTATCTTTAAAAGTTGTGCAGGGGGGAGGGAGAATTCCACCTTGTGGTTTTTCCCATTACAGGGTTGCAAGAACATCTGCTCTTGGCTGACTTTCTCTTCTCCTAAAGATACAGGATCAGACTCAGGCCCTGAACCTGGCAACCCTATAATAGACATAGCACCTCCCTGATACGTACCGGGAGGAAGTTCCAAAGGGTAGGTGCCACCATACTGAAGGTCTGATTTTTACATTGTATGAAACAGACCTCCTGATGAGATGGTATCTGTAGGAGGCCTCTCTTGCAGAATGCAATGATCAGTTTGGGTATATATGTGGTGAGACAATTTTCCAGGTGTCTGGGTTCCAAGCTGTATAGGGCTTTGAATTATTATTATAGTTTATTTTATTTATTTATACACCAGTACCAGCATCTTGAACTTAACCTAGTAGCTAATTGACAGCCAGTGCAATTCCTTCAACAGTGATATAATATAGTGGCAATATTCTGCCCCAGTGATCAGTAAAGCTGCTACATTTTGCACTAGGTGCAGCTTTTGGGTCAACTTCACAGGCTGCCTCACATAGAATGCATTTCAGTAATCTAATCTGGAGGTTATCAGTGCATGGAAAACCAGCAGAAAGTATTGTTAAATATAAAACAACCAGGTATAGAGAAGAGCAAGCTTTGCTGAAGCAGAACCAGTGTGGCTTCTGTAGGTCTCACTAATCTATTAGAGTTCTTTGAGAGTGTCAACAAGCATATTGATAGAGTGATCCAGTAGACATAATATACTTGGACTTTCAAAAAGCTTTCTACAAGGTACCTTACCAAAGACTCCTAGTAAGTTTAGCAGTCATGGAATAAGAGGAGAGGTGCTCTTGTGGATCAAGAACTGGTTAAGTAATAGGAAGCAGAGTAGCAGTAAATGGACAGTTGTCTGAATGGAGGGATGTAGAAAATGGAGTCCCCCAAGGGTCGGTATTGGGACCTGTTTTTTTTAACTTGTTCATAAATGATCTAGAGTTGGGGACGAGCAGTGAGGTGGTCAGGTTTGCTGATGATACTAAATTGTTCAGGGTTGTTAACAAGGGATTGTGAAGAGCTCCCAAGGGAAGGTATGAATGGCCAGTAAAATGGCAAATGCAATTCAATGCAAACAAGTGAAAGTTATGCATATTGGAGCAAAACATCTTACTTTCACATGTACACTCATGGGATCTAAATTGACAATGATTGACCAGGAATGAGACCTTGGGGTCATAGTGGATAGCTCAATAAAGATGTTGACCTAGTGTGCGGCAGCTAGGAAAAAGCCAAATTCCATGCTAGGGATCATTAGAAAAGGTATTGAAAATAAATCTGCTGATATCATAATACCATTATAGAAATGTATGGTGCGTCCTTATTTGCTATACTGTGTACGGTTCTGGTTACCTCTCCTCAAAAAGGATATTGTAGAGCTGGAAAAGGTTAAGAAAAAGGCAGCTAAAATGATCAAGGGGATGTAGCAACTCCGCTATGAGGAAAGGTTGCAGCTTTTGTGGCTTTTTTAGAGAAAATGTGAGTACGATGTGACATGATAGAGATGTATAAAATTATGTTCGGCATGGAGAAAGTGGATAGAGAAAAGTTTTTCTCCCTCTCTCATAACACTAGAACTCATGGACATCCAATGAAGCTAAATGTTGGAATATTCAGGACAGACAAAAAAAAATACTTCTTCACACAGCACATAGTTAAATAATGGAATTTGCTCCCACAGGAGCAGTGTTGGCCATCAATCTGGATGGCTTTAAAACAGGATTAGACAAATTCATGGAGGATAATGCTATCAATGATTACTGGCCATGATGGCTATGCTTCCGAATACCAGTTGCTGGAAACCACAGGAGGGGAGAGTGCTCTTGCACCCAGTTCCTGTTTGCGGGCTTCCTATGGGCAACTGTCGTGTCCAGGGCTGGACTCAGGAATCACACCAGTCGATGAAAGCAATTCAGTTTTTATTAATGTAATATCCAGACAGAGACTACATCTCCTCATGAAGCAACACAATACACGTGTCCTGCGACATGCAAGAGAGTTGACAGAACAAGGAATTCCCGCCCCCCTTATCCTTTTTAAGGGGGCTTTCTGGTGCGAATTCTCTCACTCCGCCTTAGGACAATTTCTTCCCCGCCCCTTCTCTCTCTCCCCCTGACTCGTTTTTCCCTTCTCCGGGTTCGTGGTGAGGGTGGAAGTTCTGCCTCCCCCTCCTCTTCTGAAGATTCTGCTTCTGGGATTGGAGAAAGGGGGGGTGAGCGTCATGCCCATCAGGCTGACTTTTCCCTGGCTGAGGAGGGAGTGGAATCCCCCCTCCTTCTTGGTCTAACGGCTCTGGCTCAGTGAGGGGGGTAAGCGTGGGAAATTCCTGAGTAGTGTCTGTAACTTTGTCTGCTGGAGTTTCAAGGCCGCTGCGGTCGCTGGGCAACACTATCTCTGAGAGTTCTCCCTCCCCCTCTTCACCCAGCTCTGAGAAAGTGATCTCCTGCTCATCCTCTGAAGTGCTAGGGTCCCCATCCTGCATCCTGACACCATCCCCCCTCTCATGCTGTGCCCCCACCACCTGTCGGTTTCGGACGATGGGGAAACTGGTTATGGAATTCTTCCACTAAATCTGGGGCATGCACATCCCTTTCATTTTCCCAGGATCTGTCAGCTGGCCCATAACCCTTCCAGTGAATTAAGTACTGTAATTGATTATGCCTCCTTCTGGAATCCAGAATCTGTTCCACTTCGAACTCCGGCTGTCCCCCTACTAGAATGGGTGCTCCCGGAACTTCCAGTGGCCGTAACTCGCTGGGAGGGGCTGCTTTCGTTAACAAAGAGCGATGAAACACAGGATGGAGTTTGAAGGTAGCAGGCAATTTCAGTCTATAGGCCACGGGATTGATTTGTGCCTCCACTTCGAAAGGCCCCAGTTTCCTGTCTTGCAGCTTCCTACACTTGCCTGGCATCTGAAGGAAGCGGGTGGACAGCCACACCTGATCTCCTTGCTGGAGGGAGGCCCCCTCTCTTCGATGTTGGTCAGCAATTCTTTTGTACTCTAGTTTGGCCTAATTTAATTGCTGTTTAAGCACCTGCTGCACGGCCTGTAATTCCCTCAGAAATTCTCCTGCTGCAGGTGCCAGCACATTTGATGCACTACTAGGGAATGCCTTGGGATGGAACCCATAATTATCAAAGAAGGGTGTCTGTCCAGTGCTAGTATGCAAGGAGTTATTACAGGCAAACTCTGCAAAATGCAAATAGGAAACCCAGTCATTTTGTTGATACGAAACATAATAACGTAAATACCTTTCCAAGACCGCGTTCAGCCTTTCCGTCTGCCCGTCCGTCTGAGGATGATGAGCAGAAGAAAGTTTTAACTCCGTCTGCAACTGCTTCCAAACTGCTCTCCAAAACTTAGCTGTGAACTGGGTTCCTCGATCTGCAACTAAACTGTTTGGCAGCCCATGTAAACGGTAAATTTCCTTTATGAACAACTTGGCTGTTTCTTTAGCTTCTAAGGCCCCTGGGCAAGGGAGGAAATACGCCATTTTTGTGAGGGAATCCACTATGACTAGGATGGCCGTCATTCCTTGGGACCTCGGCAAATCAGTTATAAAATCCATGGATAAATCTTTCCAGGGTTCATTCGGAGTAGGGAGGGGCTCCAACAATCCGGTAGGCCTTCCCGTCTCTGTTTTTGCTCGCATACAGACAGCACAGGATTTTACGTAGTTCTCAATGTCTCTGTGCATTTGAGGCCACCAAAAGTCCTTGGCTACATTCTGTATGGTCTTAAAGATGCCAGAGTGTCCCGCTGTGACGGAGTCATGACATTGACGCAGGATTCTAAGTCTTAGCTCACCCTTCGGCACATATCTGGCGGTGTTACGCCACAACAGCCCATCTTTCCAATGGAAGTTTACTTCTGGTCCCTGGCTCTGTTCCATCTCCTGAATGTACTGTTGCGTGCATGGGTCCTCCTTTTGTGCCTTTCTGAGCTCCTCTTCCCAAGAAGGTTGACATGATCCCAACACCAGTTTCTCTGGCGGAACCACGTACTGGGGTTGGTTGTCAATCTCACCTCCTTTGTATTGTGGCTGTCTGGACAGGGCATCTGCTCTCTGATTTTTTTCATGGGCATGGTAAGTAATCTTGAAGTTAAACCTGGTAAAAAACTGCGACCAACGTATCTGCCTCTGGTTCAACTTCTGGGCCGTCTGTAGACTCTCCAGGTTCTTGTGATCTGAACGTACTTCTTTCTGATGTTGAGCCCCCTCTAAGTATTGCCTCCAATTTTGAAAAGAATCCTTTTTTTTTTTTTATATAGTTTTTATTCAAATTTTTCCAAAAAACAAACAAAACAAAGTAAGAAAAAACATAACAATACTACAACAAAAAAATAAAAATAAAATGGTTGACTTCCGATTTGTCACAGATCAGCTATAAGTATATAATATACATCAAACCTGTCCCTTAATATGTACATACAGAATCCCTTTTCTCCATAAGCTGTCTTAATTAATCATCAAATCCCAGTATCATCATTTTATTTTGATCTTTCGACAAAAAGTCTAAGAGAGGCTTCCAATCCTTAAGGAATGTATCTGTCGATTTTTCTCTAAGTAAACACGTCAATTTATCCATTTCTACTAAGTCCATTAATTTCAGTAGCCATTCTTCCATTGTTGGTATTGATTCCATTTTCCACTTTTGTGCATATAATAATCTTGCTGCCGTAATCATATATAATAATATTCTTCCATATTTCTTTTCTATTTGTTTATCCATAAAACCCAGTAAAAAAAATTCTGGTTTTGACTGAATATTTATCTTTAAAATTTTTTGCATCTTCCTACCTATCTGTGCCCAGAATAATTTCGCCTTTTTACATGACCACCACATATGATAAAAAGATCCTTCTTGTTGTTTACATTTCCAACAAACATTAGAGACATTACTATACATTTTTGACAGCTTTTCTGGAGTCATGTACCAACGGTACATCATTTTATAAAAATTTTCTTTAAGATTATAACATAATGTAAATTTCAAGCCTTTTTTCCACATATTTTCCCATTGATCCATTTGTATGTTATGACCAAAATTTTTTGCCCATTTTACCATGCACTCTTTTACTTGTTCTTCCTC
Organism: Rhineura floridana; assembly: GCF_030035675.1. Taxonomy (NCBI): domain Eukaryota; kingdom Metazoa; phylum Chordata; class Lepidosauria; order Squamata; family Rhineuridae; genus Rhineura; species Rhineura floridana. The sequence goes on from NC_084480.1 coordinate 52,423,621, forward strand.
CATATCCATTTTCAATAAAAGTTTATACATTTTTGCAATTATGTTTTCATCATTTGTATACAAACCTATTTCAAAATCAGATTTACTTATTTCAAACCCATACATTTTCTTGTCCATTTTATATCTTTCTAACAATTGTAAATAGGCAAACCAATGAAAACTATATCCTTCCTTTATCAATTGTTCTCTCTCTTTCATTGTGTATTCTCCATGTACATTTTCTAATAGTTCTTGATAAGTTAACCATTTCTCTTTTCCAGACATTTCTCTTCTATAAAACGCTTCTTGACTTGAGACACATAATGGTATTTTCGAATAAAACCTTGGTTTGTATCCATAACAGAGAACGTCTTATAAAATGATTGTTAAAGTCTACGTTTACTTTTACTTTGTCATACCATAGATATCCATGCCATCCCCACTTCAGATTGTGGCCCTCCAAATCCAATAGTCTTTTATTCCTCAATAAGATCCATTCCTTTATCCAGACTAAACAGCAGGCAGCAAAATAAAGTCTCAAATTTGGTAATCCCAGTCCTCCTCTTTCTTTAGCGTCTTGAAGTAATTTAAATTTAACTCTTGGTTTTTTTCCTTGCCATACAAATTTAGAAATATCTTTTTGCCATTGTTTAAAAGGTAAATCAGAGGATATTACAGGTATTGTTTGAAACAAAAACATCATTCTCGGTAATACATTCATTTTTATCACAGATATTCTACCCATTAATGACAGTTGTAGTTTATCCCATCTTAGCAAGTCTTTCTTAATCTCTGTCCATAATTTTTCGTAATTATTATGAAACAGCTTTGAGTTTTTATTTGTCATGATGATGCCTAGATATTTCAACTTTTTTTCTATTGTAAAATCTGTCTTGTCCATTAACTCTTTCTGTTCCCTTAAAGTTAAATTTTTCACCAACATCTTTGTTTTTTGATTGTTGATCTTAAATCCTGCTAACGGTCCAAATTCTTTTAATTTGTCCATCAATATATGAATTCCTTCCAAAGGGTTTTCTAGTACAATTATCAAATCATCAGCAAATGCTCTCAATTTATATTCTTCTTTTTTTATTTTTAATCCCGAAATCCTTTTATCTTGCCTTATATCTCTAAGCAGCACTTCTAAAACCAGAATAAATAAAAGGGGAGATAATGGACATCCCTGTCTTGTACCCTTTTGTATTTCACATGAATCCGTTAAGTCTCCATTAACAATTATCTGGGCCTTCTGTGATGTATAAATCGATCTGATCCATTTTATAAAGTTGTCTCCAAAATCCATTTGCTCCAAAACCTGGAACATAAATTTCCAATTCAAATTATCAAATGCTTTTTCAGCATCTAAAAAAATCAAAGCTGCTTGTTTATCATTTCGTTGTTCTAAATATTCCAACACATTCAAAACATTCCTGACGTTGTCACGTAATTGTCTTTTAGGTAAAAACCCTGATTGATCTTCCTGAATAAATTGTTGCAATATTATTTTCAATCTTTCAGCCAAAATCATTGTAAAAATTTTATAGTCATTATTCAGTAGAGATATTGGCCGATAATTTTTTGTTTTAGTTAAATCTTGGTCCTCTTTAGGTATTAATGTTATATTAGCATTTTTCCAACTATCCGGTATCTTTCCCTCTTGCAAAATAGAATTCATTGTAGACTGTAAGGGTAGCAAGAGTTCTTCCTCCAAACATTTATAATACATTGCAGATAGCCCATCTGGTCCTGGCGCCTTTCCTAATTTAATTTTATTTATAGCTTCAGATATCTCTCTTGACGTAATAGGGCCATTAATAACTTGTCTCTGAAAATCTGTAATTTTCGGCAAATTCTGTTTAGATAAATACTCTTCTATTTTTTCAGATGGAATTTCTTGACACTTATACAATGTTGAGTAATATTGATGAAAAATCTTTTTGATTTTTACATTATCTGTCAGCGTCTCATCTCCTTCTTGTATCTTTAAAATAATATTTTTTTGACGTTCTTTTCTTAATTTATATGCTAACCATTTCCCAGGTTTATTTGCAAATTCAAAAGTCCTTTGTTTAGCAAAATTTAATTTCCTTTCAATTTCTCTAACTGTCAACATTGATACTTGCTTCTGTAACATTTTAATTTGATTTACAATAGAAACTTTAGCTGGATTCTTTTTCAATTCTTCCTCTTTTTGTTTTATTTCTTCCAAAATTAATTGCATTTTCTGTTGTTTCTTTTTTTTTAATTCAGAATTACATTTAATAAAGTATCCCCTCATAAATGCCTTACTAGTATCCCAAACAATATTTTCACTTGTTCCTTTATATAAATTATATTCAAAGAACTCCTTTAATTTCTTCTTACATTCTTGTACTACTTTATCATTCTGTAATAAAGATTCATTTAGTCTCCATCTAAATCCAAGATTTTTTTTTTTTAAAGTTAATATCACAGGATTGTGGTCCGAAAAAGTTTTTGGTAATATATCCATTTTAAAAATATCCTTCGCTAAAATTTTTGACATCCAAATCATATCAATCCTCGAAAATGTTTTATGTCTTTCTGAAAAATAAGTAAATTCCTTTGCATTATCATTTATATATCTCCAGGTATCCACCAATTCTAAATGTTCCATGAGTTCAAAACAAATCTTCGGTAATTTACCTTGTGTCTCTTTGATATTTTTTTCAGAAAGCCTATCAATTTTTGGTGAGATTACCCCATTCCAGTCACCCATGACACACCAATGCTCATATGAAAACTCTGACAATTTTTCCATAAGTCCTGTATAAAACCTTGTTTTATCTTCATTGGGGGCATAAATACCCACTATCAAAATGTTTGTACCTTGTAAAGTAATTTCAACCCCCACAAATCTACCACTATCGTCCAATAATACCAATTTAGGAAGCAATTGTGGGTTAATATAGAGAACAACTCCATTTTTTTTTTTTGGTCCAGCTGAAATAAATTCTTCACCCAAATTTTTACAAATCAAATATTTGGAATCTTTCTTCTGAATATGAGTTTCTTGTAAACAAATTATATCCAATTTTAATTTTTTCAAATAATGAAACACTTTCTTTCTCTTCTGCGCCGTGTTGGCTCCATTTATATTCCAAGTTAGGTATTTGTAATCCATCATTAAGCGTGTATTTTAAAATTTGCCTGATGCTCCTTTTGATCCATCATCTTCCTTCCCCTCCTCTGCATATCCTTGTTGACTTTGTTTCCCAGGAACTATATCCATATCTTTGAGTTTATCTTCTTCCATATCTTTTGAAGCTTTTCTCAAGAAGTCCCTTGCTTTTTGAACAGTATTCAGTCTGTATTTCTGTTGTCTGAATGTAAAAATCACTCCTTCTGGAACGTCCCACCTAAATTGAATTTTGCATTGCTTAAGTTTTTCTGTAAGGAAAGCATATTCTTTTCTCTTACGTAAAAGTCTAATAGGAATTTCCTTCATCACCAGTATTTCCTTACCATCAATTTTAAAGGTATATTTAAAGTGTTGCTGTAAAACCATATCTCTGGTCGTCTTCTTTACGAAATGAACAAGCACATCTCTTGGAATTTTTTTCATTGTTGCATATCTGGAGTTAATTCTATAAACTTTGTCTATTTCAAATTCCATCCTATCTTCATTCAAGTCCAGAAATTTTACTAAAGCATTAACAATTTTATCTCTAATGTCTTCACCTGTTTCCTCAGGGATTGCACGGAATCTCAAACAATGCTCTTTATTTCTCATTTCAGTCACAGCTAAATAGTCCAAATTTTTTTCTAGTTCCAGATTTAGTATATCTGTTCTATTCTCCAAGGTTTGTACCTTTTCTTTAGTATTTTTTGCATCTTCCTTTATTTGCCCAATTGTCCCTTTAATCTCATCCACTTGTGTTTTAATATAGTCTTTTATATCTGTCAATTCAGTTTTCATTTCCTGTTTCATTTCCTGTTTTATAGCATTAATCCCTTCCATTATTTTTTGAAACATTTCTGGGGGTATATCCTCTTCCTGTGTATCAATAGAACCTCTTCGCCCCTGGGCCTTGGTTGTTTTTTTAGTTGTCATTTTCAAAAAGAGGCCTTTAATTTCTAATATTAATCACTGTTTCAGAACCTAAGGGCAGTCTATTTCTTTTCTTTTTTTCCCTCCACCAAAAAGAAGAGTTAATATTCCAGGCCTATTATTGAAATCCAGCCAGCACAACACAGTCCTTATCTGCTTCCAAGAATGCAAAACAATTCTGGTTGCCAAGACTAAACAATTAGTAGCATATACGAGCAGCGGATTCATCCAACAAGAAATAGTCCAAAGAGAAAAATAGTCCAAAATATAATAATTACCTCTCATCCGTTTTTAAACTTTAAAAGTCCAAATTCAAGCCAGCTTTTTGTCGTAAAAAAAGTATATAAGTTGTTTATATTTTCTTTCTTCCTTAATTATATTTAAAAGAGAAAAAGTATGACTCACCCAGGTTTCTCAATTGCTGATTCATAAACAAATCCCTTTTATTGCAGTAATTTAAGCCGAATGATAAGGTTTAGGCAGAAGTGGGCTCGCTGGTTAAGAACGTTTTTTTTTTTGAGAGAGAAGAAAAAACGCTTCGCTTTATTCCAGTTCAGCTTGCGTGGAATTCCTGACTCCGTCTTCAGCCGATCGGCTTGCCTTCTTATCTCAGGAATTTCCTGATCAATTCCAGCCGCCGACAGCTCAACGAAGTCTTGTGGAAGATCTGATCGGTTCTCCTATACCTTGGAGAACATTTAAGCCAGTCCAAGATTCCTCTTGGCTGGCTTTTAACCTGAAAAAAGCTTCCTCTGAGGCAGAGCTCCCTCAGAGACAACCACCAGCCAGCACCACTTCCCGGAAGTCCCAATTTTGAAAAGAATCCTTAATGGCTAGTAACTCTTTTCCCCACACTGTATAGTTCCTCTCAGCATCCCTCAGTTTTCTGGAGAAGTACGCACAAGGGTGTAGCTCCGTTCCTTCCCCATTCCCCTGTAAGAGGACCCCCCCGATAGCAAAGTCTGAAGCATCTGCTTCCACAACGAAAGGGCGGGTAGGGTCAGCGAAGCGCAAGATGGGCTCAGAGGAAAACTTTACCTTCAACTCCTCAAAGGCTCTTGCAGCGTCCTCTGTCCATTGAAATTTTCTCTTCCCCCTTAAGCAGTCAGTGAGAGGGGATGTTAACTTGGAGAAACCTGGAATAAACTTTCTGTAGTAGTTGGCAAATCCCAAAAAATGTTGTACATCCTTTTTAGTGGCTGGTTGTCCCCAATCCAGTACACAACTCACTTTTTCTGGATCGATTTCCACTCCTTCAGCTGAGATGCGATACCCAAGGAAGTCCAAAGACTTGAGGTCAAATCCACATTTCTCTAGCTTAGCATACAGATGATTCTCTCGCAGTCTTCTCAACACAGTTTTCACATGCTGATCATGGTCTTCTTGGTTCTTTGAGAACACCAGGATATCATCTAAGTAACAGATTACGTATGTGTCCAAAAGGTCTCTAAACACGTCGTTCATGAACTTTTGAAACATGCCTGGCCTTCCACAAAGCCCGAATGGCATCACCAGATATTCAAACTGACCATAAGAGGTCAAAAACCCTGTTTTCCATTCATCGCCCTCCCTCATTCTGATCAGATTGTATGCCCCTCGTAAGTCCAGTTTCGTGAAGATTTTTGCAGAGCACAGTCGGTCTAGCAGCTCTGAGATCAGGGGCAGCGGATAGCTGTTAGGGATGGTGATTTGATTCAATGCACGGTAATCATTGCAAGGCCTGAGCTCCCCCCCCTTCTTCTTCACGAACAACAGGGGCGCTCCAGCGGGGGACTGTGAGGGACGTATGAATCCTCGCTTCAGGTTTTTTTTCAGGAATTCCTTCGGGGCCTCTCTCTCTTTCTCTGTGAGAGAATAAACTCTTCCCGATGGAATGCTGGCTCCTGGCACTAAATCAATCGCACAGTCATAAGGACGGTGGGGAGGTAACGTCTCTGCCTCTTTTTCATCGAATACATCTCTAAATTCTCCATACTTTGAGGGGAGGGTTACCTGCTCGATCTCCTGCACTGCTCCAGCCAACGTGTCGGGTTTTTCTTCTGCCTGACAGTTTTCCTGGCAATACTGAGAAGTGAACCACACCACAGCGTCCTTCCACTTTATCTGTGGGTCGTGCTTGACTAACCAGGGCATTCCGAGGATTACATCAAAGGTCGAAAGGTCTGTTACATACAACAAAATGAACTCTTTGTGCCCCGGGATTTGCAGTTTCAATTTCTCTGTTGCTCTCATTACCCCCCCTCCTTTCAGGGGCCTCCCATCTATGGTCTCCACCGGCAAGGGGGTGTCCAGCTTCCATTGGGAAATTCCGTAACGCTTTGCTAGCTCTGCATCAATGAAATTTGTGGTTGCTCCACTATAAATTAATGCGGTGGAGTTAAACATTACTCCTTTGGAAGTTGTAATCCGAATTGGCAGTACCAAGACTCCTCTTGAAGGAGGTGTTGCCACCTGAGGCCCTTTGTCCAATGTAGCCCCCAGTCCACAGGCCTGTACATGGACTGGATTCTCCGCCGGCTCTGTTTTTCCCCCTTTTAGTACACAATCTCTAGCCAAATGGCCTGGTTTTGATCAATAGAAGCATAAACGTTCTTTACGACGCCTCTCCCTTTCTTCTTCCGACAGCTTTGGCCTGGCCCCTCCCTGTCCCTCAGTCACATTGCCTGATGTTCCTGGGGTCGGAAGGGTCTTACTGCGAGATGCTGAAACCGAATATCTCTGGACTTCCTGTTTCTTTTCCAGGTGCCTTCCTTCCAACCGATGGTTGATCTGTAGGCATAGCCGAATCAGTCCAGGCAAATTATTTGGGGGGGAGGCTCTAACCAATTCATCCAGGACTTCAGAGCTCAGTCCACTCCTATACATGAACATCAAGGCTGCATCATTATAACCAGTTTCCTGGGACAAAATTTTAAAAGCGTTGGTGTACTCTGACACCGTTCCTTCCCTTGCTTCAAGGCCCCCAACTGCCTGGCCACCGTCACCGCCCTTTGAGGGTCCTGGAACATCTCAGTCATGGCTCGCATAAAGTCTATACCTTCCCAGAAGGCCATCCTTTCTGACCAGGTACGGAGTTACCCACTTGGCAGCTTCTCCTTCCAAGAGACTAATGACGAATGCCACCTTGGCAACATCACTGGGAAACTCTGCGTTTCTGATGTCCAAATACAATTCACACTGAGCCACAAAGGTAGAGAGCTGCTCACTCTGTCCTGCATATTTAGGTGATAATCCTATAGGGATCTTCACCAAAGCTGCCGGAGGGGCTGCTCGCATCTGATCTACTGTGGTTCTCAGGGCCTGATTCTCAGTCTTCAAAGTCCTGACAGCCGCTAACAAGGTTTGAACATCTGCCTGTAAATCCGCCACATTGGTTCTCAGCCGTCTCACTTCTTCCGTCTCAGAAGTGGGATTTGTTCCCCCTGCTCCCTTCTCCATCTTGTCGTGTTCAAGCGGTGGGAGCGTTGAGGGTGAAGTTGGTGGTTCTGTCAATCTGTCGTGTCCAGGGCTGGACTCAGGAATCACACCAGTCGATGAAAGCAATTCAGTTTTTATTAATGTAATATCCAGACAGAGACTACGTCATCTCATGAAGCAACACAATACACGTGTCCTGCGACATGCAAGAGAGTTGACAGAACAAGGAATTCCCGCCCCCCCTTATCCTTTTTAAGGGGGCTTTCTGGTGCGAATTCTCTCACTCCGCCTTAGGACAATTTCTTCCCCGCCCCTTCTCTCTCTCCCCCTGACTCGTTTTTCCCTTCTCCGGGTTCGTGGTGAGGGTGGAAGTTCTGCCTCCCCCTCCTCTTCTGAAGATTCTGTTTCTGGGATTGGAGAAAGGGGGGGTGAGCATCATACCCATCAGGCTGACTTTTCCCTGGCTGAGGAGGGAGTGGAATCCCCCCTCCTTCTTGGTCTAACGGCTCTGGCTCAGTGAGGGGGGTAAGCGTGGGAAATTCCTGAGTAGTGTCTGTAACTTTGTCTGCTGGAGTTTCAAGGCCGCTGCGGTCGCTGGGCAACACTATCTCTGAGAGTTCTCCCTCCCCCTCTTCACCCAGCTCTGAGAAAGTGATCTCCTGCTCATCGTCTGAAGTGCTAGGGTCCCAATCCTGCATCCTGACAGCAACTGGTTGGGCACTGTGAGAACAGGATGCTGGAGTAAATGGAGTAAATGGGCTATTAGCCTGATACATGCTCTTCTTATGGACAACAGTGATCAAGCTGTCCTGATCCAAAAACGGTTATCACTGTCTTACCAGCCAAAGCTAGTAAAAGGCACTCCTAGTCACTGAGATCACTTGGGCCTCTACTGACAGAAATGGATCCAGCAGCACCCTTAGCTTCTTCCAGAAGACTATAATCCCATCCAAAACAGGCAGTTGACCAATTATCCAGAGTCAGGACTGGGAGGCAACTGTTTTAAGGCAAAATTTGGAGAAGCCAGGTGTTATTTTTTACCTCTGCAACAAGTCAAGATAAAATCTCAAGGCAAATCTGAAGGTGTGTGTAAGAGTTTCTCTTTCTCTTTCACTGATAAAAGAGTTGGTGTGCTGCTATTAAGAGCACAGCATGATGAGCAGGACATATCTGATGTGTGTGAAAGTAAGGAGCAGGGTGATGTTTGCTATCACTAATGTCATGAATACTATCCATTAGATGTCTAAGATATTGAGTCATTTTCTAGACAGCATGCCACGTTGCATTACTAGCTGGGGAGAGAATCTTATTTTCCCAGCAACATATATTTAGTTTGAATGCTGGGAAAATGCAATATCCTTGACACCGAAAATGGTGTTTGATAGCAGGATGTCCTTCATGATATCAGAGCCATTATCTGATGAAACAAGATAAAGACACTGAAGGTACTATGTCAGATACAAATACTCAAGATGAAAGCCAGAGAAAATGTTAAAAAAGCAGTCTGTTTAGATTTGTAATAACAAGAAATATTATGATGTATGTGCCATTTTTATTGTATTGGAAACAATGTTAATCCTAAATTGTATTTTCAGTAGTTTGAAGTGTGTGACAAGTGTGTGACATATTATACTTTGCAATTAAGGAGATTATACTATTTTTTAAATTGTATGAATAATCTTAATGGCAGTTACATTTGTGTGAAAATTCAGCATATGAAATTGCTTTTGTGGCTTGATGGACTAAAGCTGAACGTCAAAAAGACTAAAGTAATGACAACAGAAGATTTATGTAACTTCAAAGTTGATAATGAGGACATTGAACTTGTCAAGGATTATCAATACCTTAGCATAGTCATTAACCAAAATGGAGACAACAGTCAAGACTAGGACTGGAGAGGGCAGCTATGAGAGAACTAGAAAAGATCCTCAAATGCAAAGATGTATCACTGAACACCAAAGTCAAGATCATTTAGACCATGGTATTGCTGATCTCTAGGTATGGATGTGAAAGTTGGTCAGTGAAAAAAGTGGATAAGAGAAAAATCAACTCATTTGAAATGTGGCATTGGAGGAGTTTTGCGGATACCATGGACCATGAACAAGACAAATAATTGGGTGTTAGAACAAATTAAAGCAGAATATCACTAGAAGCTAAAATGACGAAACTGAGGTTATCATACGTTAGACACATAATGAGAAGACATGATTCACTAGAAAAGACAATAATGCTGGGAAAAGCAGAAGGGAGTAGAAAAAGAGGAAGACCCAACAAGATGGATTGATTCCATAAAGGAAGCCACAGACCTGAATTTACAATATATGAACAGGTTTATGTTTACAACAGATGCTACTGGAGGTTGCAGATTCATAGGGTCACCATAAGTCATAATCGACTTGAAGGCACATCACACAGACACACACACACACAATGAAAATTTGGACAAGCATATTGGTAGAACTGATGATATTATATATTTTATTTTTATTTATTTACATAATTGATATTCAGTACCTTCAACATGAATGTATGTTCCCAGGGCAGCTGAGGACTGAGAAGCAAGGTGTGTGAATAATTGTATGTCAATGAATATCCTATATGGAAGAAAAAGAGCTTATCACACCTGTGATAATGTTTCACACTTTATAGAATATAAGAGGGCAGGTTCATGCCCCAAGAATTTACAGTCTGCAGTTCATTAAAGGGGGAAACGGGAAGGGAAGGGAAGTGTAGGCACGGTTCAATGGTAAAGCTGTATGCAAGTTATACATGTTCAGGGTTAGGTATACGCTGAGTTAACAGTAAGGAAGAGAAACTAGGGGATTGTGCCAAAGGCCTTACAGAAATAATCCCAGAAGCTGTTAGATGCCTGGGACAAAGGTGATTCTCTTTGTGGCATCCAAGCAATAGTGCTAATAGAAGCCAGAGAGGCGATGATCTCTGAGCCTCTCATGTTAGAGCATATTAGCCAATGCCTTAAAGAAAGAAGGAGCAAACAGAGAGGGCAGAAGAGATATTTGACAGATCCAGGAGCACATTGCAGATATAAAGAGATGTATTTTAGCACATTTCTGATTCAGTCTGAGTGGAATAATATATTTTTTATTCTGATTGGCAGTCACTTTATAATGCAGAATGGCATCAGTTCACTAGTATGGATAGCAGATGGTAGCATCATTGCATGAATTTGTAGTTTGTCTTCTGGATTAAAACAAAAGGAGCTTGAAACTTTGTTCAGTCCAGTAAGTGTTGCTCTGTCTAGTTGTGTCTTTCCATTGACAAAATGTTCTGAGTGGAAAGGGAAGTTATTTTCAAATTCAATTTTTTTATTTAATTACAGTCATAGACCCAGTCAGCTAAAAAACAAGGATTTGTATACATATTGTGCGTACAAATACAAATACATGAAGATATCATTTAAAATAAGATATGAAGATATCATTTAAAAATAAGAGTATCAACAGCATTAAACGCATTGCACATGTCTTTTCCGTAGCACCTGCGCTATATAAAGGAATTTAGCAACTGCTTCAGTTATGGATTTATTTTTGTCAGACAAAAGATGGAAAAGTATCCGTTCTGGATGTTTATTAGAGAGTCCAGAAGTAAGTGGAGAGATAATTTTAGCTCTTAAAAATCCTTATATAGCTCACATTCTAAAAGAACGTGATCTAGGGTTTCGGGGGTATTAGCATTGCAAATACAATAGCGTTTAACATAAGGGATACCTTGAAAACGGCCTGTAAGCAGAGCAGAGGGTAGGCAGTTGAATCTTGCTCTGGAGAACAGGAACCTATATTGTGAAAAGTTTAGCTGTTCTAAATAAGGCATATGAGATGGGAAGCTAAAATTCAAACCAAGTTGAAGGGGGGAGCAAGATGTTAATGCCTTAGAAAATAAATACTGCCGGTCAAGGTCTTTAATTTGTTGAATAATAACTGCTTTGGCTGTTTCAAAGCCCCACGATGACAGGAGCTCTAAAGACAGACCTAGGTGATTTAGCTTCCCTTCAAAGATTTTAGTCCATGAACTTTTAAATGGATCTTTCCATATAAGATGTATAAGTCCTGAAGGGCCCCCCGAATAGGCTATCCTGAGCCAGAAATTGAATGCTTGCAACCAAGCTGTACATTCTAAAGAGTTAAACCCTGACTCTAGACGGAGGCCGGCTGAAGAGGCACATCTTGGTAACCCGAAAATGGACATAAGAAAAGTTGATAATATTGACTCGATTTTTTTTATTATACTGAGTGACCCAAATCGGGATTCCATAGAGGAGCTGTGATATTATTTTAATTTTAAATTTTTTTATAGCAGCAGGGATGAAACATCCGCCTTTTGTATAATAGAACCTAATTAGGGCTTTAGAGGTGTTATGGGCTGCTTGAGTTACGGCCTTAATATGAGGGGTCCAGGAGAGTGAGGGACAGAATAAGATGCCTAGGTACTTAAATTTCTTAACCTGTTCAAACAGTAAGCCTTCTATTTTCCAAAGATGTTTTGAGTTATTTTTGGTGAATGTCATTATTTTGGACTTAGTGTGATTAATTGTAAGAAAATTTTGTTCGCAGTAACAAATATAAGTCCGTAGTAGGCGTTTAAGGCCGATTTCAGAAAAGGACATCAGGACCGTGTCATCGGCATATAGTAGCAGAGGACAGCTCACTCCTGCAATATTTGGGGAGTGGAGATTTTCATTAGAACATTTGTTTTTTAGGTCGTTTAGGAAAAGGTTAAACAAAGTAGGCGCCAATACACAACCCTGTCGAACTCCGATGTTTGCAGAGATGGATCTGGTTAGATTTCCATCTATCCCATATCGCACTCTTAGTGAAGTGCATTGATAGAGCTGACTAATCAAAAATAATAGTCGCTTATCTATTGTGGTCAGATTTAATTTGGCCCATAACAGGTCTCTTGGGACTGTATCGAAAGCTGTTTTAAGATCTATATATGCCACAAAAAGGCCTCTGTTTGTACCACTCATGTATTTTTCCACCAGGAATCTCAAAATTAAGCAATGATCTATAGCAGATCTATGCTTACAAAAGCCTATTTGTTCTTGTCCCAAGATGTTTTCCTCCTCTATCCAAGGTTGGAGTCTGACATTTAAGAGACTCGCAAATACTTTACCTATCACAGAGAGGAGACTGATGGGCCTGTAATTAGCAGGATCCTCCCTATCTCCTTTTTTGTGTATTGGAATAATCACCGCCTCAAGCCAAGCTGAGGGGATTTTTCCATGCTGATTTATCTGGTTAAAAAGGGATGTGAGTAATGGAGCCCACCAATTAATATTATGTTTTAACATTTCTGGGAGAATTTTATCTATTCCTGGGGCTTTTCCACTTTTGAGTTTGTTGATCTGAGTGACTACCTCTTCTTGCACTACCGGGGGCCAATCAGGTAGTTTGCTTGTCTTTATCAAATTTGAAGTCCAACTTGAATTATTCCTATGTTTTGAGAATTGGAGTGAAAAGTAACGTTCCCAAATTTCAGGTTTGATGTTGCAGTGCAAAGGGGCATATGATCCTAAGGCATTTGTAACTAAGGCCCAGAATAGTTTCGATTCATTATTTAGGGAAGCATTTATTAAGGTCTTCCAGCTTTCCTGTTGGGCCTGTCTTTTTAAGGACAATTAGCTTTTTATAATTCTGCTTTGCCAGATAGTATTCAGGGGGAAGGGTTATTGCATTTGATTCTCTATAAGAGTGGTAAATTCTTCTTAGAGTCTGTTTGGAGATCTTGCATTCTCTGTCAAACCACCTCGGAAATTTCAAGTTTTCTGAACTACGTGGGCATTTTGTAACACCCATGGAATTTTCTAAGGCAGAGGATAGTGTTGTATAGTCAGATAGAATCTCAGAAATTGAATTTGATGTCATTATACGTTTCCTAATTAAGGATTCGTGGAGAAGCTAGGAGGCTCTCTAACTTGGAGATATTACAGGCAGACCACTGGAGTCTCTTATAGCAGGGTACAGACCTTAGGATTTTGCATGATGGTTTTATTGTATGGCAGTGGCCTTTTTTTAAGGATAGGTTGAATAGTAGAGGAAGATGGTCACTTTCTAGTCTATCACCAATTAAAAAGTTGGTGATGCAAGAAAACAAAAAGGGGGGATAACAGTTATTTTCACAAATCTCCCTGCACCATCCCCACTACTTCCCATTATGTTCTAAAGTTCCCTCAATCTTCTGGAGCATATGGAGGGGGGCACAGGGGGATGCAGAAATAAGGAGGAATCACACATACCTCATGGAAGCTTCCCCTGGGTCAAAGAGCCTTCCGGCAGCAGAGGGACACAATTGGATGCAATACTCAGTGTACATCTTTAACAGTTTTTTATTTTACTTATTTGTGACAGTTTTCACATCTGGCTCTCATTATTTCCCCCTTTCAATGGTGATCTACTTACGGATGTAAACATGCTTAAGTTGGTAATACAGAAATTTTACTTGCTTACAGACTTTCATCATTCCAAAGTTCATTTTAGTTTTCAGGTCTGAACATGGAATTGCATATTTGCATAATTTTGTCCATTGTGTAATCAGACATGGAAATCAGTTCTGGGTCTACCGAAGTGTAACTTGTGAATTGAGATCTGTGGTAGTGGAAATCTAGGTTGTGCTTTAAGACTGTGAAAGAACATTCAGTGGTTTTGATGCTTATGTATGTTTGTGATTAGTGAAAATGTTAATATTCTTACAGATGGCCAGATCATTTAGTTTCTATCCTTCCTCAAGCTAGTGCCTGTGCTGGCTGAGATTGATGGGAGTTGTAGTCCAAAACATCTGGAGGGCACTAGCTTGGGTAAGGCTGGTCTAGATTCTAGTCTTAAAATATTCTACATTCTGGAATATATTCCTTAGTCTTGAGGACAGCCAGGCTCCAGTAAAAACCACTGTGTGAGAAGGAAGGGGGGGGATTTTAGGAGCATAAAGATAGCCTCACAACGTCTTTCTAGAGAACACTATTGAACTACAGGAACACGATAAAAATGGCTCTGTGTATGAGCGAAATGCTAATTCTGATCTTCAAATCCAATAATGAGTAATATGCTTAGACAGCCCCCATACTGCTTTGCCAGAGATCAATGGTTCCAGTATGGAACAGACTAGATCATGGACATAAAGGTGGAATTTATGCTACCCTCTCCAAACCACCAAGAGAATAAAATGTTCTTTAAGGATTACATGTTTTTATTTATCCAAAAACTCTAATCCCTTTTTAATTTCCTTTAATTTATTTTCCCCAGTAGCCCATTTTCTCTTGTACTGCCCTTAAAAAGTGATGTTTTGTCGTGACCTAATGTTGTTCTTAAATATCTTCAAGATGCCCTCAAAGGGTACCTTGAAAATGCTCGTCTTGCTATTTAATATAGACTGTCTATTAAAACATATGGCACAATATCCAGATGATTCACTAGTATAATTGCATTTAGATATAATCACGTTTCAGATTTGCATCTTTAGACAGCACACAAAATCCCTCAGGCTAAGGCTGCTTTCTGCATGCACATACTAGACTGCTAACATCAAACAGAAGACAGAGAACCTGCTTACTATTATCATCATATTCAACCAACCACCAGGAGAGCCCCAGTGAAAGTCTTAGATAGCCTGAATCTGCGCTAATATTATTACCAAAAATGAACTGACATGGATGCAGTATCAAAGTTTATCTTGTGTTTTCATCTGCAAACATTTTGAAAATGTTTACAGCATTCATAGCATTGTATAATTGATGAGTCTCTTTCTTTGTCAATATGCTAAACTGTGTTGGACTATAGATTGATTAAATGCATTCAGTGTTCACATAGATCACTTTGATCACTTATCAAAGGCTAATCAGGATGTTTAAAGGACTGTCTCCTCCCATACACTCCTGTCTGCCCACTGAGAGTAAATGGGGAGATCCATGTAAGCTGTCATTGGCAGAAATGTGTAAAAGTGCTCCCTTGTCTGTCATTGTGAAACTCTTTGCCCTGGGACCAGTGTTAGAATAGTATCAGAGAGATTGTAAAATAGATTACCATCTGTATGATAGTATTCCAACACTGAATATGTTTTTGTTCCACAGGCTTTCAACCTGTCTGGAGTCTGATTATGTCTGGCTTTCTCACTCTTGGTGCTTTTATCTGCTGGGCCTTTGTGTTCTGTCTTGTTTATGTTTTGTTGCTGTGTTTAAAAAGTTTTTTTTTTAATTATGAATGTTAACCACCTTGGGTGTTTGTTTAGTAATATTTCTGTAAAGAAATTAGTGGATCTGTAAATTAAAAAGTGTGATATTTGAAAGAATATTGGACTTGGATGTAAAAGTCCTGAATTAAAGTTAGAGCTTAGATTTAGATTTCTTGGTCTTTGGCAAGCCACTATCTCTTAACCTCCATTCAGCAGCTGTAAAATGAGAACCCTAAGAACCTATGTTACAAGGACAAATGTAATAACAATTGTAAACTACTTTGAATACTGAAAGTGATATATAAATGATTCACAAGATTGCTTTTTTCAGGAACATCCATTACTTGGACAGCCTTTCTTTGTTCTTCATCCCTGTCGGACAAATGAATTTATGGCTGCAGCGTTATCCAGTTCATATAAACAAAGCAGGTGAGTAGTATCAATATGAGTTGTTAGACTTACTAGGTTCTCATATTCACCCTGGATAACTCAGGAAAAATAAATAAATGTGTACTTACAGTGAACCACTCCTCTAGAGAACCCTGCAAATCTTCTGTAGCCAGACAAATTCAGGTTAGAAATAAGGCACAATTCCTTAAGCTTGTTCTTTATCTCTTACTGTAACAAACTTGAGAGTGTCACTCCCAGTCCTTGGACATTTTAGGAGGTGTTTCTCAAATGTCATGTTCATAATGTCTGTTTGGTCTTAATTGTTATTAATGTGTGAACTAGGGTCCCCTGGAACACAGCCTAAAGTTTCTATGGGTAAAAGACTTGTAAAATGTAAATGTACTCCCTTCAAGTCGATTCCGACTTATGGCAACCCTACGAATAGGGTTTTCATGAGGCTGAGAGGCAGTGACTGGCCCAAGGTCACCCAGTGAGCTTCATGGCTGTGTGGGGATTTGAACCCTGGCCTCCCAGGTCGTAGTCTGAGACTTGAGTGGACAAAATAAATCCACAGGATTCATATAACCTCTGGGTACTAGTGTGTGAGGGAAACTTGAGAACTTGTGTTTTCATTTCTTTAAAAAGTGTTAACTGCACAGCTTCAAATATAAAGATGTGGGAGAAAAGATTACAAGCAAGTACTGATCTTCCAAATGTCATGAATTGCAACTCCAGATATCCTCTCCCGAACTATTCAGGTCTGTAGCAGCAGATCTGCTTAGACTATGCTAATGGTTTGCAACTGCAGTGCTCTACCCAGTATAGCCCATCAGAATCTAACCTTGCCATCTTCGGAAGAGCATGTAAAATGTTCTCATTTAAACATAACAGGCTTTATGTGAGATCTAGCTTTATAACTTAAGTAGACTGAATCTTGAGATGTTTTTAGATCTGTGGAGATGTTTTATTGATTGTTCATTGTGCTGTAGTGTTGGTTTTTTTGTTTTTTGTTTATCTGATTGTAGCTTTTATTATGTGATAGCTATACTGTGTTTATAAACAACATGGTTGTTTCAGGGTTGATCCAGGAGTTTTTACATCCTAAAAGTTGGCAATTTTAGATTATTGTAGAACAAATGTTTCACATACACAAACTAAAATGTCTGTGAAGGTCCGTAGCCCAGGCTTGGGATAAAGAGATAATGGAGCTTTCAACCAACTGATATGCTCTGTAGATGAACCTAAGAATGGACTAACACATGCTCTTAAATGAACTACACAAACCTGGAAGGTTAGAACTGCCATTTAGGTCAGTTTAGGGACTTTTCCATCCTACATAAAAATGATGTCTGTAATGTTATATTGGTAGTCTTTAGAATGGTTCTTCAATTTTTAAAGACAGCTAGAGCGTGTTACATTTTTCCCCAGTATAAAATGCATATTTTCTTTTTGCTTTGTTAGGAGTACAAACTATATTATCTCATGGCTTAGTATTGTTGGCCCAGTGGTGGGTCTCAATCTACCTCTGAGTTACGCAAAAGCCAATTCTGAGAAGAGTACAAGTGCTGATTAAAGAGGTAAATATCCTACTTAAAATTACACATTTAAAAGCTATATTATTCTTCAGATTGCTGAAAACTCTTTTGGTTCTGCTTATCAACCCATACAATATAAAGCCATTTTTGTTTATTAATATAGTCATTATTACGGAATACCAGTACATGTATACTTGCTTATCCTTTTTATATCTGAAGTTAGCAAATTCAGCTTATTATAGTACAAGTGCTTCACATCTGCTAGCTAAAACATTGGTGCAAGTCCTTAGTATCATGGCTTAGGATCTTTAATCTTTTTATCTATACAGATTTTCTCTGTATTATTTTTAATTATATTTTCTCTCTTCTGTAAATTTTGTTGTGTACCACCCTGATATTTTGTATGAGGGATGGTCTATTCATATTTTTATAAATAAAAAAATAAAATAAATAAAAAAGAATTTTTGGTTATCCAGATGTTCTTGGACTTACAGCTACCATTGTGTTTGACCATTGGCCATGCTGACTGGGGCTAACTGGAGTTGGAGACCAATATCAGTTCTCATCTAAAAAATTGTGCTTTTCCTTTTATTGTATGGCTTGTGCTATTGATTTTATAGATGTTCCTTTACTGTAAAGTACATTCAATCATACAAAACGTATAGTCCTGAAGTCAGAAACGCTTGCTTAACAACCCTCTACGTTTTCATGGTGATACTCAAAACACTCAGAGAGAATCCGGAGTTCATACACTAAAACTAGAGTAAAAATAAATCCAGACCCCTGTTGGACCTTTTTCTGTCAGTGGTCTCATAATTTGTTGAAATTAATTAAAAATCAACCATGTTCCCAGAGTACATGGAATCCTATTATTGACCTTGCCCCATACTCTGACCTTCATCTTCTGCAATTTAAAAGTTAAAAAAATGCATGGCTGATTTTAATTAATTTATGAAAATTATCATTGGAGTCTATGATAAGCGCAGGCATGCTCACTAAGCACCAGCTGTCAGTGTTCTAAAAGCCACACTAACAGTTGTTTGGCTTGGCTAAACAAAAGGCCACACCCATGCCAGACATTTATTCTACATTAAACAGTCACAGCTTTCCCCCAGAGAATCCTGGGGTGTAGTTTGCAAAGCATGCTGAGAGTTGTTAGGAGACTCCTAGTCCCCTGACAGAGCTCCAGTGGCCAGAGTGGTTTAACAGTCAGCCCCTGTTCCCAGAGAATTCTGGTAATTGTAGCTCTGTGAGGGGAATAGAGCGTCTTCTAGCGTTCTCAGCACCCTTCACAAACTACACTTCCCAGGATTCTTTGGGGAAGCCATGACTGTTCAAAGTGGAATAAATGTCTGGTGTGGATGTGGCCAGGGACAGGTTTGGTTTAAATTTGGGTGGGAGACAACACATGTCTGCTATAGAATAAAAAGGTGGGGGAAACCCCAAAATACGATATTGTTAATAATGTTTTCAATTGGAAAAGAAAGGGGCTTTCCCTCTGTGTAGTGCCAACCCACCCAATCTCCTGCCCTCCCTCTCCCCTTCCCCTCTTCCCTCCCACTTCCTCCCTACCCTCTTCCTCCCTACCCTCCCTCCATCTCCTTCCCTCCTCTCCTCTCCTCCCTTCTTCCTCCTTCCCTGCCCACTCCAGCTGTCCCTCCCCCCCGATCAGTTTTACCTATCCTAAGCATGATTGCATGGGAGTAAATTCCACTGAACTCAATAAACATGCAAATGATCGAACCTGCCCTTCTCCTCCCCTCTCCCTTCTGCCTGTTCCCATCCCCCTCCTCCCTTCTGCCCTTCCTCCTCTGCCCCCTCGCCCCATCCCCATCCCATGTGATCAGTTTCACCTATCCTAAGCATGATTGCACAGGAGTAAATCCCATTGAACTCAATAAGCAGCCAAATGATCAAGCCTGCCCTCCCCTCTTCCTCCCTCTTATCCTGTCCTTCTTGCCCCTCCCCTCCCCTTCCTCAGAGGCATATATTACCAAATTCTTCCAAGCTACACAGGTGGATTGGACTGTGAAAGACCAACCCAAATTGTGTTTGCATTTTGACAAATTGGTAGGGCAGTACAATATCTCAGAGAGGAGGTCAGGTCTCCTGCTTCCCTGATGCATTTACTATAGCTGCCCAATTTCCTTGCTTTTTAACGTTTGATAGAAATATATGTTGGCTATAGGTACATTCTTAAACCGCAAGGGTTTTTTTTCTATTAGTGAATATATATTATAAGGCCTTCTCTGTAATGGTGCCCCTTCTGTGGCATGCCCTCTCCCTGGTAACATGACTGACATTATGGTGCCAGGCAAAGAACTGTCTGTTTACATGGCCATTTATAGGAAGTTAGCTGCCACTGCAATCATAGAGCTCTATGGGTATTTTTATGATTGAAATTTTTGGATTGTGCTCTTTTTATTTGATCTTAATTGCTCAGAATTGATGTGATTTTAATTATATTGTAATCTATGCCTTTACTTCTACACTTTTCTTCAGAATATCATTTGGTGTTTTACTTCAATGTTCTGATCCCTTTTTTTTTAACTTTAGTTTTCCCACCATGCATTGATGATGTGCAAATGTCCAATTTTTGGATTGTGCTCTTTTTATTTGATCTTAATTGCTCAGAATTGATGTGATTTTAATTATATTGTAATCTATGCCTTTACTTCTACACTTTTCTTCAGAATATCATTTGGTGTTTTACTTCAATGTTCTGATCCCTTTTTTTTTAACTTTAGTTTTCCCACCATGCATTGATGATGTGCAAAAACCTAATCTCGTAAGACTAGTACCCGACCCATCCAGAAGGATCTATCTATCAATAGTTAAAAGACTTATAGTGAGTCACAACTCTTCCTCTCTCCAGAGAGAATTCCCCTCTCTCATCTTAACCATGTTCACTGTAAAATCAACAGCAACATTAGCCATGATTACAGTTAATCAGGGCTCTTGCTTAATTAGGATTTGAAACCAGGATTTTAGTCCCCTGAAGTGACTGGGTGGAGAAAATATCTCTGTCCAATGAGTCTTTGCTTTGGGAAACATTGGTGCAGCTGTTGCAAACATGATTATTGAACAGAGGATGAAATTACTCTAAGACTACGTACCTACTCCATTCAGAGTCCTTATGCTTTTCACTCATATATATTTTTCTACCTACATCTGAGCAGTTTTTCTCTGCAGAGAAGCACTATATTGAAACATTACCAAAAATCTTAATAGCTTAGAGAGGTCATAAAATGAAGAGTTATTCACTAATAGGCAAAAAACCTTGTGGTTTAAGAATGTACCTATAGCCCACAGATATTTCTATCAAACTTTAAAAAGCAGGGAAATTGGGCAGCTATAGTGAACACCAGAGGAGAAGGAGACCTGACCTCTCTGAGATATTGTACTGCCCTACAAATTTGTCAAAATACAAACACAGTTTGGGTTGGTCTTTCACAGTCCAATCCACTTGCTGTGTAGCTTGCAAGAATTTGGAAGGGGAAGGAGGGGATTGGGATGGGAAGGGAGGGGCAAAGGAAGGGGGAAGGAAGGGGAAAGAGGGAGAGGATCTGATGGAGAAGGGAGGGTGGCTCTCGTGGCTGTATAATTTAACTTAAGCAAGCCTACCACATAGTTTACACCATGAACTATTCTACTAATGCTGACATATTCGTCTTATTTGAATTATTCCACAACTTCTGATTCCATTTTTTATTATTTCAGATTCTGAACAGAAGCATGGATAGTGGTGAAGCATAAAGGTGGCCCACCAGTGCCGTAGCTCAGCTCAAACACGAAACAATAACAACACATCTAACAAGATGTAAACATCATCATGAAAGGCCTAAACGGAGGCTGCATTTCACTAGCACTCATGTGTCTGATGATAACCAAGTCTAGGATACATGGTCTCGACAGGAAATGTCTATTTCTTTTCCCAAAATTGAAAGAATGACTTCTTTGGAACAACTTCTTGTGAAATAATTCACAAAGCAGAGTCAATATAAAGATAATATAGGCAACAGCCAAAGGGATGTAAAATTTCTGTCCACTTTACTTGAGTTATCCTTTATGCAGGCCCCATGAAATGGAATGATTTTGTAAGAAATTGTTCCCTTGCTGGTGTTTTATTTTGGCTTAGACCCATTAGCAACATTTATAGGTTACAAACACACAGATTACTTCACAAGTTACAGAAAACACTTCCCTTGAAGACTTAGCGTAAAATTGCTGCTGCAGTCTTCATGTGTGATGATCAAACATGTGTTTCTAGGCTAAGTGTACATAGAAAGCTACAGTTGGCCATGGCGTCTCACCTAGTATGTACACAGTAATATACATGTAATAATGTATGCATTTGATTTGGGACCAAACTGGACATGATGGTGACATTCACATTTCTTGTTCATGTGTTTGCCCTGATCATGCAAAAAGTAGGCAAGGCGGTCTAATTTTTTGTATCAAAAGAGGTGCCCAGTATGAGGAACTGGACCTTTCCTTGTATTACCTTTCACTGTCTTATCACCAAAACTCCTTTTTCGTCAGACTTGTTCCAATACCAGAAGTGAGCCAGGGTTCGGGGGGGGGGGTGACTGTTGGTTGAGTTTGGCATTGGGACAAGGGTGGGGATGGTTCACCTGTGTAAAATTAGATTCCACCCCACCCCCCTCTCATTATGTGTGAAAAAGGAAATATGGCTGCTGGTTTCCCATCTAGTTTGTTCCTGTGAGTTTCATATTATTTTTACACTGAAGCATTTTCCATGAAGGGAAAATGCAGTGTTCAAAGTTGACCCTAAGACAAACTGCACTGGGTTTAAAATCATCCTCTGTGTTTTGTGTCCCTTTTCCTCCCACCTCTTTGGACTGGCTTTCTCCTCAGCAGTAAGCTGCATAAAGGTAAAGCTACATTAAAAACCTGTTTAGCAAGTCCTGTAGCTGCAATTAGGACTCTGCTACATGCCCAATAACAATCTTCATCTTACATATGTTTATCTGGCTTACTCATTCAAGAGGTTAATTAACAGTTAATATATTAAATCAATTAGTAAAAAATGTCCAGATTTTAATTTCACTTACTCCCATCAAATCATTCACTGCCCTGTTAATGTCAGTCATTTTACTGAGATGCATCATGGCACAGATAAACCTCTTAGTCCCATCCCCCACCCCCTGGATCAGTACTAATAGTACCGAATAGTACTATACACAATCTGTATTTGTTACAGCATTGAATAGGTGTAGTTTAATAGAATAAGGGATCATGAGGATAACTAAGAATCCAGTGTTGTATTATTCAAGTTAGAAGTAAATTCTCAAGAGAAGGAAATACATGGCACCAGCTTTCTTCATAATATTAAGAAATGATTTAGCTTCCACTTGAGACAATTTAGTAGGTTATGTTAACTTGGGCTTATACCATTCTTTGGTTTATGAGTAAAGACGGTGTCTTACCTTTACCTAGGTAAATCTCCACTAATATTAAATGGATTTCACATGAATAATGACAAAACAGTTCTGTGAAAGCAGCATTCCTCAACCTCATTCCTTCTGGATGTTTTGGGCTCCAAGTTGAGGAGGGCTTTATTAGAGGAGAGGAATGTGGGAAGCTGACTTAAACAACATCAAACACTGGCTTAAATGGTTGCATCTGAAATGTGCCTATTTGTCCATCTGGCCCAATATTTTATACTCTTACTAGTAGTCACTCTCCAAGGTCTCAAAATAAACAGGTCTTTCATGTTACCTGATCCTTTTTTTTAAAAATGGAAATACCAGGGGTTGAACCTGGATCCTTCTGCAATATGTTCTACCATTTAGCTTTGATCCCTCCCCAGAAGGAGAAAATTGGAGGCTATCTGTCCACATATAGATACAAAATAAATTAAGCAAAACAAACTCATGTATGATCGGTATTATTTGTGTAACACAAATTGGCTTTTTATCACAGAATTTCATTAAGTTCAAGCAAATTTTGGATTTTTTTTGTCTAGAGTATACACAGCCTTATTTTATGCTAATATGTGTACCTTATTTTTCACTTTTTAAGGAGTGCTATTTCTCAATAAAATGATACAGTTTTATATGCTCCATTTATGAAAGTGAGATGCTTGGCTCAGGTCCATTCTCTTTGAGCTGGTTCACTAGAGTTCGGACAGTTACCTGGGATTTTCCTTAAGCATGAGGAATTTACCAAGTGGCATAAAGCCAGTATTTTCAAAAGAAGACCATCCATTGCTTTTAATAATAACTGTAAGAAGGGTGGGGGTGGAAAATTCAGACAGTCAAAGAAGATAGAAAAAAACCATACTATCTATAATGCTACTCTTAGGATTCAGAGAATTGTGTGCAAAGTTCTGCTTGTGCCACAGCCCTTTTTAACTTCCTTGTCACTGCTGCACCCCCCGGTACCCCTCTGAAACGTTTCTTCTATGTGGAGTGTGGTGCAGGGGGCTTCACCTGGAAGAGATAACCAATAGGCTTTAAGGGGGAGTTCCTCTCTCTTGCACAAGGGGCTCTATGTATCTTGCCCATTCTATTTATTGGCTATGGTATGGTAATTCAGATACTAGTTGTAGAAGATATATGAGCTAGTAATGTTTGCTGAGGAGAACAAGTCATTCCCATCTGTAGCGATTTGGGGTGCAGTCCTGTACCCACTAAAATTCCTAATAAAGTCATATGAATTCAATAGAGCAGGATTTGCAACTCTGGTGTTTTTTTCCAGTGGTTTAACTGGCAGGATTGGAATGAAAAGAGTTGTACTTGAGGGATCCTATGCACATTTAATGAGAAGTTAGTCCCAGTGATTTCAATGGGACTTACTCCATAGTATGTGTGTGTGTGATTGCAGCTTTAGAGCCTCATATGGTGCTTCCAGATGGGAATGTATTGTGGAATTAGTGCTATTTTTCACAGCGCCCACATGATATCATCAAAGTGCCATCCAGTGTATATGTGCTTGTTTTTACAAGCTATCCGGATTTCCGGATTATCTGATAAGTAAAAATACTCCACTATACATCCACAGTCATCATGGTATGGAAGCTCAGTGTTTTGCTTTGGTGTTTTTTTGTGGGGGGTTTTGTGGGCAGTTTGTCATGTGTGATGACATTGTGCTGAGTGGCCTGTATTGCCACACCCTTACTTCTATGTGCTCCTTACCTGAGCACAACCAATCATTTTGTTTCTGGTAGCTCCAACAATACAAGCATGTTTATTTCTATCAATTGCTACATGCTGTAAGCACATCTGAATTTGGAGGAACTGTTCTTTCAAGATTTCCAGTACATGTGGGGTGACTGTTATTGCAGTACGTACATACACTGGCCTTTTTTTAAATTAATATTTTCAATACAGACATCTTGCACAATATCTTTTCAACAGAACATCAGTATTTCATTGCTGCAGTAGGCTTTTGGGCAGATGGGATATGTGGTTGTACTATTAATGGTTAAATAGAAATGAATATTACACACACACACACACACACACAAATGCACACAAAAGCCTCCATTTTGCCTATAGTGAAACAACATAACCAAGCTCGGGTAACATAGACTCTCGCACTCGTGTACTTCCAGTGGTTTGAAAAAGAAAAACATATGCATGCACAGGTACAGAAATATCTGTGTATATTCTCAGAATGGGAAAGGGCAATAGAGGGCAGGGGAGGAGAGACTGAAGAGAGGGACACGTCCTGGATGTGGGGGAAGGTCTGCAGCTCAGTGTTTGCTTTGTATGCGGAAGTCTATTCATCTAGGCAAGTAAGGCATTATCACACTTCAAGGACACACTTGGCAGGCAAAAGCACTTGAAGAAGGTCCAGAGTAGCCTGGTGAAGGGTGCAGTCTGAGACGGAGATTAGTTAGAGACTTTTGGAGAGTCACATTTGGTCCCATGCCTGAGGTTCTTTCCCCCCCCCATAGAATAAATGAGTTTATTTGTCAAAGTTAGTGTCCTGTAAAGAGTGAATCTTTTTGTTTTCCACTGAAATGCACTTTTATGGAACAACAGATGCAAGTGGGACCAGCAACAAAAATACTGCCATGTATCATTCCCATCAGAAGAGTGCACCTGTTCAGGATGTCAGCCAGCCATGCCAGTCTCTGGGATAATACTAATCAATATTACTAAGTGGTTTAAGCAGGCCAATTCCATCCTCTGGTCCTTTTTTTTCTGTTTTTCTTTTTCAACTGAAACAGAACCTTCCATAGCTCTTGGAGGTCTCTGAGCATGCTCAGTCCTCACTGAACTATTTTAAGGGATATGCCCCTCATGGGATGCAGCACCCAAATATGCTGATACCTTACTCTTTTCCCCTCACAATGGCCCTTTCTTGGCTCTAATCCTGTCTGCACTCAACTTGCTGAGTTTGCTATTACAGTAAATGATCATTCTTGAGACTGCTTAAGTCTCAGGCATTCTAGTAACTTATAGCCATCAGTGGGGAAACGGGGTTGCTTTAATAGTGAGAAGTGATGTAGCAAAAGCAGTTAGGAGCTACAACGCAAGGTCTGAACGAGTGATATCAATGACATTAAATGGGAAACCTATTAACGTAACCATCACCCAAGTCTATGCTCCAACGGCAAACGCAGAAGAAGAGGAATTGGAGAGATTTTACACAGACGTACAGGAAGAAATTGATCACACACCAAAACAAGATGTTCTGATAACCATGGGGGACTGGAATGCAAAAGTAGGGAACAGAGAAGAACTAGGAATTGTGGGGAAATGGGGCTTAGGAGACAGAAATGAAGCAGCAGAAAGACATCAAATTCTGTGAAGCCAATAATTTGTTTCTTGCAAACACATTTTTTGAGCAACCAAAAAGACAACTGTACACGTGGACATCACCAAACAGTCAATATAGGAATCAAATTGATTATATAATTGGTAGCAGAAGATGGAGAAGTTCCATACTTTCTGCGAAAACAAGACCAGGAGCAGACTGCGGTACAGATCATGAACTGGTCGTATCGAAAATCAGAGTAAAGCTAAAGAAGAACAACAAAGCAATCATAATGCCAAAATACAATTTAAATAACATACCAGAAGAACATAAAGATCAAATAAGGAACAGATTTGAGGCTTTAAACTTAGTTGACAGAGAACCAGAAGAACTATGGAATGAAGTCAGAAACATTATGAGGAAAGAATGCAAAAAGACAGTACCTCTAATTAAAAAGAGAGAAAGACCTCAATGGATGACTGAAAAAGCTCTTAAAATGGTTAAAGAGAGAAGAAAAGCAAAAGGAGATAGAAACATGGTCAGAACCCTAAATACAACAATACAGCGACTAGTACGTAGGGACAAAGAACTATTACAATAGTTATTGTATAGAAATAGAAGAGGACAACAAAAAGGGGACAACAAGAGCCCTATTCCAAAAGATTAGAGAAATGAAAAGGAAATTTAAACCAAGAGTTAGGGATGTGGAATAATCAAAAGGGGAACACGCTGACTGACTGAGATGAAATAAAAGGAAGATAGAAGCAATACACTGAAGGACTCTATAAAAGAGATGCAAGGATGACAGATTCATTCATGGAGGAACTGTGTGATGAAGAACCAGAAATTTTAGAATGCGAGGTGAAAGCTGCTCTTGAAATACTTGGAAGAAACAAATCACCAGGGACAGATGGGATACCAATAGAGTTGCTACAAGCTACTGAGACTGAATCTGTCCACATTTTGACAAAAATTTGTCAAGAAATATGGAAAACTAAACAATGGCCCACAGACTGGAAGCGTTCCATATACATCCCAATTCCAAAGAAAGGGGATCCCAGGGAATGCAGTAATTATCAAACTATTGCCTTAATATCCTAAGTAAAGTAATGCTCAAGATTCTACAACAAAGGCTCTTACCATATAGGGAGCGAGAAATGTCAGATGGATTTAGAAAGAGGCACCAGAGATCATATCGCAAACATACGTTGGATAATGGACCAAGGAATTTCAGAAGAATATCACCCTGTGCTTTATAGATTACAGCAAAGCCTTTGGCTGTGTAGATCATGAAAAACTATGGAATGCTTTAAAAGAAATGGGGGTGCCACAGCATCTGATTGTCCTGATGCGCAACCTATACTCTGGACAAGAGGCTACTGTAATATGGAGAAACCGATTTGTTCCCAATTGGAAAGGGTGTGAGACAGGGGTGTATTCTATCACCCTATTTATTTAATCTGTACGCAAAACATATCATATAGAAAGCAGGATTGGACCAAGATGAAGGAGGTGTGAAAATTGGAGGGAGAAATATCAATAATTTAAGATATGCAGATGATACCATACTACTAGCAGAAACCAGGAATGATTTGAAACGAATGCTGATGAAAGTTAAAGAGGAAAGTACAAAAGCAGGACTACAGCTGAACATCAAAAAGACTAAAGTAATGACAACAGAAGATTTATGTAACTTTAAAGTTGACAACAAGGACATTGAACTTGTCAAGGATTATCAATACCTTGGCATGGTCATTAACCAAAATGGAGACAATAGTCAAGAAATCAGAAGAAGGCTAAGATTAGGGAGGGCAGCTATGAGAGAACTAGAAAAGGTCCTCAAATGCAAAGATGTATCACTGAACACTAAAGTCAGGATCATTCAGACCATGGTATTCCCGATCTCTATGTATGGATGTGAAAGTTGTACACTGAAAAAAGTGGATAAGAGAAAAATCAACTCCTTTGAAATGTGTTGGAGGAGAGCTTTGTGCATACCATGAACTGGAAAGACTATAAATAATTGGGTGTTATCATACTGAGGTTATCATACTTTGGACACATAATGAGAAGACCTGATTCACTAGAAAAGACAATAATGCTGGAAAAAAAAGAAGGGAGTAGAAAAAGAGGAAGGCCAAACAAGAGATGGATTGATTCCATAAAGGAAGCCACAGACCTGAACTTATAAGATCTGAACAGGGTGGTTCACGACAGATGCTCTTGGAGGTCACTGGTTCATAGGGTTGCCATAAGTCATAGTCGACTTGGAAGGCACATAACAACAACAACATAGCCATCAGTGAATCATCTGTTCCCTTATATATTTTAGTGGATCCTAACTATTTAATTCTGTTTCCATTTTGGTGCAAAAGGTTCTAGCATGTCAAATAATTCTGTGATTCTGTGGAATTTCTCTATCACTGGCAACAACCAACAAAGCTATTTACTGAAAACTATAACTTTATACTGACTGAGCAGAACTCCTTGGCATTTCCCCCCATACAATCTTCAAATTAAGCAGGGTAAATTATGGAAAACAATTCAAGAACTTTTTGTTCATGTTAGGTCACACTTTTAACTAGTCAGTCATGCTTGCAAAGCAAGAACTGAGACCATGAAAACTCTTTTTCCACTGCTTCGTTCTTTTCCCCCCACAAAAAAATCCTCTAGCAGAGGTAATTTGTATCTCTCTTCAATATTTTTTTAAACCTAAAAATATGGGAATGTCACAGAGGAGAAAGAAATATAAAGATGCTGTTCCATGATGAGCAAACATTTCCCCCTTTTCCGTTCATTGCTGCAGACCCCCAGGTTGCCTTGAGGAAAGCATGGCATTTTGCCTTTTGAAACTACATTGCCTTTTGCAGTGCATACGGCAAATGGGTGGCTGCACAGAGGGCTGCTAAAATGCTTTCTCTCCCCAACATAACTCCAGAGGTTCTCTCAGCTGACAGTATTCTGTGCCTGCTCTCATCTTGAAAAGCAAATGTTAACATTCAAATCTTCCTCTGCAACCTGTTTTTACAGTCTGCTCAATACTAACAAGCGTCCTAGCTTGACTCTTGCAAAAGAGATTGATAAGATAACCAGGAAAGGTTTTGAACTGAGAAACAAGGGGCCTTACCAACCAGACAAGGTTTTTCCAGATATGAAATATGCAGTGGTTGCTCAAGTTATATGCAATATGTATACCCCTTTGGAAGATCTCCCTCTCTCCCCTTCTTGTGCAGAGTTTCATACTGTCCTGAATATTTTAAAGCACAGAAACCCACCTGTTCATCAGCAACAGACCCTTAATGATTAAGGATATGATGTCACTGATACTGGATGGGGCAAGGTGGATATACCTTAGGATGCAGGCACCTATTTAAAAAATTACAGCATTGTTAACCATGGCCGTGGTTGTGTGGACCAAGGACATTGTTTAAAAGCACACACCTGCATTTGACAAATATATCATTAGAAAATACATCTAAATGATTATGTACATCAGTAAAACTAACTTCTGAATCATCCACCAGTGCCTGAGGCGAGATGGAAGTGGCTATGCAGCAGCTGGGGTACCCACTGGAGACAACTATGATGGCAGCAGTAGCAGCTCCATTGTCACATCCAGCCCTTGGAGCAGGCAGACATCATTGCAAACAGCAAGAACACTGATTTTCTCCCAGCGCACAGGCACGGCCTTGCACAAAAGGAGGAAAAGCTCTGCTTTCCTGGCCTGAGGGAGGGATCGCATGCAGCCTGCGGTGTGGCTGATCCCTTTTGTTCCGTGTCTCTCTGTCGCATGTGTGTGGATCTTCTCTTTGCCTGCCTGGAGAGGGACAGATCTCCCAGGCACTTTGGGCTGCAATCCAATACATGTTTACTCATTGGGTTCAATTGGACTTTCTCCTAGATAAGAGTGTGAGCATGTGAGGGAGAAGACCATGTTGGCTAGATATCCCTGCACATAGAAATCTGTCTATCTGTATTCAAACATGTGATTCTTCACCTAGAGTATGATGTGGGTAGATAAGAAAATGGAAGGTACATCTTCTCCAACTTTCTTTTTCCAAAAGGGCCAGATAGATGCTTCTGGAAATTCTACAGCCAGGATCTAATGGTAACTTCATTCTATGCTGTTTGCCTCCCAGCAATTGTCTCTGAACATGAACATTCTATTTAGCTGTCATGACTAGTAGCATATCCTCCATGAATTTCTCCAATTCCCTTTTAGTATCATCTCAGTCAGGAGTGGCAGAAGATAGTTTGGGATCTACTGGTAGAGCTTGGTGATTTGCAACAGATCATCAAGGATATCTGATGCACAATTGTTTAACAATAGTAACAGCTCCCCATTCCCCCTTAAAAGCATTAGGCTTCTGAAATGAAGAAAATTTGAGAGAAAACCAGGAATTCACTTATTTATGAAAGAGCTGAACTTACAAGATCTGAACAGGGTGGTTCTTGACAGATGCTCTTGGAGGTCACTGATTCATAGGGTCACCATAAGTCGGAGTCCACTTGAAGGCACATAACAACAACAACAATGAAAGAGCTGCGAGTTCAGTCTGGTACTGAAAACAAAGTCCTGGGCTAAGATAGAGGTACCCTGTTCATTGATTCTATGTCTGCACTCCCTTTCTAAACCACTATTTTGCATTTGTCTCCAGCTGGCAGACCTGGACATTCTGGGGGGAAAACAAAGTAGATCCTGCAGGCTTGAAGTCTGCTAACCCCTGATCTAATGTAAAAGGCTAATTTGGGGGGATTTTGGGGTCTTTGCTAGAGACAATTGTGTGTACACAGACAGAATTGCATGGCTTTGATAAGCTTAATTTCAGGAATTTAGGACAGACAAATGTTAGTGTGTTTGTTCCGGAGAGCTAGCAATAACCATGCCTTTGCTTCAGTTGTAATATTTATTTATAAGTGCATATATGTTTAAAGGTGAGAACATGCCAATATAAGTGATTCCGGAGCAACAAAAGGGCCTTTCCAACTTGAAATGCCACTATAGGTACATACACAAAAAAACTGATTAATAATGCATACACAGATAAACTCACCCACGTGTTGTCTGGACTGCATGCTTAATTACTATTGCAGAGATAAGGGGAGAGACTAGTGGCGAACGATTGCCTAATATGTAATGATAAGGCAGAGTTTTTAAGACCTGGCTTTGTTATTGAGTACGGGTGGGAAATCTCTGGCCTGCAGGCCAGGCTTGGTCTGCCAGGATCCCCCATTTGGCCTGTAACTATGCCCACCTGCCTCACCTTTGATGTCATCAGGTGTGGGGCCAGTAGAAATGCACCAGTGGAAAGCAGGATTGAGCTCCCTGCACATCCGCTAATGCTGGAAATTGGCTGGCACCCTGGAACCCTACACAAAGCAGGATTAAACTCCCTGTGCATCACTTGATGTGTGGAGAATTCAATCCTGCTTTGTGCATTATCTCCCCACCCCAGGAGGCCAACTTTGAGAGGATAGTGGAACCATCCACCTGTCAATTAACTGACATCAATATGACATCCGCCCACCTGTCAAAGTTGGTCCACCAGGAAGTGGGAGATAAAGATCTGGCCCATAGGCCAAAAAGGTTCCCCATCCCTGCTATAGGCAAAGAGAGAGAAGGCAAGAAGGAGGAAAGATTACATGCATAGTAATAGTTCTATTTTGAAAGAACCAAAGTGGAGCAAAATTGAGAAGATACAGGAAATAGAAGTAAAAAAATGAGACTCAGTGCCTACCTGTCCCAGTGAGGGAGAAATATGGCGCTAATGCCGATTCTAAGTATCCAGTTCTCACAGGGAGAGGTGGGACCCCTGTCATCAAAGGAACTCACTGGAGAGTAAATTTGTAATCCTCCTACAGGATCTTTTTTACATACTTGTGGAAATTGACCCCTGTCCCTGATAAGGTTCAGGCAGTGATGGAGTGGCCAACAAGCAGCCCTTCAACCAAAATCTGTTTTCCTCTTGAGGTTATCTGAACCTTGCTAAGTTGGTTTAAAAACAGGAAAATCTTTTCCTTTAGCAAGATACTGGCTGGTACCTCTCTGCAGAGGATCTGTGACTAGTCCTGAAACAAAATAATAAACCCACCTTGGAGGCAAGGAAACATGGGAAGGGTGGAGGTAAAGAAGGAAATCTAGCTGAAGTTTAAGCAAAGAAGGTTGCTGCCACTGCCTGCCATGCGAGCGTCACATCATGGAAGAGAGTGGCATGGATCAGCCTCCTGGAAGCATTCCATAAAGCGGAAGCAGAGTGTGTGAAGCAATCTGCTGGGCAGAGGGCTGAAAAACATCATAATTGCCTCACCCTAAATGTACATGAGGTTTTTCTACAAAGGGTCCAGGCTTGTACCTATGTGTTCATAGCAAAAAACACAGATGAAGATTTTTAGGATATCCTGAGTTAATTAACTGTCAGGTCCCAGGGTGAAAGCCCAGCAGTAGGGGCACCTCTATTCAGTCTATTTTTAGGAAGTTGCTCTTTCCTTTGCTGAAAGGGATGAATATGGAAGTTCTTGGAGATTCAAGGAATACTCTTGACCTAATTTACACAGTAATATTAGCAATCTGCTCTCATTCTTGCTCAGATGGAGATGGGCTTGGGCTTCTCAGCTAGTGTGAAAGGGTACTTAATTTAATTAGGGTAGGGTGTGTTTTCTGACTGATATTTATTTATTGCTAATGGGAGATTATTGGCTGAATTGATATCACTTGCATTTAGATGTGGTATGGGATTCAGGAATTAGTTGGGACAAGATGCAGCTTCCTGGCTGTGACTGGCGTGTGCTCATTTTATCGCTTACTCAGACATTAGGGGTTTTCCCTGTCCACCACAATGATACTTTCACTGCTGAGAACAAACCCAAATTACACACAGCTAAACAGAGCTTTTTGGTAACATGTCTTTAAGACTTTCTATTGACCAGTCCAGTAAAGAGTTTCACCAGATTATTTTGTTATCATGTCGCTTGACTAGGCTGATCACTTAACACACTGCCAAAAAAAAAAAAAGGAAAGGAAAGGGATTGTCAACGAGTAGGAGAAAAGAAGATGGCAATTTGCATAAAACTTGCGTACACCAATTTATGTATATAGATGTAAATTTAGAAATAATTACTTTTATTTATTTATTTATTTATTTATTATTTTATTTATATCCCACCCTTCATCCCAGTAGGAGCCCAGGGCGGCAAACAAAAGCACTAAAAACACTTTAAAACATCATAAAACCAGACTTTAAAATATATTAAAACAAAATATCTTTAAAAACATTTTTTTAAAAAGGTTTAAAAACATCTTTTTTACAAGGTCTAAAAATATCTTTTTAAAAAAAGGTTTAAAAACATATTAAAAAGCAATTCCAACACAGAAGCAGACTGAGATAAGGTCTCAATTTAAAAGTCTGGTTGAAAGAGGAAGGTCTTCAGTAGATGCCAAAAAGATAACAGAGATGACACCTGTCTAATATTTAAGGGGAGGAATTCCAAAGGGTGGGTGCCACTACACTAAAGGTCCACTTCCTAAGTTGTGCAGAATGGACCTTCTGATAAGATATCTGGAGGAGGCCCTCACCTGCAGAGAGCAGTGATCGACTGGGTATATAAGGGATAAGACGGTCTTTCAGGTATCCTGGTCCCAAGCTGTATAGGGCTTTGTACACCAAAACTAGAACCTTGAACTTAGCCTGGTAGCTAATAGATAGCCAGTGCAATTCTTTCAGCAGTGGGGTGACATGTTGGTGATACCTGCCCCAGTGAGCAGTCTCGCTGCCGCATTTTGCACCAGCTGCAGCTTCTGGACCAACCTCAAGGGCAGCCCCACATACAGCTCATTAGAGCAATCCAGCTTGGAGGTTATCAGTGCATGGACAACAGTGGTCAGGTTATCCCAGTCCAGAAATGGCCACAGCTGTCTTACCAGCCAAAGCTGGTAAAAGGCACTCCTAACCACTGAGGTCACCTAGGCCTCTAGCGACAAAGATGGATCTAGGAGCACTCCCAGGCTAAGGACCTGCTCTTTCAGAGGGAGTACGACCCCATCCAAAGCAGGCAACTGACCAATTATCCAAACTCGGGAACCACCAACCCACAGCATCTCTGTCTTGCTAGGATTCAGACTCAGTTTATCGGCCTTCATCCAGCCTACCACCGAGTCCAGGCAGCGGTCCAAGGCTTGCACAGCCTCTCCCAATTCAGATGTCACAGAGAAATAGAGCTGGGTATTGTCAGCATACTGCTGACACCTCACCCCAAATCTCCTGATGACCGCTCCCATGGGCTTCGTATAGATGTTAAACAGCATGGGGGACAAGATGGTACCCTGCAGCACCCCACAGCACAACTGCCTGGGGGCCGAAAGACAATCACCCAATGCTATTCTCTGAAAATGACTTTGGAGATAGGATCAGAACTGTTGTAAAACAGTGCCAACACCCATCTCACCAAGTTGGCCCAGAAGGATACCATGGTCAGGGAGATCAAGTAAGAGTAACAGGGTCACACTCCCCATGTCCTTTTCCAGATAAAGGCCATCCATCAGAGTGACCAAGGCCAATTCAGTCCCATAACCAAGTCTGAACCCAGACTGGAATGGGTCAAGATAATCTGTTTCATCCAAGAGTACTTGCAATTGCTGCGCCACAACCCTCTCAATCACCTTCCCAAAGAAGGAGGTATTTGTGACCAGTTGGTAATTATTGCAAACCAATGAGTCCAGAGTGAGCTTTTTCAGGAGCGGTCGGATCACCGCCTCTTTCAGGGCAGCTGGAACCACTCCCTCCCACAACGATGCATTGACCACACACTGGATCCGCTCGGTCAAACCCCCTCGGCAAGCTTTACTAAGTCAAGAAGGGCAAGGGTCGAGAGGACACATTGTCGGCCACATTGTCACAAGCATAAGCACCTTGTCCATGTCATCAGACCACATCAACTGAAACCGTTCCCAAGAAGCTGCAGCAGACGTTGCACTGGACACCTCACTGGGGACTACAGTAGATGTAGATGGGACATCAAGATTGCTATGGAAATGAGCAACTTTACCTTCAAAGTGCCTTGCAAACAATTCACAGTGGGTCTCCGAAGGGTCTAAAACTTCATTTCCTGGAGTTGATGTCAATAGACCCCTGACAATATGGAAAAGCTCCACTGGACGGCTACTTGAGGATGTGATGGTAGCAGAGATTTGGGCCTTCTTCGCTGCCCTCACAGCCACACAATAGGAATGGTTATGATGTTTTACTTGTGTCTGATCAGCCTCACAGCACATCTTTCACCACGTGCACTCTAGCCATCATCCAGCCTGTTTCATTGCCCTTAACTCACTGGTGTACCAAGGTACAAACCAGGCTCCACAATGCCAGAGAGGCTGCTTGGGGACAACCGTGTCAAGAGCCTGACGTGCCTCACTATTCCACAGTGTGACAAGGGCTTCAACAGGGTCACCTGCTCTGTCTACTGGGAACTCCCCCAGGGTATTAATATCTGGGGGCGGACTGTCTTAATCTGTCCACCACCCCTGCAGGGGAGGATTGGACCCATAAGTCTAAACTTCACTAGGAAGTGGTCTGACCATGACAATGGGGTGACTCCACTCCCCCACCTCCAGACCATTCTTTCTCCATCTGGAGCAAAAACCAAGTTGAGGGTGTGCCCTGCCCTATACGTCGGGCTGGTGACAACTTGAGACAGCCCCAAGGTCATCATGGAGGCTATGAAGTCCTGAGCTGGAACACTAGAGGCAGCCTCAGCATGGACATTGAAATCACCCAGGACTATTGTTCTGGGCTCCTTCAATACCACTGCCAAGATGGCCTCTGCTAGCACAGTCAGAGAAGCTGCCGGGCAGCAGGGTGGACGGTACACCAGCAGCAACCATAGTTTCCTTTCTCCTCAGCCCAACACCAGGTGCAGGGCCTCATAGCCAGCTCCAAGACAGAATGGTTTCCTGGTGACGGAGATGGAAGTTGTGTAGACCACAGCAACTCCTCCCCCCTGTCCCTGCAGCCTGTGCTGGTGTTGTACTGGGTATCCAGGTGGGCAAAGCTGGGTCAGATCAACTCCTCCAAGCTCACCCACCCAGGTCTTGGTAATGCACACCAAATCAGCACATTCATCCACAATCAAATCATGGATGAGTGTGGTCTTGTTGTGTACCGATCTGGTGTTAAACAACACACACAGGCCAGTGGGCCCAGCCCATGAGCAACGAGGAACCTATCCATGAGAGGAGTGGGAGTGAGGAACAAGGCATAGATAGCCTTGCCCTCATCTTCTATGGCAGTTCACCACATCCCCATGGCTATATTTCCCTCTACCTGTAATCACTGACATCGGGGTGGCATCAGCCATCTTCCTCCTTATTAAGAGTCCTCCCAAACACCTGATATGGACCCAACAAGAGCCCCCCAACAAAACCTACCTCAACCAGTTATTCTCAGGGCAGGCAAAATACTGATTGGACCTATTGGGCCCTGCGCTTAGCAAGGGGGCTGTGCTCATGGAGGAACTGCACCTTTTTTAACCCTCGAGCAGCAGCGCTTGTTTCCACTAATGCTGCCTCGCAGAAATCGGCTCCCACCATAAGGTTCCCAATCGAGCCCCGCGTTGCAAACTCTGGCCCTGGTTATCCTAATAGGCCTATGAGAGAATTGGGAACAGTCAGACCTACTCAATAACTTTCACACAGGGCACATCTACTCCCCCCTGTCTCACACCCAGGGAGGGCCAGCCTTCTGCCAGTTGTAGACTTTCACTTTGAAGGCATCTGGCAACTTTCTCCTATCATTCAGTTCACTGCACAGGCTCTCACCCTGCACAGGAACTACACATGCACCTTACACCCTCCCCACTACCAATCTCTCCTAGATTGGTTTTTTTAAAAAAAGAAATCAAAGGGGGTAGCGCCCTCACCTTTGGGACTCTCTAAGGGGCTATCTCCTTTGGTGGCACCCCTTTGGTGGCAACCCTACCGGCAGCAGACCTGCCACCCAAGGGCAGCTGGGATTTTATGCCTCCTGACAGCTGATGCAAGAGGCTGCAAGATTAACTGCAGCCTCTCTCTGGAGTCAGCATCAGGCAGGGGGTCCCAGTCCTTGCAGCACTTACCAGCGACTTCAGCTATCTCAAGAGACAGCAACCCAGAGGAGCAAGCAAGCAAGCACCCAGATGCTCATATACCCACTCCCAGGGCAGGTCTTCTCCAGTCCCCCACTGCTGCAGCTGTTCCCCTACAAATACGCTGCATTTTGCCATAATGGACCAGGCTGTGACCAGGTGATCTGTGCGCATGCTGAGTCTACAGTCTGGGTGTTGTTCAAGGCCCCTGCCTTATGATTTATTATCTTTATAAGGAACTTATACCAGAGAGCTCTTGAAATAGAGGACTGTTCACTGTAAAGGACACATGACTATCCTAAGCTGGACTCAGAGTTATTTGGATTGAGTTTCAATCAATACCCACATACAAATCCAAATAATTGCTAGATACTGTTTTTAAAACTGAGGTCATAATATTAGGTTGGAAATTTGACTGGCATAGTTCCAGGTTCGGCCTTTTTGTTATTTTTATACACCTGGCCTACAAATCAGGAATTCTGATGAGCATTAGAAGGGGTTCAAAAGAAAATAAATATGTTGTCATTTTCATTCTGTTCTGTCATTTTAAACCCTTTTGTTTCAAAAACTTATATGCAGGGATGGGAGCTATCTAAAAATTAACAGAGGATCTATTTATTAGGTGTAAAATTATTTTTATATTAAAATCAAGCAACTGGATCATTTTTAAACATTTATTTTGGTTTCAAAGGCCCTGTTTTGGTTCCTAGAGGCAACATTTATTTTTCACCTAGTAAAAAGTGTGAACTTGACTCAGCTGTGAGGAAGTAATGCAAAGTACACAGATGTGCTCACTAAGTAGACTAGGTGATCTCTGTTGGTGTAAAAAAGAACTTTGCTTCAAATATAGAGTTGGCTGCCTCAGTTTAACAAGTGGAGACCCATTTCCCATTCTTTCTCTTACCTGTACAGAGCCCCATGGCAGTCTGTTTAACATTCAAGCAAGAAAAGTCCTGCTGGATCAGGCCAGTTGCCCATCTATTCCAGCATCTTGTTCTCACAGTGACCAATCGGATACCTATGGAAAGCCTGCAAGCAGGACCTGAGTGCAGCAGCACTCTTTCCACAGATATCACAGAAATCAGTGGTTAGCTTTTGTGTATGGGATATATAACTGCAGGGACTAGCTTTCCTCCCATTTTCAGCTCAAAGCTGGACAGAGAGGCTGGGGCTTGTTTTTCCACAAAGGATCCTCCAGCCCTCTCTCCAGTTCAATTCTAGAGCTAAGGAAAGAGAGAATTGTTCCTGATCTGTGCTGCATTTCAGAGGAATGGTACAAGGTCAGGGACAAGACCTCATCCATTAGGAGAAGAGGGAAGAAGCTCTGGGTGGCCACAAATGTTTGGTGCTAAGGCCAGCCAAAAATGTGTGCACATTTCTTCAGATATATATCTTTAAGATAGCTTTGGTGGACACTAGAGAATACATCAGGAACGGCCAGACTTCCTCAGGCTTCCCAGCTTTGATGGATAATCCCTGAAGTGGTCCATTGAAGTGCTTCTTTAGGGCAAGGGCTCTTGCTTTTTCTGAAGTTTACTGTGGGAAGTTACCGAACCGAACCACAGGTGAAACTGTGTGTTTCTGAGCATTGCAAGGGCACATTGAAGACTGCCCTAGTCAGGAGGCACCTCCTGTCATGCCCCTTCCCCTCCCACTTCTGCTCTGTTCTCTATCATATTCCATGTGGATTTGAGAGTGCAGGTAATGTGCTTTTAGGGTGGTCCCTGACAACAGCTGGACAGGTGGGAGACAGAGCACTGCAAAGAAAGCAATTAAAGATGCTGCTTCAAACTACCATACTATGCAGAGAGTGGGGTTTTCACTATTTTTTTCCTGGCTGACTGCCATGTAAGTGGCCTAATAGCTTATATGCATGCTGGACTTTGTTTGCAAATTATGTATATAAAGTGCTCCCATCCATTTAGAATGTAACCTAATACCACAGATAGTCAATGATGAGCACTTTGATATGTGCCTTGTTTTATCTAATATATGAGTTAGATGGTGGAAGTAGCAGCAGTAGCCATGTACAGATATCAGATCTCCCCACCCCCCATGTAAACAGATGAGTACAATATACATGTCCAATATAAATGACATGCACTGCACTTTGCAGGCCCAGAAACACGAGTGAGGACAAAACAGGTAAAGTTATTCATTTCAAATATTTATATCTCATCTTTGCATTCATGTGGCTCTGTAAGGTGTCTTAACAAGTATGAAAAAGCCCACATAAAACAATAATACAGCAACAATAAAACATAACTGATAAGTTATCCCAAATGCTCTCTAAAATACAGAGCCTTAGCTTATGGTCTAAAACTGACTGGTGAGTAGGGTTGCCAGGTTCATGGCCTGAAACTGATACTGTATCTTTGGGAGAAGAGAAAGTCAGCCAAGTGCAGGTGTTCTTGCAACACTGTAATGGGAAAAACCACAAGGGGGAATTCTCCCTTCCCCCTGCACAACTTTTAAAGATACAGAAGTCCTCTTGGAGGCCGGGCCTGGCAACAAAGAGGTCTTCTGTATCTTTAAAAGTTGTGCAGGGGGAAGGGAGAATTCCACCTTGTGGTTTTTCCCATTACAGTGTTGCAAGAACACCTGCACTTGGCTGACTTTCTCTTCTCCTACAGTATCAGTTTCAGGCCATGAACCTGGCAACCCTACTGGTGAGGGGAGCATTTGAGTCTTTCTTGAAAGAGAGCTCTATTGACTAGGTACCACAACTGAGAAAGCTCTGTCTTGTATAGTATGTGCTATACATCAGAATAACTAGGAAATCTAAAGTGGCTCATAAAATAACCAGGCCCCAGATCATTTAGGGCTTTAAAGGTAACCCCCCCGAAATGGGCTTGGATTGTGAGGAGCAACTGGGTGAATGGGCGTTCAAATGGAAGATGTATTTTTGCATTTTTTCACTCATATTCATTTTATGCACGCTTTCCCTTAACATATGCATTTTTGTAAAATTGGTGCATCATAAAATCAGAATAAGTGCCAATTTCCAAGGATGATAGTGTTTCGGTTCTTGTATTCTTTCAGAAAGTGCGGATTTGATAGATTCGGTTGAAATGTGAACTGAATCAAAATTCTTGCCCATCCCTAGCAAAAAGTAAGTCCCACTGAAGACAGTAGGACTTCTTTCTGAGTAACCATAAATATGATTGTACTGCCAGGAGTACACTCTATATTCTTAATAAGGGAAGTGAAAGATCAAATTTTGGTCAACCTAGCTGGGTTAGATTCAAAGCTGGATGCTGAACATTAGCCTTGCCCCCCCCCCCCATGAAATTGCAATTTAGACAAATAGCCGCCTCCAGGATGAGTAGATTTGCAGTAGCAGCGCAGAACAAGAGGTTTATGTAAACAAATTCTGGGGACCTTAAATGACCTTGCTTTTGAGGCTTTAGTTCCCATTGTCTCCTTTTGGAGAAGTTTTGATATGCGCCACCATTAACAAACTATTTTGGGCAGCCAATTTTTGTATATTTTTATGTTAAAACCATTCCTATGACTTAACTGGTTAAACATACACGTTGTTGACTGACATTCCCCTCCCTCCCTTGTTCCCACTAAACTTTTTTCCGTGCCATTAAGCAATAAACCTGTTGGCTTAACTACTTCCTTTAGCTCACTGAAAGCCTCCCTAAAGTCTTCTTTCTAATTTGTTGTTGCCTTCAGCAGCATTGGGAAAATCCCACTCTCAAGGGAGTGAATGTGTCTGAACGAGTTTCTTTTCAGTTCTTCCTCTTTATGTATCTCCCAGTTCTTTCATTCTGTGTATGTTCTTGGGGGAGGGGGAAAATCTTATAAATCCTTCAAGATCCAGCAGGAGCAGTTTTCTCTTTAAGAGACAGAAGCAGTTTGGCATGCCTTGCAGTAAATGGAAGACATTTAGTCCTTCAATGCATCAAGGTTGATCAATTCAATCCCTTACATCAAACAATTCCAAGGGATTTTCCACTAAAGGAGATATGAACATTTTACAGTCAACAGCCCACATTCGACTTCTGAATATTTCTCAGCATCCTAAGAGTGGCATCTAGTGGCAGAATGCCCTCATATCCCTAACTACCATTGTGTGGCAATGTTGCAGACATAGGCAAGCAAATTTCAGTTGACAGAATAGGAGCCATCAAGTCTATAAGAGCAAAATACATTCTAACACCTTAGAAGCAAATTTATTCAGAATCCGTAGTTCATTCAGTGACGATGAAATATCTGTTTTTGCCTATTCATAAAATGGGGACAGCACCAAAGAGAGCCATAAAAGAGGTGAGGGCTCAAAATGGTACTGAAGAAAGAATATTAGATTTAATACAACAATGATGCCCAGTGTATTTCGGTGAAAATCTTTAGGGGCACTAAAAGAGCACCAGCTATGTAATAAACAAAAAAATAGACCCTAGTGAATATTATATTATAAACATAGTCACTAATTATAATTAAATAACCCATGTTAGAAAGGCTTATTATGCTTAATGAAATGAATCCCAAAACTGTTATCTCAAGCAATCAAAATACAAACCAACATCAATCAATTATAGCTAACATGTTTGTTTTTCCACTACTGAACTAGTATGCTCAACCTTTCTGGTAACTAAACCTCCAATGTTACAATTACAAATCCCTTTATATGCATACATTCCTTTAAAAATTATAATCAATAACAAATATAATCTATTGACTCTCTTGGGCTGTTTCCAGAATATATCTGTTTGATGGGTGGGCATCAATTACATACTGGCAAATGCAAGTTGTGCAATTTAAATGAATTTGGCACTGTTGCACAACAAACCCATTACCAAAAAAACCACTGGACTTTTTATGGTAAAGAAAGAGACTGGAAAATGCTCTGAAAAGTGTGGGTGATAATTGTTTGGTGTGACATCATATTACCTCTCCACAAACAAACCAGGACGAATGCTCGGTAAACAGTCTCAATAAACAGAATATCCCAAGCAACTCACTGGGGTAAGGTATCGCCAGCATGTTACCCCACTGCTGAAAGAATTGCATTAGATGCCCATTAGCTACTGGGCCAAGCTCTGCTTTTGGTGTATAAAGCCCTATGAGCTTGGAACCAGAATACCTGAAAGATCGTCATACCCCTTATACACCCAGTTGACCACTGTGCTGTGCAGGTGAGGGCCTCCTGCAGATACCATCTTATTTATTTGATTGTTTGTTTGTTTATTGCATTTATATACCGCCGCATAGCTGAAGCTCTCTGGGTGGTGTTAAACAATTAAAAACATTAAAAACAAAGATACAAATTTAAAAAACAATTTTTTAAAAAACAATTTAAAAACACATGCTAAAATTCTAAAATGCCTGGGACAAGAGGAAAGTCTTGACCTGGCACTGAAAAGATAACAGTGTTCCATAATTTGGGGGCCACCACTGAGAAAGCCCTCTCCCTTGTTGCCATCCTCCGAGCTTCCCTCAGAGTAGGCACCCGGAGGAGGGCCTTTGATGTTGAGCATAGGGTACGGGTGGGTTCGTGTTGGGAGAGGCTTTCCATCAGGTATTGTGGTCCCAAGCCGTGTATTTTTATTTATTATCTTTATTTATATCCCGCCTTTTTTCCAGTGGAACTCAGGGCTTTATAGGTTAAAACCAGCACCTTGAATCGAGCTCGGAAACATACAGGCAGCCAGTGCAAGCGGGCCAAAATCGGTTTTATATGTTTGAACCATCTGGTCCCTGTTACCAATCTGGCCGCTTCATTTTGCACAAGCTGCAGTTTCTGAACCGTCTTCAAAGGCAGCCCCATGCAGAGCACATTGCAGTAATCTAACTTGGAGGTTACCAGAGCATGGACAACTGAAGCCAGGTTATCCCTGTCCAGATAGGGGCATAACTGGGCCACCAACCGGAGTTAGTAGCAGGGAATCTGAGCCATTGAGGCTACCTGAGCCTCAAGTGACAGAGATGGTTCTAGGAGAACCCCCAAGCTACAAACCTGCTCCTTCAGGGGGAGTGCAACCCCATCCAGGACAGGTTGGACATCTGCCATCCAGTCAGAAGAACCTCTCACTAACAGCATCTCAGTCTTGTCTGGACTGAGCCTCAGTTTATTAGCCCTCATCCAGTCCGTTGTTGCAGCCAGGCTGTTCAGCACATTGACAGCCTCACCTG
Source organism: Rhineura floridana (assembly GCF_030035675.1). NCBI lineage: Eukaryota > Metazoa > Chordata > Lepidosauria > Squamata > Rhineuridae > Rhineura > Rhineura floridana. The sequence continues at coordinate 52,467,181 of NC_084480.1, forward strand.
AAGAAGATAAAAAGGAGAAATAGAGCTGCGTGTCATCAGCATATTGATGGCAACGCGCTCCCAAACTCCGGATGACCACACCCAATGGTTTCATGTAGATGTTGAACAGCATGGGGGACAGAACTGACCCCTGCAGAACCCCATACTGGAGAATTCAGGTGCCAAGCAATGTTCCCCAAGCACCACCTTCTGGAGCCGACCCGTCAAGTAGGAGCAGAACCACCGCCACGCAGTCCCTCCCACTCCCAACTCAGCCAGTCTTCCCAGAAGGATACCATGGTGAGTGGTATCAAAAGCCTCTGAGAGATCAAGGAGAATCAACAGAGTCACACTCCCCCTGATCATCTCCCGACAGAGGTCATCATACAGGGTGACCAAGGCTGTTTCCATGCCAAAACCAGGCCTGAAACCCAAGTGAAATAGATCTAGATAATCGGTCTCATCCAAGAGTGTCTGGAGCTGGCCTGCAACCACTCGTTCAACAACCTTGCCCAGGAATGGAATATTTGCCACCGGCCTATAGTTATTAAAATGTTCTGGGTCCAGGGAGGGTCTCTTCAGGACTGGTCTCACTACTGCCTCTTCCAGGCAGCCAGGGACCACCCCCTCTTACAGAGATGCATTAATCAGGAGGTCCATTCCGCACAACACAGGTTTCGTGTTGTGGCACCAACCCTTTGGAATTTCCTCCCCTTAAACATTAGACAGGCACCACCTCTGTTATCTTTTAAGTAGATAAGTAAAAAAATTTTTAAGTAAAAAATTACTTTTTTAGATATTTTTAAAGCTTTTTTAAAAACAAGAATGTTTTTAAGGATGCTTTGTTTTAATATGTTTTTAAAGATGTTGAGTTTTAATATGTTTTAAAGCCTTTTGTTTTTAAGATGTTTTAGAGTATTCTAAGTGTTTTTGTTTGCCACCCTTAGCTCCTTCTAAGAGGGAGGGTGCAATATAAATATAATAAATAAATAAAATAAAAAGGTTACAACATACAAAACAAGTTTTTTTAAAAAAAAAACCCTACAAACCAAGGCAAACACATAAAAACTTATTAGAACACTAAAAAATACTTCTACCCTATTCTGATTACTGCTGCATGAGAGGTATCAATATCAGCATGGATGAAAGAGTTACTGTCCCAGCAAAGTAGTAGCAGGAACTACCTCTTTATGAGCTGTTTCCCTGCTATCTTTGTCCTTTGGACAATGTGAAAGTTTTTGAGTGATTGATTGTATTTATAGGCCACCTTTCTGCCAAGGCAGTTAAGGCAGTTTACAATTTTAAAATACTAAAACAAATCAATAGTATTTATTTATTTATTTAAGGCATTTATATACTGTTTTTCAGGTGGACACCTCAACAAAGGGGTTTAAGTTTATTAAAATAAGTATTATTTTTTAAAATGTATACAATAAAATGGAAATACAACCTTTTTTTGTTACTGCTTCTTCCCACTTCTGCTTCAGATACCCCTGTGGTGATAGTTGGGGAAGGCAGGGAGAGGCAACCATAGGAGCTAGATGGTGACAATTCAGCAGACTGGCACAAGTTCCATGGCCTGGGCTTCCTCATTTCTGGCTTTCCTTAGGGCACATAGGTCTTTCTTAAGCAGTCCCAGGGAATGTGCAGGAGGGGCTTTTCCAACAATTCTCTCAGTCTCTTGATAGTTCTCTCAGGAGTTGATGATGTGTGTGCTCTCTGGCTTGGCCATCCCATACCCATTTACCTGGGAATAATCAGTGCTAAACTTTAATAGGACTTGCTACTGAGTAAACACATGCGGTAAAACTGTTATTTAAATGACTAGAAGAAGGGTAGCTAATGTAGTGTCCTCCAGCTTTTTTGAACTACAACCACCATCAGCTCCAGCTACTATGGCCAATAGGGAGGAAAGATGTGAGTTGAAGCATAGGTGTAAACTTGGGGGGGGGTTATGAAGCTCAAACCACCCTGGATTCAACCTCTCCCCCCTAGCAGCCAGTCCCAGGCACTATTGACAGGCTCACATGATGGACTCAGTTAGAAGTAGGAACCCTGAGATTTCAAGGGTGGGCCCTAGTGATGCCATAGGTGGCGGGCCCTAGTGATGCCATTAAGCATGATACATTAAGCGTCACCACAGTTGCTTGGAGCATATCACTCAAACAAAATAAAAATTATCTGATTGGAAAGATAGAAATCTTTGCTAAATGAGGGTGTTCCCAGGTCCAACTGAAGTGACAGGATCATTCCTTCTCACCTGCTTAGAGAGCCTGGGTAAGGAACATTTATCTAGCCTACTTAATTTTGGCAAGAACGGTTTAAGTGCCCTCAGGCCAGGCCAGTCACCAGAAGGCCACTATAGGAAGAAAGGAGCCTAGTGTTGTGGAGATATGAGATGGGAGCACTCAGGAGTAAAGATGGATGCCCCTGAAGGCTGCAATTCTAAATGCACTTACTCAGGGACTAAGCTCCAAAGAACTCAACAGGAGTTACTTCTGAGTAGATATGGTTAGGATTGTGCTGTTGGTAAGGCTTGACTAGGGATCCTCTGCAGAGATATCCTGAACAAAGCAGGGTTGGTAACCCCCTGCCTGGAATGCCATGCCTGCCTTTTAACATGGCTGCTCCAAACTTCATTACATATTTGACCCTTCACTGCAGAGAGAAGTTTGAGAAGTAACAGAGATAAGAAGATTCTCTACTCTTTCCTGCCTATTCTGTGGGCTGCTATAAACTCACTTTGAGAGCCAACCCAATTCCAGTGAGTAATAATTGACAGAGAGAAAACACTTTGGTCTACCTTCACTGGCAGTAGATTAGGAACAGCAGCAATTGAATTGTGAATTCTCTTTTACCACTACTGGGCAAGAAACAAACCATCATGCAAACAACAAAGTGTATCATCAGTGAGTTTAAGAGGGTTGAGCTGACCACATGGAACTACTGTTGTTGCTTCTATAGATGTAATGGAGTGAGGTCAGAGGTAAATGAAATGCAGAAAGAAAAAGAAAACATAGTGATGATTTCCTAAATGCAACATCATACCAACCACAACAAAATTCCTACAAGTAAGACAGCAACTCAGTATCCCACAACCAGTCAGTGTTCTTAACCAAAACTAAAAAATTCCTGGCAGCCAGTCAGTCAAGGTCACAGAAATCCCCATGCAGCACAACATGGCCTGGGGGCTGAGTTAGTGCAGAATGCTGTGGCATGATTGCTGACTATTATTATTATTATTATTATTGTTATTAAATTTATGTATACCCCGCCTTTTGGCCAAAGGCCCTCAAGGCGGCTTACAAAGAAAAATAAACGCAAGTATAAAAATACATCAATAAAAGCAATACAATTTACAAAAATTAAACTAAATAACAGATAACATTATTAAGAAAAACAAATGTCCAAGAAATTTTTTTGGAAAATTTAGAACAAGTGAATTTAAAATGGACAACTCTCTGTCTTTGCCAGCACACAATATTCCATGCTTAGAGTCTCTCTCAGACAGTTTACTCTGTTCCAGTCTCAGGAGACTGTTGGGATTGGAGCCCATTTTTGAGACTTCCATTTCTAAGCCAAACTCAGTTATCAGATGTAAGCCGAAAGGAGACAGCTACCTGCGGATGGTGATGGACTTGGTAGTGATGCTCTGGATGGTGATGGCCTTCTCCAGTTCGTCCAGCTGCCCGGTCTTCTTGAGCTTCTTCACCAGGCTCTTGACTGCCTTCTCGCACCACTTCTCCTCCTGCCCGTTCTGCTTCCCTTTCTTCCAGTCCAGCAGCTGCTGGACGATGGGCAGGATGGACGACACGGCCCCGGCAGGGAGGAGGAGAAGCCCAGAAGCGAGCCCAGGGAAGGACTGCCAGTGGCGGCGGCGAGCATGGCCAACTTCCCTTGAGCCTCCGAGAACTTTGCAGCAGCCCCAGGCAGGTCTGTCCCACTCCAGCAAGCCCTGGGCAACGAGGTGAAGGCACGACATGAGTAAGACCCTATCAGCACAAAATACCTCTGCTCTGATTGCTGATTTGCTACCAGGCCAAGTTCAATCGATCCTTTAGTGTGGCAGTACCTATGTTTTGGAGCTCCCTGCCTATTGACATTAGTCAGGCGCCTCTTTTTGGCACCTGTTCTTTTTGGTATCTGCTAAAAAAAATTGTTTAGGCAAGCCTATCCAGGCATGTAAAAGCTATTGTGTCTTTTACCTGTTTTTAACTCATTGTTGGTTTTATTATTTGGAATGTTTTTAAATACCTATCTTTATTTTTGCCAATAATAATGGGAACCATAGTTTGTTACAGTTGGTGAGAACTATAATTGTGAGGGGGAAACTATAATTCCCAGGGTTCTTTGGGGGAAGTCACGCACTTTAAATGCGAGTTGGATGTGCTTTAAATGTATATGTATTCTATATTGTTTTAAATTTTTAAATTGTATTTTAAATTGTTTTTTAAAAGATGTATTTTAAATTGTATTTGTTTTTAGTTATTGTAAACCGTCCAGAGAGCTTCGGCTATGGGGCGGTATACAAGTTTAATAAACAAATAAATAAATAAATAAATAAATAAGAGGATCTGCATTGCTTCATAAACTTTGCCTGCATATAAATAATTTTAATTAAATGTAAAATGGAAATCAGCTACAAAGTTTACTGGGTGGCCATGGGCTATGCACCATCTTTCAGCCTAATCTGCACCTCAGGGCGAAAACAACAGAGGGGGACCATGACCACCCCAAGGAAGAAGGGCACGCTTAAAATGTAGAGGAAATAATAATGTACAACGATAGTATGAAATGAGATACGTATCAAGACATAGTATGAAGAAATATTTATATAAGCATGATTGTCAAAGATGTTTATTATTTACACTAAAGATGTTTATAGTGCAACTCTATGCATGTTTACTCAGACTCAAGTCCCATGTATTCAATGGGGCTTACTCAAATAGGGAAGGTTGCACAGGACTGCAATTCAGTGATAAGGAACTTCACTCACTCAACTCAAAATTCAGAATCATGCCACTTTAAGCTGTTTTGCGACTGTTTTATATTTGTTTTATGGTTATTGGATTTTAAATGGCTTTATTTCTTGTTGTCAGCTGCCTTGGTTTCCAAGCTTACCTCACAGGATTGTTGGAAAGACTCTGCACACGCACACACACACAGAAGAGATGTAAAAATACATACACCCCATATAATAGTTTATTGTCAAAACCAGTTGGTCATTGCAGAATATTTTTTTTAAAAAATAAGTATTAGTTTCCTACCAAATAAAAGCAGTGACACCTAAGTAAGCCCTGCCCAATTGCTTAAAAAAAGGATCAGAAGAGGAAAGAAAGATTTACAACACAATCCTTTTCTATGTTCACTCAAGAGTCCCACTGATTTTCAGCACAGTCCCTACTCAAAAGTAAGTCCTACTGAATTCAATGGGGTTTACTCCCAGGTATGTGGAATTAGCATTGCAGCTTTAGTCTCAGAAAAGCTTCATATTGGGAAGGTTTTCAGAACAGGTTATGAAGACAAATAAACTGCCCTCTTCAACAGCCCAGTAAAATTTAAACTTGTTTGACTGCTTAATTAGAAAAGTATGACATATTGGAATGGTATCACAATCTGCAGCATGTACACTTTTTAAAATTTCTGTTCAAATATTATTTGAAAGATAAAATGTATAACTGTTGGCATGTGTGCGTTGTTGCGTGAAACAGCATACATTACGTTGGAGTTAAGTTGAGCAAGAAACTTCTTCAGAGCATTAGAGCATGTTAAGAGTCTTTTATTAAGACATTAAGGCTTTTCAGCAGTTTCCCCCCCCCCTCTAGCTCTACAGCACATTTCTCTCCGAAAGCAAAAAGTAAGACAGCCTCTCAGGTCAGAGACATGATGCAGAAGGACACAACTCACAGACTCTGTTAGAACTTTCCCAGTCTATATCTTGATGGTTACCATAACAACGGCCTTCACTGTCCGTTCCCAGACTGGGCAAAGACATAACTTTCAGACTTGATGGAAAACTACTAGGCCTCATGCCAACAAGCCCCCCCTTTTCTCATCATGTCTGTCAATTACAAAGAAATCTCAACAATACATCTCCACAATACATAGTCATACAGTAATACATTTCTACAATACCTCTTGCAATACATTTCAGTACATTGCATCATACATTTTCAGTTCAGTACAGTTCAAAATTACATCTCAGTCAAACTTTGGTTGAACACATGTCAAATAAAGTGTCTCAGGATCCATATCTACAACTTTATTCATTCCAGGACTTGTTATTAATCCCACGGTAAATCTTTCAGGCGGTTTGCCTAAATTTGCTCTTGTAGAGCATCTTAAAGGAACCAGGGCTTCGGCTCTCTCTGCCCCCCCATCTGAGCTTGTACTTGTGCTTGTGCTTGGCACCGTGTGCCCAGGATCTTCCATTTCCTCAGCTTTTCGTTTCTTCGATCTGCATTTCCCACAAATGAGCTCAGTTAAAACATCCCTGAGAGGAATTTGTGTACATTCCACTTTAATGTCAAGATTTGGCTTAAATGTCTGTGATTGTGTTCGTGTTTGTGTGTCATCTGTTCCTGTAAGAATGACTGTCTGCCTTTGATCCCAAGGCTTTTCTGAGACTTTAATGCTTCTGCTCAGAATTAACTGCTGTGTTTCTGGACACCAAACTCTGAAATATGCATTCTGAAATCCCAAAACAAAACCTTGCTGTGCTCTGGGCGCAAGCTTGCCCCTCCTTTTTCCCTGTGGAATGTGGATCCAGCACCTTGCCCCGAATTTTTGAATGTGTTCTATTTTAGGCTTTCTGCCAGTAAGTTTCTCATAAGGAGACATTCCAATAGCACTGTGTAACACCCTGTTGTGAATATAATCCGCATAAAGAATTGCTTCTGCCCAGAAAGAATTCCCTAAACTGCAATCCATCAGCATGGCTCTCATTGCTTCCCCAAGCACCCTATTTTTTCTCTCAGCAGTTCCATTGGAAAACGGGCTAAATGGAGCAGTGAAATTCTGGTTTATTCCCTTACTCTCCAGAAAGTCACTCAATGCCTTATTCGTGAATTCCCCACCTTGGTCCGAGCGTATAGCCCCCACCGTGACGCCGTGTTGAGTTTCGATTATCTTAATGAACAGTTTCAGCTTCTGCTCAGCTTCACTTTTATGCTTTAGCAGAAAAACATGACAAAATCTTGAAAAATCATCTACCAGTACCATGAAGAATTTCGCACCTCCTCGTGAAGCATTTATTGGCCCTGCCAAATCAACATGAACTAGCTGGTAGGGAGCTGTTGTGGTTCTCTCAGCCTCCCGGTTTATTGGTGCAATAGTCATTTTAGCTTTATTACATGCATCACAATCCATTAACTGTCCACAATCTTTTAAACGCATGTTTTCACTGTGCAAAGGGGTTTTCTTTATCGTGTCAAGGTTTGCATGCCCCAGCCTTTGATGCCATTCATGGACGCAGCCCTGATGTACCTGTGCCTCAGCATTTAACACAGCACACCCTGCTTGACTGCTCTTTATTACATACTGTGAATCATTAAGGCTTCCCTGCAAACACACTTGATCTCCCCTCATTATATAACATTGGTCTTTGTGGAACAAAATTGAATAATTACAACTCACCAGTTTGCTCACTGACAATATGTTATGAGCCAATTCCGGAACAAACAAACAATCTGACATTATCCCAAGCTTGTCAAACTTCACCAGACCTTTAGCTTCCACAGATTTCCGTGATCCATCAGCAAGGTGCACAAAATCTTGCACGTTTTCTGAAGTGTAAAACAAACTTCTGTCTTTAATTAATATATGGCTTGCCCCACTGTCAAGCAGCCAATTAACAGGTCATAAATCTTGAGACTTCTGTTTACAAACAAAGTTCACACTGCCTTGCTTCAAGCCTCCGTCCCTGGAGTTGCGCTTGACTGGACATTCCCGCTGTAGATGCCGTCGATCTCCGCAAATAAAACAAGCCTTCAGCCTCTGTTGCTGCTCCTGTTTATAATCCTTCGGCACGGCATTTTTCACCTCTTGCCTCCTGACAGCTTCCATCGACTCGGCTCTTTTCGCCTCCTGTCTCCGCTGCCATTCTTGGGTCAGCTTTTCCTCAATAAACACAACGTTCAAACCTCCGTCAGGCATGGCTTCGAAAGCCATGACCATATTATTCCAAGTCCCATCGAGTGAAGCCAGGATCAGATAGGTCTTCTGAAGTTCAGAGTGTTCGACGCCTCAGTCCGTCAGCTCAGCAAACAGGCGTCTGAATTCCGTGAGATGCTCACACATGTCGCAGTCACCCGTGAAGCGCATTTGATAAAGCTTCCGTGCCAAACACAATCTAGATCCCGCAGTCTGTTGCACATGAATGCCTTCCAACCGGTCCCACATCTGTTTGGCGTTTGTAACATCTCTCACGTGTAGCAGTTGAGAGTCTGATAGAGCCAGAAGTATAAAAGCTTGAGCTCGCTCATCGTTCCTAGTCCAAGCCGCTGAAAGGGGTGCAGGGGGTGTACCTTCAATAGCTTCCCATAAATCTTCTTTTACTAGCAAAGCCCGCATTCTCGGCTTCCAGCTGCCATAATTCTTTTCATTAAGCTGTTCCATCGGCAAGCCTCCCCCAGACAGGTTTACAGCCATGTTGCTCACCTCCGTCTGGTACAATCAATCAAGCTGCCCTCTCTGGAACTCCATCTGCCGTTCAGACCAGCAACTTACTCCCGTGTAATGCGCTGTGGATCTGGGCCCATAACCCCTGTTGGCGTGTGTGCGTTGTTGCGTGAAACAGCATACATTACGTTGGAGTTAAGTTGAGCAAGAAACTTCTTCAGAGCATTAGAGCATGTTGAGTCTTTTATTAAGACATTAAGGCTTTTCAGCAGTTTCCCCCCCCTCTAGCTCTACAGCACATTTCTCTCCGAAAGCAAAAAGTAAGACAGCCTCTCAGGTCAGAGACATGATGCAGAAGGACACAACTCACAGACTCTGTTAGAACTTTCCCAGTCTATATCTTGATGGTTACCATAACAACGGCCTTCACTGTCCGTTCCCAGACTGGGCAAAGACATAACTTTCAGACTTGATGGAAAACTACTAGGCCTCTTGCCAACAATAACATGCTAATTTTTGCAAGTGACTAAAAAATTTGCATGTACACTTTTATGCCTACCAAGATCCTGCTGTGATCTTCTGTTGTAGTGCAATCCTATGCATGTTTACTCAGAAGCAAGTCCCAATCCTGTACAGAGAAAATACTCTTTATGCTGCTGAAAGCTATATATTTACTGAATTCCTGATGTGAGACAAGCAGGAAAAGGAAACTGAGTTTAGCTATTGCCAACAAATCGTGTCAGTCACAACCCTGACTTCACTTATTGGCAAAAAAACTGAAAGGGCAGGGATTAGAGCAGCCGAGAGCGGCTGACATTTCGATTTATTTCTTTTGAACCAGACCACCTAGAAACTTAATTTTTAAAAAAATGGAAGCTAAGAGTCCAGAGATTAAGATGAGTCACCCAGAGACCTGTAGAGAACCTCCAAAAACCGGAGTCTCTGGGTGAAAACCGAACACCTAGCAACCTTAGTTTGTAGGGTTGGTCTGGTTGATGTCTTTGGATCCCCTTTCCAGCTTCTGATTTTGAATCTCTACAGCTGGAGTTACCAGAAAAACCTGCTGAACTAGTCAAATCCTTTCCTAAGCTAATGGGTCCAGCCAGGTTGATCAAGTGCTCCATTAACATCTGTAAGGATTTGGCCAAGAAAATATATGTTGCTATAGGAACAAGGGTAACTCACTCCCCTCATCTGGCTGAGGCAGGAAATGGTTTGTGTGTGTTAGTCTGATTTGGAGATGGAAGCTGGAAAAATAGAGGCTTGCTTCTCTGCTGAATCCCCAGCTTTGGGGACTCCCCTTGAAACATAATGGGGAAACAAGATATGTTGGAACATTAATGCTGTGATCCTCTCCATCTTATACTTGGGTTACATGTAAATAAACTGTAGATCATAAAGACACCACAGTCTCCAATGACATTTCTTCCAAGGAAACCAAACCTGGGTAAGAGCAGGAACCCCTACAAGTCTCACACTGCTTGGAGATTGGGGTGTGCACAACACTATATCACCCTGTGTCATTCTTCACTCATGCAGAGGAGGAAGTAGGCACTAGTTTTTAAAGTTCCACAGACTCTTTGTTTCCCCCCAATACTATGGACTAACACAGCTTCCTCTCTCCTATTTGTTATATGCAATTTAGACAAAAAGAAACAATGTCAAATGGCTTAAAAGAGTGGGTATGAGGTTTTTTGTCAGCAAACATGTTCAGTTGGCCATCTTGAGCCAACATGAGATAGCCTTAATCCTGGTCTAAAACTGTCAGGGTGTTTTTTTTTTTTTAGCAGTGAATATATTGGGATCTAGAGCCGTTGCAATAGTGGTTCTCCTCCTGCGGAGTCCTGATATTTGCCTTTGAATTATGTTCAGTCCACCATTCACACCAACTCGCCATGGATAATTTGTTATCAGAAAGGAGGAAGGGTGACTTAGCCTGTGCCTGCTTTTGAGACGGGCTCCTGCCTCAAAAGAAGCTTATTCAGATATATCAGTCAGATTTTTTTTTTTTTTTGACTGATTAAACTTCTCCCGGGTAGGGAGAAACGAAGAGATTAACCTCAAAGCCTATTTTTGTTGGGACGACCAGATCTCATTAATTTATGGGACGAGGTCCAGCCGACGAAGGTGGGACGGATTTTCAACAACAAGCTCTATCTGATAAAGCGAACGTTCATCTTATCTTCTAAGAGAGAACGCACTAACAGGCAAGCACCCTTCTTTCTATATTTTTCTTTTACTTGACTTAAATTGTTGCTGTTTAAAAGAGATTTGCCAGATTGATCGGTTTTTGACATCTCACTGGGGAGCCATAACTTCTCTCTGCTACTCACTAATTAATAGCTTATCTCTGTTTTTGTTGCAAAAAGCTGTCCTGGATTTGCATTCTAAAGATATACACAGAAGAGGGATTTCTATTCCAGATTTTTATTTTGAAGAATATTATATTGTCTGAGACTACTCTCTTTTTGGTCTATTTTATTTTGACGAATCTGTTTCCTGACGACCGCCATTAATTGTTTCGATCCTGGGAACTGCATTTTGTTTACTTAAGCATGGAGAGATAAGGCTGTCTGCTCTGTTTATACTGTGATGTCACCAAGTTTGGAGTATTAACCCAATTGTTGCTGAAATAAGAAGTGGTTTTCCTATATTTTTCTTTTAAAATGGCAATTAAGAAAGTGGCTGAGAATCTGGAAATAACTATGTTTCAGAAAATAATGGATGAGATTGAGATAACGAAACAAAACCTGCGACAGGGTTGTAAGGAGCTGAAAATTGAATTGAGTAAAATGAAGCAGGAGATTAAAGATATAGGGGTCCCTGTGAGAGAGGTGACCCTGGAAGGGGTCCCTGTGAGAGAGGAGACCCCGGAGATTGGAACAAACGTGGAACAGGAAAAAGATTTGGAGTCTATGGACTTTAGAAACAAAATCTATTGTTTGGAGACACAGGAGATTAAAGACATAGGGGTCCTTGTGAGAGAGGAGACCCTGGAGACTGGAACAGGGGTCCCTGTGAGAGAGGAGACCCTGGAGACTGGAACAGGGGTCCCTGTGAGAGAGGAGATCCCGGAGATTGGAACAAACGTGGAACAGGAACAAGATTTGGAGTCTATGGACTTTAGAAATAAAATCTATTGTTTGGAACTCAATGTTATCTCTGAAGAAATTAATGAAGATTCTAGAGATAAAGTTATCAATGGCATGGATAATCTTCTGGACTGGAATGATGTGATGGAGCCCAATATAGAGAAAATCTATGGAATTAACTGCAGCCATGTGACAATGGAAAAACTTTCAAGAGATGACCCAGTGTATTTTGAAAAAAAGAACAGAGATATGATTTTACAGCAGTATTTCAGCAACCTATTCAGAATGGATGGCAAGAAAATATTTGGGATAGAGGTAATTCCCATCAGACTCTTACTATATGACTATGGCTTTGACAGCAAGATTATTATGGAATACTGATAATGGAAGATTGGATACTGAAATTACTGGACTTAACAAGACTACTGAAGATGGAAGATGGAAAATGGAACTAATAGGGATAATAGAACAATGGCTACTGAAATTACTGAATCTAACAGATTCTGATGTGATGGATTAATTGAAATGTTTATTTTGACTATGGTTATGACAATAAGATTATCATAATTAGTAATGAGATGGATTAATCGATATGCTTATCTGGAAAAAAAAATTGATAGATATATTTCTTAAAGAATTGAAACCTCTCTTTGACTTTTTGTGGAAAGAATAAAGTAATGTTTATGAGATTTGATGATTAAGTAAGATAACTACTGGAGGAAAGTGATTTTATAATATGACTTAAGAGACAGGATTGTTATATATTATAGACTTATAACTGATTTGATCTTTGACAAATGGGAAGTCAATATTTTACTCTTTATTTTTTATTTTTATTTTTTTTTTCTTTTCTTTTTTTTTTTTGTTTAACTATTTTTGATTTTGTTTTTTGTCTTTGAATGTTTTATGATTTCGTCTTGTATGTTTTATGAAAATCTGAATAAAAATTATTGAAAAAAAAAAAAAAAAAAAGAAAGGAGAAAGCCCATTCTGGGGTTGATGCTTCCACTTGTGAAAGTAAACCGACAGCATCCTGTAGTGGAGATCTGAATGCAGGGTCAGGAGGCATCCCCACTACTTCTTCCTTGATAGGAAACTTGGTTAAGGGGGAGGGAGAGTCTTCCAAGATTAGAGCTCCTAATGTGTAGGGAAAGCCAGGCCCACAGTACCGAGATACTTGGAAAAGAACCTATGTGTGGCTCTCTTACGATTCGGTGATCTGTCGCTCAGCAGCAAATAATATGTCAAAGCCAAATGTGTTTTACAAGTTGAACTTATACTGTGTTCATTGGTGCTTACTCCCAGGTAACCATGCATAGGATTGCAGTCATGCCCCATAAACTTTATTATGAGATTTTATTGGTAGTTTATTTTGAATGTCTGTGTTTTTAAGCAGTGTGTTAGAAAAGCAAGATATATAAAATCTCTGACGATTCTGAATTTTCCTTGGGGACATGGCTATGGGGGCGGTTATGATTAGGATTGCCAGGTTCAGGGCCTGAGACTGATCCTGTATCTTTAGGAGAAGAGAAAGTCGGCCAAGTGCAGGTGTTCTTGCAACTCTGTAATGGGAAAAACCACAAGGGGGAATTCTCCCTTCCCCCTGCACAACTTTTAAAGATACAGAAGACCTCTTTGTTGCCAGGTCCAGCAAAAAGTTGTGCAGGCGGAAGGGAGAATTCCACTTCATGGTTTATCCCATTACAGTGTTGCAAGAACACCTGCACTTGGCTGACTTTCTCTTCTCCTAAAGATACAGGATCAGTCTCAGGCCCTGAACCTGGCAACCCTAGTCATGATGCCCTTCACAACTGTTAGGACTTGCCCCAAATGTGCATGCATTCACTTATAGGATACCTGGTTAAGACTCTGAAGTGAAAAGATTGCCTGTCTGAATTCTGTACATTGCTCAGAAACTGAGTTAGTACACAGCAAGTATTTTGCACTCTGCACTGGCTCAGAGACTACAACTATGCCTTTATCCATGCCATGCTATCATTAAGTCAGTTTTATATTGTTATATCATCCTTCTCAATGAAGGAGAAACATGACCTCTGCAATTGAATGGCCAGGAAGATTAAAATGTTCCCCTACTAAAGGCCTTTCTGTGTTACCTTTCTTAATGTTAAATTTGTGCCCATTTATTCTGTTACGTAGAGACTGTCCAGTTTGTCCTATGTGCATGCATGTACATCTGCAGATCTTAAGTGACTATCCTAAAAGCAAATTTCAAAGACAGGACACAGCAGGAGACCCACTAAGATACCACTATAACCACTGACCTGCACCCTCCTTTTCCTAGGTTTGGCCCAGCCCCCCCCCAATTGGAAAGTCTATGCCCCTAAGTTGCAGTCCAAAACATCTGAAGGGCACCATGTTGGCTACCCTGGTCTAGATGAAGCCAAATACTTACGCATTCTCCTCCCACAGACTAACACACAAATTCCCCCTGCCTTTTTTTTGGCAGTCCTTCCATTCTCCCAATAGACTCCAAAATCTTGCTCCCAATTTTGGCAAGAATGCAACTAAAAAATGGCTCAGGAAATGTCTGCCAGGCTGAATGCAGATTGGAACCACCTCCTGGCATGGAATGAAAAAGGAAGAGTAGATTTCAAGAGCGAGGCCAAGTGGAGGGATTTTCCATGCAGCTGCCTCTGCTGAAACTAAAATCAAGCCTTTACTGGAAGATCATCTGTTACCTTCAGGTAAGTATCTGAGGTAGGATATTCCCCTCATCTCTTTCAAGCTGTGTCATGGCATGGAGTTGGTACAAGCATCTCTAGAGCCATGGTGTCAGTGTGGAACTTGCATATGACTCCCCCTCCACTCCCTGTGGTGTCATAATGAAGCAGGCAATCGTGACAGAAAGGCGGCTCTCTGCCAACATTCCAGTAAAAATGTACTGCAGCCGCAGACAATCCTTCAGGGTTGTATTCTGATGAGTGAACAGCCAGTTTCCAATAGCAATGATGCTCCTTTTGGGTTCAAGAATGATGATGAAAAGGCTAACAGAAAGAAGCAGTTCCCACTGCTGTGCCTAATATAGTGGTAAGACTAGCCTCTTCATAAATTGTATTAGAAGATGCATTCACTTGAGAGGCTGAAAGCATGTGCTGATTTCCTCTTGTTCTCTGGATATGGATTAACACTTGCCATCAATACGGTGATTGTATCCATTCTTCAGATGCAGAAAAACAAAGATGCTATTAGCATGAAGCAGGAAAGCTTTAGCTTCAGCTATTTAGATTTCCTCCACAGCACTGTCAAATCTTGGGGATGTCATGTTTCCTTTTCTCTAGTTCCATGCTGGGCCCAGGAGTGGGGGAGGCTGGTAAGTGGCCCAGGCAGGGCAGTGGCAGCCTGGGCTGGTGGGAGGCCAGTAAGGTTTGTGAGTGCCCGGGGGAGCGGGACTGGTTTGCGAGTGCCTGTATGTTTGGAGGTGCCTGGGCTGGGTGTCTTCCTGTGGATGTCCATGTCTGTGAGTGTGTTTGGGGGTGCCTGGGGTGTGTGTGTTTGGGGGGGTTGGTGAGCAAAGCAAGTTGGGGTTCTGTCCCCCTAGTTACACACAATTTTAAACTGCGAGCCCAACGTGGAAAGGAGCTAACTGCATTAAAGGGCTTTGCAGTGCTGTCTGGCTAGCCTTTGTGTCAATAAGAGACACTCCCCTGCCTCCTGAGCAGCATTTGAAGTATACAAAGAGGGCCTGCAATTTGTCTGCTTTTAAGATAAAGCAGAAACAAAACACTTTATCAGATAGGGATGAAGTGCTTTAAGAAAAACCAGCATAGTGCACCTTAAGCAAAAAGAATAGCTCAGTCATTTTCCAAGCTATACATGCCTTGGTTTAGGAGCAACAGAAGTAGAGCTTGTGACGCCCTTCCCTGGCTCTCCCTGTCAGGTTCCTACCTGCTCGTGGTTACTGCCTGTCTCTAGGCACCACCAGGGACTCCACCAGTCCGGACTGTCCTTTTTTTATGGTTTCTCTCCCCGCTCCAGCACAGATCTCAACAGATCTCCCTGCTAGGCAGCACCACCAGTCACGTCCTATAACCAGTAGTCCCAGAGACTCTGCCTGAGTCTATCTGGTTACCTCTGTGACTGAGTGCTAAAGCTGTCCCCAATCCCTTTGTATCAATGCAGATAATCCTGGTTTGCTCTGAATACTTGTGGTGTTATTCTTCCCTTCCCCGCTGCCACCATTTGTCACTCTTCAGGCTTGGTATTTACCTTACCCTCCCTTCTGGTCTGTGGAACCCCAGCCAAGGATCAGGCCTTTGGTAAACCGAATATATTTATTTAATAACAGAGATAACAAGCTTTCTTTATAAAGGCACTTAAGCATATGGTTTCATCTATCCCTGAGGTACTGGTCTTAGTATTAATCCAAACTGCACACTCTCCTCACATCCACCAACTCTCCACCCAATCTCCTCTCTTAAACCCACCAAAACAACCCACTAACATCCACCATCCACCCAGATTTAACTGTCATCCTTCCATTTATACTCTCCGCCCTTCTCCACCCTCAGCCAATCATCCAGCATTCTACTGCCCATTCACTCCTCCCTCCTCTTTCACTCCACTTACCATGTATCTTCTATTCAAACAGCACTTACCATATATACACTAATACAGGAACATCACAGAGCTCACCCCCAGAAAATCCTGTGCCTACTCCTGCTTGCAGGCACATTTATACACACTTTTAAAGAGGCTTTCTAGCTAAGCAGCTTATATATAACATGGTGGTTCTTCCACAGGTGTGGGGAATCTTTGGCTCTCCAGCTGTTGTTGAATTACTACTCAAAGCTAATCTAAAAAAATGTAACAAGCATCGAGAACTGGGAAGCCTTGGCCCATGAGCGTCCCAATTGGAGGTCGGCCATTATCAAAGGTGCTATGGACTTTGAAGAAGCATGAGTACAGGGCGAAAGGGACAAACGAGTTAAGCGGCAGGCAAGTCAAGCAAATCCTCATCATGACCATCTTCCATCTGGAAACCTATGTCCTCACTGTGGGAGGCTATGTGGATCCAGAATTTGTCTCCAGTTACTTACGGACCCACCGTTAAAGACCTTACCATGGAAGACAATCTTACTCGGCCACAAGTGATTGCCAATGAATGAATGGATATAACATGGTGGTTCTTCCACAGGTGTGGGGCATCTTTGGCTCTCCAGCTGTTGTTGAATTACTACTCCCATCAACCACAGCATGGCCAAGCTTGTAGTTCAGCAACATCTGACAGGTCAAAGGTCTTCCACCCCAGTGTCAAGACAAGAGATGGGCAAGCTCTACCCCTCAGAAATACAATTCTTTTGTAAAGAATTAAAAAGAAACTGTTTCTTAGCTCTTCAGAGGCCTTGAAAATGACTCTTTGCTCAGCCTGCCATTTGCAGGGCCGCATTCAGAGGCTGCTGGAATGAAAACCAAGGGGGCAGAGGTTCAGTTTGCCCTAAGAGCACTTCATCTTTGGCGGCCAAAGCCCCCACAATTCCTAGCATCTGTCTGGCCTGTTGAAAATACAGTGTAAAACTATTATTTATTGGCAAAGATGTACTACCAACATTAAAAAAAATGATGCTAAACTAGGTGTTCCTTGGTCTTATCCAGCTTATCAAGGGGCTAGAGCAACTCTCCTATCAGAAAGTTACAATATTTGGCACTTTTTAGTTTAGAAAAATGGCAGGGGGTAGGAAAGAGGTGTGTGTAAAATAACGCATGCTGTGGACAGACATGTTCTTCTCCTTCACGTAATACTAGAAACCAGGGTCATTCAAAGAAACTGAATGTTGGTAGATTTTGATAAGATTTTGATAAGATTCAGGACAGACAAAAGGAAGTACATCTTCACACAGCTCATAACTAAACTATGGAATTTGCTGCTACCAACTTGGACGTCTGTGAAAGGGGTTTACAGAAAAATTCGTAAGGATAAAGACTATCAATAGTTACTAGTCATGATGGCTGTGTGCTACCTCCAGTATTGCCTCAAAACTACTGGTTGCTGAGAATCCGAGCCAGATTCAAGGTGCTGGTTTTGACCTATAAAGCCTTACACGGTGTGGGACCACAATACCTTGTGGAACGCCTCTCCCGCTATGAACCTACCCGTTCACTTTGTTCAATATCCAAGGCCCTCCTCCGGGTACCAACTCATCAGGATGCCCGGAGGATTGTTATTAGATCTAGGGCCTTTTCTGTAGTGGCCCCCGAACTGTGGAACAGCCTACCTGTGGAGATACGCCTGGCGCCTTCGGTACTTTCTTTTAGGCGCCAGGTTAAGACCTGGCTATACTCCCAGGCATTTTAATGTTCAATGTGTTTCATTTAATTTTTTTTTTCGTTTAACTTGTTGCTGATTTTATTGTAATTTTATTGTAATATTGTATTTTAATCTTGTTTTGTTCACCGCCCAGAGAGCTATTCGCTATGGGTGGTTTAAAAATGAAATAAATAAATAAAAATGAAATAAATAAATAATCATACAGTAGTAGAGTTGGAAGGGACCTGTAAAGCCATTGAGTCCACCCCCCCACCAATGCAGGAAGCCAAGTTAAAGTATTCCTGACAGATAGCTGTCTAGCTGCCTCCTGAATGCCTCTAGTGTTGGAGAGCCCACCACCTCCCTAGGTAATTGGTACCATTATTGTACTGGTCTAGCATTTAGGAAATTTTTCCTGATGTTCAGCCAAAATCTAGCTTCCTATAACTTGAGCTCATTATTCAGTGTCCTGAACTCTGGGATGATCAAGAATCAGAAGTGGGAAGAATACAGTTGTATTAAGGTCCTGCTTGAGGGCTTCCCATGGGTATCTGATTAGCTGCTGTAAGAACATGATGTTGGATTAAATGTGCCTTAGGTCTGATCCAGCAGTGCTATTATGTTAAGAGTCTTAGAATCCTGGGAAGAGCTAATAGAAACATGCATAAAATACCTTTTGACCAACTAGTGAACAAAATTCCAGAAATATGAGCTCTTAAAGTTACATGTAACTTTGAAGTGTACATGTGCAAAGCAAATTTTTAAAATTAAATGGTGTTCCTATGTAGCATTATTAACTTGGCATCTAAGTGTGCTCAAAGAGAAGCAAGGTTAGAAACTGAAACTAGACTACATGAGCCCATCGTTTAATTATCACTCTCTTTTTCCACAATCTCCAGGCTTAAACAGGAACTATGCTATTTGGAATACAAACTTTGTAACACTGACAAATCAAGTCATGCCTCCTGCTGTAATACTAGCAAAAAAACCCAACAGCCTGAAACCTTGGATCTAGGTGGAAAGAGTTCAGTTTAAGAAATAAAACGGATTTCAAGATAATCTTTCTTGAACTCTGCTACACAAAACTTGGGACCCTTGCAGGACCTGCCACTGATATCCTAATAATTTCCATACTAAAAGAGTACCACAGATGTTGAGCATGCCATTTCTAAACAATATATAATGCCCAAACCACAAAAGCCCACATGATAAAAACCATTGGAAAAGTGTTTCTTAGGAGAAAACTTTATTGAGAATCTTAACAAACAACTTTATGATCTGGGTCTCTCCTTTTTGCCTTTGTACAAGGCTAACAGAGAAACATTTGCTACTTTGACAACCTTGAAACGAACTCCTGGAATATCACCGACAGCATGACCCTTCCGACCAAAGCCAGCAACCAGAACTTCATCATTCTCCTAGAAATAAACAAAACAGGTAATAATTAGCCAACCAAATTCTTCCACCCCCATTCCCATTCCACAAAGGCTGTAGTCCTACATACACTCAGTTCTACAGCATCACAGCTGAAGAATAGGTGTGTCAATTTTTCTGAACCTCTCAGATGTATCTATAACCCCCTCTTGAGGAAAGTTTGAACTCTTGGAAACTAAGATCAAAGGCCAAGTATTATTTTCCACAAATCTCTTTAATCTCTAAGCCCCCCGCAGTTGCACTCTTTAGAGGTCCAGTATTCCCCCTCCTCCCCAAAATCAGCTTCTAATTTTCCTGCACACAAGTGTGTGTGTGGGAAGCCTCAATTGGTTCCTGTACCCTTTACGTACAAGGCTTGTGTTCTTGGACAAGTGCCTCCCTGGAGCTTTCTGCAACTCTTTTCTTGTACACTCCCAGACTATTCTCCTACATACACCTTCAAAAAATTAAACTACATTACCGACCTTTAAGTCATAATTTCACATTACACTACCTCTGTTACTATACAGAGCAGTAAGACGTACACGTAATAACTGTTTTTTGCATATCACTCTTATACTGGTTTGGTTTTTTTAAAATAAGTTCTTCACCTCAATGAAGTTCAAACAACCATCATTAGGAACAAAGGCTGTTATTTTCTTGCCATTCTTGATCAGCTGGACTCGGACACACTTCCTGATGGCAGAATTTGGCTGTTTAGCCTCTACACCCCTAATATAGAAAAAGAGAGAGAGACATGGTAATTTTAGCCCCATGGTCCATACACTGTCTTAGCTAGAACAGCAAAATAACACTACATTCATCAGAAGGTTTTTAAGTAGGCATATTTTGCAAAAACTCCTCAAAAAGAAATAGCCATTCAATGATCCACTGACTATGTATGAGGAACAGTTCAAATTCACTGTGTTTAGATGAGAATAAGATATCCCAAAAGTGACATCTTCTAAACAATAAAAAACAAACAATATTGACAGCACAAAAGCCTCATGCAAGACACAAATACTAAACTACATATCAGACATAGATAAATAAGCCTAAGGCGCACCAATAGCCATTAAGCTTTCCAAAATATTGTCTAAGGTAATTTAAGTTCCAGTTCTATATGGTTACCTGGGAGTAAGCTCAACTGACATTAATGAGAATTACTTCAGAGTAGATGTGTAAAGAATTGTGTTTCAAGATGTGATCAAAAATGGCAACACTAGTTTAAGCTATGCAAGTTTTGTATCTTTCCTTAGGGAACATAGGTAGATGCTGACAATCTCCTCTGCCAATTGAATCAACAATTGAGCTTATGTGTTTATGCAAGTACGCAATACAAAACTCTTTAAAGGAAATGGAGTAGGTGAAAAGCAAGACCCTATGCACTTTTAATGAAACTCACACTTTTTCCAGGACAATTCCTTTGGCATGGGAAGCTCCCCCAAACGGGTTGGCTTTCAAAGCAGTACCCAGGTGGGCCTTCTTGTACTGTTTGTCATGCCACTTCTGATCACGTCGGTGACTGCGCAACTTCCTGGCAGTACGAAGCCCACGACACTTACCTAGAAAACAGTACATTAGAGGTTACTGGAGACAAGTCATTAAGTTCACAGATCAACCACAGATCTCAACCTTCCATTTGCACTGTGGCAGGGTTCATAATACCCCATTTTTGAATACCTAATCATTATTACACTAAATTTACGTAACAGTTTCTATTATTATATCATCATCATTTATTTATATAGCGCCATCAAATGCATGTGACCCTGTACATAAAACAAAAAACCCAGTCCCTGCCAAAATGATGTACAATCTAAATACAAAACCTAGTTTTCTTGCACAATCATATTTAACGCATTGATGATAGTCAATAAAACCTGGAAACAGTTTAGCTTAAAATCTTAACAAACCATGTGCCTATGAAAGGAGATTTCTCTTGATCAAGTAGTAAAACAGCCCATACTACTGCTAAATGACCTTCAAAATCCTATACACATGTGTAGTAATCGTTAGTACATCTAGAGTTCCAGCCTGGCTTCCTTGTTCCCCAATATCCCACTCAGCAGCTGTATTGGAATTGTTTTATTTTAAAGATTCTTAATTGCTTTATTGCTTGTTCTTTGCCACCTGGACTCCTTTGGAAGGGCATTATATAAGCTTAATAATTATTATACAGCCACAAGAGTGGCTGTATACTATAGCCAGTGTGGATTTTTAACATTCTGCAATGTTAAATTGAAAATACCCCCCTTCCCATTCTGATGCTTCCCATAAACTCATTTCAAAACAAAACCTTACAAAACCTATAGTCCTGAACTCAGAATCACTTGCTTAACAACCCTGTAAATTTTCATGATACACAAAACAGAGAGATTTGAGAGTTCAAAGTATAAAAAGAGGGGGGGAAACCCAGATCCCCTTTGGACTTTTTTCTGTCAGAGTTCTCATAATCTGTTGAAATTCATTAAAAATCAGCCGTGTTCAGAGTACCTGTAATCCTATTACTGACCTTGCCCCATACTCTGACCTTCATCGTCTGCAGATTAAAAGTTTGAAAAATAACTGGCTGATTCTTAATTTAACAAATTTTGGCTTGAACTCAATGATAATGTTGGGCATGCTCAGTAAGAACCAACTGTCAGTGTTCTAAAAGCCAGACTCACAGCTGCTGGGCTTGGCTAATCAGAGGGCCACACCCATACCAGACTTTGATTTCACGTGAGACAGTCATGGCTTTCCTCAGAGAATCCTGGGAAGTGTAGTTTGGAAGGGTGCTGAGAGGAGACTCCTATCCACTGACAGAGCTCCAGTGGCCAGAGTGGTTTAACAGTCAGCCACCTTGACTGAAGCTCTGGGGGGAACAGGGCGTCTCCTAGCAACTCTCAGCACCCTTCGCTAACTACATTTCCCAAGATTCTCTGGGAGAAGCCATGACTGCCTAAAATGAAATAACAGTCTGGTGTGAATGTGGCCAGGGACAGCTTTGGTTTAAATTTGGGTGGAAGGCTTCATGTGCCTGCTGTAGAATAAAAAGGTGGGGGAAACGCTGAAAAGAATCAATACTGTTCACAATGCTTTCCTTTTGGAAAGGGGCTTCCCCTCTGCCCAGTGACCACCCACCCAATCTCCTCCCCTCCCCCTGGTCAGTTTTACCTATCTTAAGCATGATTACACTAGAGTAAATACCACTGAACTCAATAAGCATGCAAATGATCAAACCTGCCCTCCCCTCCCCTTTCCTTTGCCCCCCTCTAATCCCCTCCTTCCCCCTCCCTTTCTCCTTCCTTCTCCTCTCCCCTCCCTCTCCTCCACCCCATGGTCAGTTTTACCTATCCTAGCCATGATTGCATAGGAGTAAATCCCATTTAACTCAATAAGCATGCAAATGATCAGATCTGCCTTTCCCTTTCCTCTCCCCCCTCCCCTCCCCTCTTCCTTCTTCCCTGCCCACTCCAGCTCTCCCTCCCCCCCTCCCGGTCAGTTTTACCTATCCTAAGTATGATTGCATGGGAGTAAATTCCACTGAACTCAATAAACATGCAAATAATCAAACCTGCCCTTCTCCTCCCCTCCCCCTTCTGCCCTCCCTCCTCCCCTCCCTCGCCTCCTCCTCTCCCCAACCCATGTGATCAGTTTCACCTATCCTAAGCATGATTGCAGAGGAGTAAACCCCACTGAATTCAAAAAGCATGCAAATGATCCATTCTCAGCAAACTTGCACAGGATCCCATTTCTTACCTCCCGGATTAAAAAGCAGAGAAATTCACTAATAGGCAAAAAACCTTGCAGTTTAAGAATGTACCTATAGCCAACAGATATTTCTATCGAACTTTAAAAAGCAAGGAAATTGGGCAGCTATAGTGAATGCACCAAGGGAGTAGGAGACCTGACCTCGTCTCTGAGATATTGGACTGTCCTACAAATTTGTCAAAATGCAAACACAATTTGCGTTGGTCTTTCACAGTCCAATTCACTTCCTTGGACAGCTTGGAAGAATTTGGTAACATGTGCCTCTGAGCATATGGGGAGTGGTGGCAACACCTGCAATCAGCCCAAATAATAGAAAGAAGACATGTGCTGTGCAGATCTTGTTTTAACAGGGAGGAAGCAACATTATTAAGCCAGTTGATATAGTTCAGATAGTCACTTTAAATATGTCTGATTTACTTTGCAATTTTAATGAAGTTTCTTATAGGAAATCATTTTCTGTTGCTTCTATTTCTGTGAATATGTGGAATACAGCAACACTTTGCAAAATTTACACTAAAAAACCCTCCAAAAATAATTGTGGAATAATGGCACTGAATAGTCTCCAATGAACATCAGGAGTGTTTCAGTTTGTACAAGATAAAATAGTGAGAGGTGAAACACATTTTAGCAAAATACTAGGTGTGCTCTATGTTTTTAATTGACACTGCCCACCTTGCTTAAATGAAGTGGTTTAAACATAGCAGGCTGAAAACATGTATCTTGGACAGGCTATGTGTATTTTTTCCAACAACTAGAGTCATTCCTGAAGTAGCAACATATTGTAATCAGTCTGATTTTACATTAAACTGGTTTCTGATTCAACTGTTAATGCACCCAAAATAGAAATAGAACATAACCTCCAGTTTGAAACACAAAAGGCTGTCTTCACCATCGTATGACATTGACCAATAAAAAGGCTCTGAAATTAATAAAAATAAATTTGACATAGGCTTTTAGGATGAATAATGAGGGAAATAAAATTTTCTAGATTAGATTCTCCATAAAAACAACACAGGAAAGAAGCAAAGTGAGAACACCAACAAACATACAAAAATGTAATTCTCCATCTTTGGAGATGGCAGGTGTTGCCACCACTCACCATATGCTCAGAGGCACGTTACCAAATTCTTCCAAGCTACACAGGAAGTGAATTGGACTTTGAAAGACCAACCCAAATTGTGTTTGCTTTTTGACAAATTTGTAGGGCAGTCCAATATCTCAGAGAGGAGTTCAGGTCTCCTCCTCTCCTGGTGCATTCACTATAGCTGCCCAATTCCCCTGCTTTTTAAAGTTTGATAGAAATATCTGTGGGGTATATGTACGTTCTTAAACTGTAAGGTTTTTTGACTATTTAGTGAATAATAATATATTCTGGCACTGGGTATTAAAATTCTGAAGAAAAAAAATCAGGAAACTTTAGAACCAAATTTCAACACGAAAGTCACATACAACATTTCTAAATTCATTCTGATCACAAGTTCTGAGCTTTTTTGAGAAGCAGAACCTGGAATTTACTGTGCACAATTCAAACAGTATCAATATGTGTGCTGAAACAGCTTCTAACGGCAACTTCATAGCAGTTTACACAGCATAATGCTTGCTTGAGTGCATATGGCACATGAAGTAGTTTTCACATATATGCATGCTGCACTCATCTTCCTTCCAAATACTATTTTGCAGACATGGCAGCCAACTAATTCTCTGCTACCAAAGGCGTACCCAATAGCCTCCCAATTAGCATTTTCTCTATAAGGAAATGTTTTCTCTTCTGTTATTCATGTTCCTTGATCTACAAGTACATCCATATTCTTCAATAGGCGATGACATCGGTTTCTCTCTGAAGTCTTGTATTAGTGCACCATCCTAACTCCCACAATGGCCAACTAAATTTTATTTGTTTAAAGTCTTTCTTAACTACCCTTACCCATTGATCGACGCGGCCTCACCCACTTAAGCTAGTGGCCATCGGCACATCTTGTAGCAGCGAGCTCCACGGATCAATTATACGCCGGGTAGAGAAGGACTATACCGGCCTGTCTCCAAGGGAGGCTGCCCGCCGACTCTTTTGGCGGCGGCGGCTGCCTAACTGATTTCTCAACGGCAACGGTCGCTCTCGAAACAGTCGAGGAAAAAATACCCCCTTTTTCCTTCACACCCAAGCCCCGCGGGATCTCTCTTCCTTCCCGTTCCCTTGATAACGGGGTGCCCCCAACGCAGAGCTACTCACCCATTCTGTCGTACACAGATCCCGAGGAGGAAAGAGAAAGACCCACAATCCACCACGGCACAAATTCCCCACTCCGAGGACCTCAGAAAAGGCTGACCTACCTAGCGCCTGCCTAGAAAAAAAAGCCTACCATGAGCGGGCTTAAGAAACACGGCAGGTACTGCATAAGGCGATGCATTATGGGAAACGTAGTTCTCAGCCTGCGTCGTCTCGAACCTCCCAACAGGTATTAGAAGACCTCCACACACACGTTTTACCTCTGTACTCCCTCCCAAACGTAGATTTCCCCTGAGGGGAGGAGGGTATAGAGATAGGAAGCCTTTGCCCCCGTAGTTCTTCTCACTACTTGTGACATTTCTTTGCCATATTAATTTCCACGTGTGTGCTTCTACATGGCTTTCAACATAGAGAAAGTACGGCTAGAGCGTCTAATATGGCTGCTTTCATTTTAAAGGCGGAAGTTCGGGAGCGGGTGCTGACTGTGTTTCTGTCCCTCTGTTGGGCGAGATAGTGATAACACCTCTTTCTGCATGTTCCTAACGTATCAAGAAGACTCTCGAGTTATTTCGTGGCTTTCCTGGTCAGTTTTCGGCCCCAAGCATATGCTTCTCTTTTACCTCAGCCAGATAGGAAGCCAGGCACAAAAGTAGGCGCCCTGCGTGAGGTCCTCCCTGAGGTAGCGTGGAGGTGCCGCGTTGGGATCTGGGTCTTTCTCTCTGATACGTTTCGGCCCGGCGGGCAGTAGTAAGGAGGATGGGTGAGTGGAGCGAGATTTTTTTTTCCTGGGACGGGCAGTTTATAGCTTTGCTGGGGTTAATTTCCGGGTGACTTGTTAAGAGGCTCTTAATATCGAGGTCGATCCGGCTCCGGGCTGGGTCTGTGAAGCAGCGCTGGGCTGCTCCACGTGTTTTCTGTACAAACGCAACACTTGTGCTTGCTGACTACCCCTTTGTTTTATCTTTTTTATCCTTTCTACACATGTGCTTAACATGGTGCACAATACTGTAAAAAAATGTGGAACAAATAATTATTATGGCCAGTAAAATGCTATCCCCAGGATGCCTCCTTTGATGTCTTCTAGATCCTAGGCGAAAGGTTTTTTTCTGCACCTTTAATTGCATTTTGCTGCCAATTGATTTATTATTGGTTTTACACTGTGTTTTTATTATGTTGTTGGTAAGTGATGCTACAAAAAGTGGGTCACATCACTATTTGTCGCTTGTGAATAGATTCAGCAGAAACTGTACTGGAGAAAAGGTGATGACAGTTTTTGCTGATGCCTGGTGACCCCACAGAGCCATCTTCCACTCTTGTTTTAGAGTGTTCTCCAGAGCAGCTTTTCAGGGGGCTGTATGGGAATGAAGGATTTGATGAAAATCACCTCCCCTTCTTCTACCATGGATGGAATTCTGCTGAGCTGTAGTCTGGATCAAATGACTGGGTGTTATATAACAAAATATCAGCCATTTAAGGTTAAGCACAAAAATCAGTAGTAATACTAGTTAAAATTCTGTGAACAAAAGCATGGGGAAATTGATACCATTTTCTCACTCCGTCTTGTCCTTTTAGGCAAGTGTCGTGGTCTTCGTACAGCCAGGAAGTTGCGCAGTCACCGCCGGGACCAGAAATGGCATGATAAACAATACAAGAAAGCCCATCTGGGCACTGCTTTGAAGGCCAACCCTTTTGGGGGAGCTTCCCATGCCAAAGGAATTGTCCTTGAAAAAGTGTGAGTAAAGTAATGAGAGAGAGAATGTGAATATCTCATTCCCCCCCCTTTTTTTTGTCCTAGCAACAGAAAGCGCCTTGGAACTCCAGTGCAGCATGTAACACATTATTCCTCTATTACTCTGACTGTATGCAGATTTAGACAAGTCTAAGATCATTGATATCACTGGGCTTAGATGATTCTCAGTAGTTGTATCAAATACTTACACATTTATTATGATGTAAGCTTTTGTGGACTACAATCCACTTAGGTGTATGAAGCATTCTGGAAAGGGACTGCTAACAGTGAGACTGGAAGTAAATGAAATGCAGAAAGGTACACACTGTGAAAAATTGTGTTATTCAACAGTGGCTATTCACAAAAAAGTTTTGTTGATAATACAGACATCCTGGAATTGGTTTATTTCTTAAACTGCACAGGAGTGGCTTCTCTATATTTGTTTTACATCCTCGGTGCCTTAAGGATTCTCTGTCTGGAGAGATTAAAAATATTTTGTCATTCTGTTCAACAGCAACACTGTGACTAGCATACTGTTTACAAAATCTTGTATGAATCAGTTCTCCTGTATTTTGGGGGATATTAAGTTTAGGTGGTCTAGACTAGAATCAGTTACTGTTTACTCAGAAGTAAATCCTATTGAGTTCAATGGGGCTTACTCACAGGTGAGTGGATGTGGGATTGCAGCCTAATATATTAAATCTTAAACCATGAATTAAAATAATTGTGGCTTTTTATTCAATTTGTGAAATGAAGGGTTCGGCTTAATGCACTCTTGGGAATAAGTCCAATTTAATTCTGTTAGACTTATTTTTGTGTAAGGATCCATTGGATTAGGCTGTGACTGTATTTAAACTTGATAGACTTGTGAACAGGGCTGTGTGTGTTTCTGTCTAATGCCAGTGTCATTTGCATTTGAAGGAACAAAATTTGTGTTTTGATTTTAATTTCTATATCCTAAGGAGATGCATGTTGAATATGAAGATTTGTGTAATTGCTACATTTGAATTAAACTTAAGTAGAAATGTAGTTTAGAGACTTACTTCTTGTAACATTTTTGTTGTACATTTCATGTTTCAGTGGTGTAGAAGCTAAGCAGCCAAATTCTGCTATCAGGAAGTGTGTCCGAGTCCAGCTTATCAAGAATGGCAAAAAAATAACAGCCTTTGTTCCTAATGATGGTTGTTTGAACTTCATTGAGGTAAGTGTATTCAAGAAATCATTAAAAAGTATTGTATTTATTTCCTTGTATTTTTAAACCCACATTACGTTATGTTGATCCAACAAAATACGGAACTGAAGCAAGCAAGTCAGCATCAACATACAGTACCATAAATATTTTGAAAACATGCACAACTCTAGAAATAGTTCCTTATGCAGCACATGATATGCTAACAGTTAACAGCAGCTGGCACAGTACCTACCCCTCTCCAAAAGCCAGATCAAAGGTCATAGAATCATAGAGTTGGAAGGGGCCTTGTAGGCCATCAAGTCCAAGCCTCTGCTTGAAGACATCCAGCGAAGGGGATCCCACCACCTCCCTAGGCAGTCGGTTCCATTGCCGAACCGCCCTTACTGTCAAGAAGTTCCTTCTAATGTCCAATCTGAATCTATGCTCCTGCAACTTAAAACCTGTTGGTGGTCCTGTTGGTGAATATAATATGGAGGCTGAGAGGGAAAATGGATTAATGTATTATATTTTCTTGTAGATACAAAGGCTTTTAAAAATTGTTTGTATGTGTACTTATTATGAACAAACATTTCATCTATTATTTTTTAACTACAGGAGAACGATGAAGTTCTGGTTGCTGGCTTTGGTCGGAAAGGGCATGCTGTTGGTGACATTCCTGGAGTTCGCTTCAAAGTTGTTAAAGTAGCCAATGTTTCTCTGTTAGCATTGTACAAAGGCAAGAAAGAGAGACCAAGATCATAATTTCTGCGATCCTGCATGGAGCTCTGATAAAAATTTTCATTTGACAAGGTGTTTTTGAGGAATCTTTTCATAGAAATTTAACTTTTTGTAACATGGCACATTTTTTTTGTAACCCTTTCAAACCCTTTTTCTAACCCTTTCAAACAGCTGTTTCTTTTACATGGCTGTTGTGACTGGATTTTTACAGGAGTGGCTTCTAATTTGTGTACATATAATTGTAGTCTCAGTTGTAAAAGAATTTGGGTTCCATTCTGAACCAAGAAAAAGAAACTGGTATAAAGGATTCTCTCTAAAGAGTAATAATGCCTTAAATTTTCATTTACACAGTTCTTTTATACTTGAGCAGTACTGCCATTTTCTTTTATGCATTAATATAATAACTAAAAGGTTAGATAAACTTCAATTTTGGTTTAATGCTTATGTTGCTAGGCTTGCTTGTTAAAAATAGAAACAAACTAGCCTATTTTAGATACAGCCTTTTGCCTGCAACCTTAAAACGGTCGCTGATTGGTTGTACGTGCTTAATAGGAAAAAAAACCTATTAAAATCAGTGAGACTGACCTTTGATTAAAAATGGATAGAATTGCTCTAGGCAGGTAGCTCTTAACATGTTTTGAGTTATGCATGAAGATTTCCTTTCAAAGATTAATTGATGCTTGTGCATGAGACTGAGACCAAGCTATTTTAATTACCCCAATAGGTTTACTTAGACTATTTAATCCAGCTTCATTTGACTCTTCAGAGGAAATCTGCAGCAACAATGAAGTATTCTATTCCATATTTTGGGTTCTGAGCAACATATTGCTGGCCTTTTTGCTAACACACATTAAAAATATTAATGTTTTGATATCCCAATCCTATTTAATGTCAAGGAGTGGCTGAATTGCCTAGAATGCCAGCTGCTTTATACACTTCCCAATGTACTCATAGCCTAGCTGTAACTTGTGTAGCTATACACTGCAGCACATTTGTCTGATGTCTTGGATTAAGCAGGCAGAAATGATGTGATGTGAATGTGTTGTTCTATCTGTAATGTTATTTTGGCTCTGAAGCAGGCTTCTAACAATGTAACAATACAGGGCCTTGTGAATAGTGGTAGAAGTCACAGAATATATATTTTCCTTTAAACATAAACAGCATTTCTCTACATGGTTGGCTAGAAATACTTCTTTAAAACAAAGAGAAAGAGCCATGTTTCCATGCAGAAGGTCCCAGGTTCAATCACTGACATCTCCAGTTAGAGCTAGAAAAGACCTCTGTCTCTCAATAGGACTTTCTGTTGAGTAGAAGTTGCTAGGATTACGCTGAGTTTCTTATATAAATCACAACTCCAGGAACTAACCTGACAATATTTTATGGCTATTGGTGGAAACAGTCTGGGTTGTTTCTGCGGAGATGGAACAGAAGCGGCAAGAAGACTTTTTTATTTTGCATTTAATGATTTTATTGAAAGTTGAATAATACAAGGGGGGAGGGAAGACAAGAAAAATGACCACCACCACCCCTGCTCCCAAGAGCACACAAAGGATTAGAAGACATTATGCAAAGGCTAACCCATACATGTATACAATAAGTATCACTCTATGTCAGACAATAGAAAAGGATCATTGCTGGCAAAACACTGATGGGATTGTATATACAAAAAAAGCAAAATTGGGATCGAGATTGGGAGATGAATGGGAAAGTAACGAGCCACATCATGAAAGAAAATGAGGGAGAGGGAGAAAAAGGAATTAAGAATTCTAAATTGTTGTGTAGTGAGACAGAAGGCAAGTCTCATCCTCATTGTACTTGCATATGAAACAAAGTCATGCTATTCTCCAATAAAATAGTTCTGTTTTATTTGACTCCGGCATGCTTTCAACTTACAACTTAAGTTTTTCAGCCAGCGCTTAACTGCCAAACCTTGCCATACCAGTTCTCCAGGCTGGCACCCTTTAGGTCAGAAGACAATCTTTTAATGATAGGGGGGAAAGCTAGGAGGCATGAACCTCTGCCCCTGCTAGAAGGGGTTTCACTTGATTCGTATGATTTGCTGCCTTTATGTAGGGACCACTCTGTGAAATTGTTTTGTAGCATATATCCAAAAGCAGATCTGGTATGTGTTGTGTATATATGGGTATGAAAACGACAGCCTGCTTAAAAGAACATGTACCTATTTCATCTTCAGCAGCTGTCACGTTTGAAGGATATTCTTCACAAAGTGTTCATCAGTAACAGATCTTAAGTCCTGAAGTGTCATCTTTCTCTGCAGCTTTTCTCACTTCTGCCTGCCTGAAGAGGTGCTAGTTGCATGTATGAATTACCTATGCTGAAAACCATATAATCGGGTGCTGTTATTCCCTGGATGTAAATGTAAGCTATGTATAATCTCCGGCATTAGGCAGCACAGCTGGTGTCTCCAGGTCTTCATCAACATTTATGTAATCATTCTGGTTGGCACAAGGTTCACTGTGTTGAGCAACATGTTCAGACTTCTTGCCAAATGTGTAAAACCAAAGAGAATTGGAACATCATCGGCTTCTGTTATGGGGGGGAAAGCGTTAGCACCTAACTACTCTGTTTCTCTTACATCATGTTTAGACTGCAACTTTGTAAAACAAGGAAGCCCCCGAAATAGTTTTCTGTCAGGAGGATCTAAGACGAAATAAATGGGAGTTTAACAGAATCTCTCTTATACTACCTTCTTTGCCTATGCTTTTGCTTTAATCTCACAACTAAAATTTGTGGAATTGGTCAGTTGCATGGTTTTACTGTAAGCGTTCTCGGCTGATTCTGGGCAATCCAATGGGGTAGGCAAAGAGCCATCAGCAAGGCAAAAAGTTCGGGTTATTTACCATTGTGGCAGCCTCCATATCAAACCTGTTTGTATGAAGGAGGCACCATGCTGGATCTCCATGAGGGCAATGTGGAACCTCCAGGCTCAAAGGATAAGTAGACTACTTTCAATGTGATGCCCTCCAGATGTTGTAGGACTGCAACTCCCATCAGCCCCAGCCAGCATGATGGAGGTTAATAGTCCAAGAGTATCTTGGATGGGAGGGCAATAATGGTAACTGGTGGTAACTGATCAGGAATGACACCTTGGGGTAGTAGTGGATAACTTGTGAATTGAAAGGAACAATTTTAAAAGATACTTTTTTAAACAGGGGAAGGGTTGTAGTTCAGTGGTAGGGCACATGTTTTGCATGCGAAGGTCCAAAATTCAATTTCTGAAAAAGTCTATTGCCTGGAATCCTGGAGAGCCAATGCTAGTCCATGTCATCAGTACTGAGCTACATGGTACCAAATGGCCTGAGTTGCTATCAGGCAGATTCCTTTGTTCCTAAAAGCGGAAAGAGACCCAAGAGCCACAGTGACTTCAAAATTTATTTATGTATTTTATTTACAACATTTATATACCGCTTTATTGTAAAAAAATCTCAATGTGGTTTACAGAAGGAATTAAAACAATACAATTATTGGCAAAAACAGTTAAAGACGGATTTAAAAACATTCAAAATAATAAAACCAACAATGAGTTAAAAACAAAAAACACAATGGCTTCTACATGCCTAGGCAGGCTTGCCTAAACAAAAATGTTTTTAGCAGGTGCCAAAATGAATACAATGAAGGTGCCCACTTAATGTAAATAGTCAGGGAGTTCCGAAGCGTAGGTACTGCCGCACTAAAGGATTGATTTCTTACAAGAGCAGAATAAGTACTATGTGGAACCCATAATATGGAAAGCACACCTTGAACTTGGCCTGGTAGCAAATCAACAACCAGTGCAGATTTTAGAGCAGAGGTATGTGCTGATAGAGTCTTACTCATGTCAGCAATCGTGCTGCAGCATTCTGCACTAACTGCAGCCTCCATGTCAGGTTGTGCTGCATGGGGATTTCTGTGATGTTGGCTAACGGGCTGCAAAGTTTTAGTTAGGAACGCTGACTGGTTGTGGGATGCTGACTTTTCTGTCTTGTAGGAATCTTGTGGTTGGGTTTGCATGTAGGAAATCATCACTGTCTTTTTTCTTTTTCTATTTGAATTTCATTTACCTCTGATGTTAGTCCCTTACAACCAACAACAGTGGCTCCATGTGGCCAGCTCGACCCCCTTAAACCCTCTGATGGTGCACCTTGTTGGTTTATGACAGTTTGTTTCTTGCCCAATAGTGGTAAAAGGGAATTCACATACTGGGAAGTGTGGCTTCAATTGCTGTTCCCAATCTACTGTCTGTGAAGGTAGACCAAACCATGTGTGTTTTCTCTCTGTCAATTATTACTCACTGGAATTAGATTGACTGTCAAAGTGAGTTTATAGCAACCCACAGAGTAGGCAGGAAAAAGTAGAGAATCTTCTTAACTCTTACTCATTTCTCAAATCATTCTCTGCAGTGAAGTGTCAAGTCTGTAAAGAAGTTTGGAGCAGCCATGTTAAAAGGTAAGCAGAGCATTCCAGGCAGGGGGTTGCCAACCCTAATTTGATATGAATATTGTTGCAGAGGATCCCTAGTCAAGCCTTATCAACAGCACAATCCTAACCATATCTACTCAGAAGTAAGTCCTGTTGAGGTCTATGGGGCTTTGTCCCTTAGTTTGTCTGTTTACAATTGCAGTCTTCAGGGGCATCCCTCTTTGCTCCTGAGTGCTCCCATGTCACTTCTCCACAACATGAGGCTCCTTTCTTCCTACAATGGCTTTCTGGTGACTGGCCTGGCCTGAGGGCACTTAAACCCTTCTTGCCAGAAGTAAGTAGGCTAGATTAAATGCTCCTTCACCAAGTCCTCTAAGCAGGTGAGAAGGAATCATCTTATCACTTCAGCTGGACCTGAAAACACCCTCATTTAGCTAAGATTTCTATCTTAATTTCCAATCAGATTTTTTTGTTTGAATTGTATGCTCCAAGCATCTGTGATTGATGCTTAATGTATCATGCTTAATTACATCACTAGGGCCCACCCCTGAAATCTTAGGGTTTGGGATGCTTCTGACTTGGCAACCCTACCTCCAGCCTTTCTTTTTAAGCTTTCAACAAGGTGAGCTGAAGTAAATTCAGTCCCTGTCTGTTTTCAGGGACTGAAATTTTCCCACCATAGCTCTCCCCCCCGCACTCCAATCCATGTTTATTTCCACAAAAAAAGCTTTTGCTGTGGTTTCTTTTTTAAAAGATGTTTTTGACCTATGCATGTTAGCCACAAATATCATTCCTCTCTTTGCTAGGCTGGGTGTTCATTGTAAGACCTGCATTTTGGTTTCCTGTTAAATAAAAAGTGGTCATGATGAGTACAGGCTGGAGAAGGATTTGGAGATTATCATATCCTCTCTGTATGCCTCAAGAAAAAAATATTTAAAGATGGTAAATCCCAAATTTAATGGCTGCAGATGCTACACCTCCCAGCTTAATCTTGTATCTAGGTAGCCTTTGACTGGCCTCCTTGACTGGTCATTTCTTCCTATGATCACATCAGTAGGTATGTGACGTTAGCTAGCAAGCAATAAAGGCAGCAAGCATTCAAGGCTGTGTACTTTGTGCCTGAAAGAACTGCATACTTTCAGCCAACTTTTGCAGTCAAACTCACTTTGTTAGACTTAAGGTGTCATAAGATTCTTGATTGTTTTTACTACAACAGACTAATATGGTTCCCCCTTTCAAATATTAAATAATTTAACTACATTATTGTCAATATCCGCTGTTTACCTTAAAGTCACAGAGCAGGTTACAACAATCTGAAAATACAGTATTAAAATAGATGAAAACAGTATCAAAGGCCAAGATATGTCTTCAGCATGTGTCAGTACAATCTATTTTGCCCAATTTATTATGCTTCTGTTCTTCAGGATTAAGATTTTATCAGCAAGGATTGAAAGAATGAGAGGGCAAAAATATATGGAGGACAGGGAGCTATTGGTTTACAGCAATGAGGGATGTTGGAGCCTACAATTCAACCTCAGTCTCTGGAAGTCCTTGCCCCTTACATCTCTTTTCTCTGGATATTCCTATGTCAGTAGGTGCTGCCCACATGTTTCAAGCTTCCATCCATAACTATAAGAAACACCTTTTTAGGAAGCTATATTTTGCACCAGATACCACATTTTATGTTCCATCAGCTCTAGAAAGTACATGTAGCCACTGCACGTAGGGACCAGTAGCAATTGGTGGGGAGGGACTATGCTGCTTACCTGACTTCCCAATGCTGGGGCCACTGCTGGTTACTGCGAAGGGAGGGGCAAGGCAGCAGGGAGCTTGGAGTGGTGCAGGTGCAGTAGCTGAGCCAATTTGCCAGCTGTGCCAACGTCCCCAACAGTTTGCCCTCCCCCCTCTCAGCCAGTAGTGACCCTGGCATTAGAAAGTCAGGTCAGCAGTGCAGCCCCACCATTACTGATAGAGACCCAGTGTGGTGTCATGATTAGACTAGAGCTGGAGAGACCCAGGTCTGAACCCTCACTTAGCCATGAAACTCCCTGGATGGCTGTGAGGCTAGTCATCATCTCAGCCTAACCTGCTTCACAGGGTTATTATGAGAATGAAGGGTAAAATAAATGTGGAATTAACAATGATAATTGTTAATTTGGCTTTCTGTAGATATGCACACTGGAGAGGCATATGCAGTATTTTTATGCACCTTATTCCCGTTCCGTGCCCGGTACTTCCGGGCAAAGGGGCGAGTTTGCGGCCACAGCCGAAGCTCAGGACGCCATCGGGTGTGCATGCGGCGTGCCAGCACGCCATCGTGACACACAGGAAGGAGGCGGGGCGGCTGAAGGCCATTTAAGGCCACTCCACCAGCCTCCTGCCCTCCTTTGAATTTTGGCGGCGGCTGCTGTGCGGCGCAGGGAGCCTTCTGGCGCGGGCGAGGCATGGGAGGCCTTCCGGCCGCGGCGGGGCCTTTCGGCTGCGGCAGGGCCTTTGGTGCGCCGGCCTTGCGGGGGCAGCGGCGGTGGCGGTGGCGGGACGCAGGGGGCCTTCTGGCCCCGGCGAGGCACGGGAGGCCTTCGGGCCACGGCGAGGCCTTTGATGGGCCGGCCTTGCGGCTGCGACGAAACACATGAGGACTTCCGGCGGCGGCGAAGCACGGGAGGACTTTCAGCCGCGGCGAGGTGGTGTAAGGAAGATTTATGGTTGCATGCCTAAGCACACTTAGAGAATAAATAAGGCCCACTGAATGCGGTGAGAATTACTTCTAAGTAGCATACAAAGGATCAGCCTGCTTATGCTATTCTTCGCAGTTGCCATCAAGAGGTCTTTTTCAGCCCTTGCACTCGGTAAAATAAGATCTAAACTAGTGCTTTGTTGTTTGATTGTTAATCATGCAGTGAGTGCCAGCCAGGGACCTTTACCAGCTTCCTTTTAATTACTTGGTTGGCTTCTTGGTTTATCTTGAAAGCACCATCCTGTGCATCAGTGAGAATTGCAAGCATGGCAATGAGGTTAAGAAAGATTTTGGTCCCCAAACTACTTGATTAGTCCTGTTGATTCTCTGTGGCTGTTCCTAAAAGGCAGCTGATTCATTATCTCGATCTACCCATGGAACTATAAAGAGCAAGCTAGCATTTAATCCATGTTTTTCAAAGTATCCTAGCAGGAGGATATGTTAATATGCAGTGGAGATGGAAAATGCATCTGAAGTTTAAATGAGTCAGAACTGCAGATCCCTGGATAGTGGGAAATTCAGGTGGTTGATTTTTTGTTTGAACATCAAAACCATTCAGTACAATTTAGTTGAGTGTTTTTGTTTAAAAAACAGCTGCTTATTTTTGTTGTCAATCATTTAATTCCTGTGGGATATATATAATTATTTTAATTCCTGATGTTCACTTCCCTGAGAACTGAAAATGCAACAAAAAGTTTTGGGCCCTCACTGCACAGAATGGTGAATCAATGTGATACAATGTGTGACAATACTGTTTAAAAAGGGATTCAGTTGAAGAACCAAACTGAGGTACCACAACAGTTTATGAAAATGAAAAGCTAGGTGATCTTATGATTATAGGTCAGCCTTCCCTAACCTGGTTTCCTCCAGAGCTTAGCAGCCATGGGTTAAGAACATAAGAAGAACCTGCTGGATCAGGCCAGTGGCCCATCTGGTCCAGCATCCTGTTCTCGCAGTGGCCAACCAGGTGCCTGGGGGAGGCCCGCAGGCGGGACCCGAGTGCAGGAACACTCTCCTCTCCTGGGGCTTCCGGCAGCTGGTTTTCGGAAGCATGCTGCCTCTGACTAGGGTGGCAGAGCACAGCCATCATGGCTAGTAGCCATTGATAGACCTGTCCTCCATGAATTTGTCTAATCCTCTTTTAAATTTAATCCTCTTTTAAATTTCACCCTCCTGCTGCCTGTGGCCGCCACTTCTTTTGCAGAATAACCTAGAAAGATGCTCTGTCATAGCGTAGCGGCCATTTGGATTGGAGCAATGCAATGTAATTACAAAGAGCAGAGGCCTTTTGAGGAGGGTGGGGGGCAGCTGGAGACAGAAAGGAGGCGGCAGGAGCCAGTAGGGACCCCAGTTAGTGCTGCAACCTCACCTCCAAAACTACCTCAACTCCAAAATGCAAAGGAAACTCATCCCCCCCTTTTTTTTCCCTTTCACTGTCAAGCTTCTCCCCCCCCCCCAAATACGTTCTTCAAAACCCAGGTAAAAATATATGAACCTTTCCATCAGTTAAGTCCCATAAACCTCTGTCCTAAAACCCATTTAATCTGTGATATTCTGAGTAAACACACATAGGATTCTGCTGTATGCGTGCAATCACATGCACCCTTCCAGGGGAAGAAGTAACGATACACTCGGGGATTTTCTCATAAGTAAGTATGCATAGAATTGGTCCAATTCATATTTCTCTGAGTAAATTATTTAAACATAATGGAATTAATCACGTGCAGGCTGCACATTTGCTTGCATCTTCTCTTTAGCTAGTTTACAAACTGGTCTGTAGATAAGGTGCCCACCTTTTTTACAGGCCTCTAGTCCTATGCCTTTAAGAGGCATTTGATCTGCAGACATTAGAAGATGACATTGCTCAACTCCATGCCATCTAATAACTGCTGAATACGAACCTGCTATTAAAGGCACAACAACAAGCCAGAAGGATATGTGGGGCCAGGTCCCCTCAAAGGAGTGGGAAGCATCCCCCAGCAGAGGCTGCTCAAGAAAAGTGTCCCTTCCCAGCTACGGTCGAGGGCTATGGACCTTGCTTGCAGACTGCCCAGTTATGGGGGGACTCATTTTATGATGTGGTTTTTC
Organism: Rhineura floridana; assembly: GCF_030035675.1. Lineage (NCBI taxonomy): Eukaryota > Metazoa > Chordata > Lepidosauria > Squamata > Rhineuridae > Rhineura > Rhineura floridana. Next base: position 52,505,411 of record NC_084480.1, read on the forward strand.
TTTATTATGCGGTTTTCCGGATCCTATGGATGCACTGGTCCAGGGGACAATTGATGAAGACATACAGTTGGGCAGGGTTATTGGCCCCTTCCCATCATCCCCTACCTCAAAGTCTACCTGATTCACCATCCGTCATACAAGTGGGGTCAGTCAGTGACGCCTTATGGGCAAGTGTGGCAGCTAATCTGCCTGCATTGCTGGCTGTTACGGTGGATTTTGAGCTGCTGAGTTTTGCCTGTTAAGTCAACTATGCAGCAGAGCATTACCTAGGGGCTGCTGTATTCTTGCATGGAGCACTTCAGCCCCTTCTTGGAAGGGACAGTCAGGAGACGAGAGGGCTCAGAAGCAGTGGGGCACTACTTTCATGATTTACAGTTCACGGGTAGGGCAGACTTTGGGTGCATGTTAGCACCTGATGGCACAGTTTATAGCGTAGCTATGAACTGGGGGGTTCCTTTGGCAGCTGGGGAAAGGCTGCCCTGGAAAGCTTGAACTGTTGCAGATCAAGATCCTGGAGTTTTCAGGGGCTGGGGAAGGTGTTTGCTTCCTGCCCTTCAGGTGTTGGGGGCCTTCTACGGTGGGGGTTATGGTGCCATAACAGGGATTTCACAGCCTTACCACGTTCAAAGTTTTTGGCTGCCTTATGCGCCAACCTGTGGTGTGGCCCCCTCCTTTCCTGCGGCGCGTCAATGGTGTTTCAGTTAGAGGAAGGACCGACTCAGCTAGTCCCATACCGCATACTGGGAGGTGGGGGAAGGGAGTCAGAGATGGCCATATGCCTATCTGCTGCCCCAGCATGCTCACCAGCTATCAGAGGGCAGAAGGGGATTCCTGGGAGTTAGGGGCTGGCAGGGGCTATGCAAAGTGTGGCCTATTCCTATGAATCACGTGCTGGAATTCATCACAGATGGTAGGAGTGTAGCTTGTCTGTCAGTGTGTCGCAAGGTAGGCTGGCAGGGGGCCTTTAGGACCATTCAGACGTCTTTGGATATGTCATGTGCTGGCCAGCTGGCCCATGCATACCCCCATACCCCTTATCCTCATCATCCGTGTTCACCTGACCCGCCAGGGATTGTAGATCAGGGAGGTGCCCTGTGACCATCATGCTTCAAAGCTCAGCAGTTGCATGTAGCGGCCCTCACACTTAATTTGTAGCCTTCCGGATGGGGGGCGAGGGTGTTTGGGGCCAGGTCAGACTTCCAGGCAGACCAGGGGTACAAGAGTCAGTCCACATTATTTTACCCTCCCCCTGGACTGGACACTTCCCCATGACGGCGTTATAGTGTTTTTGGCCTGAAGCTACAGGCCTGGTTGCCTGATATTCATGGGGAGGGATCTTCCCTCATAAAGTTTCAGTCTAGTGCCTGGGAGCAGACCCATGGGGGTTTGAGGGACATGCTCCTCCGGAATGGGGGTTGCCTACCCGGCAGTGGAATTGCCTACCTGGGACGGTCTATTTGGTTTTGGTATATGCAGGTGCACGCCGTCAGGAGGTGGAAGTAGGGGGCGCATGGAATACATTCACCCTGGGGGCGAGTCTGAAGGTCCGCGACCCAACTGTTCACAATTGTTTCTGTTTTGGCAGGTTGCTGGATGGGGATGGAGCAGACGCGTAGCCTACTCTGCAGCCATGGCATGATCTCATAGGCTGGCCTTGGGGCCGCAAACGCACATTGGTTCACAGCTGGGCCTCTGATGGTGGGCCACAGTTTGGTGGCTGGGTCGACAGAGTATGCATTGGAATGGTCTCCTACCCATGTTGTTCCAGCAGGGATCAGGGCGGAAGGTTCTGCAGGTGGTGTTCATTCCCCTGGGTGGGAATTACCTTGGTTACTGAAGGGCAAGACATGTGAGGACATGCAGTTGAGGCCACAATAGCCTCTGTTCGTCTGCTGTGGTCAGACAGGAAGGGCAAGGCCCTCAGTGGCAGGCATGTGAGGACATGCAGCTGAAGCCTCGGTAGCCTTGGGTCGTCTGCTGTGGTCAGACATGGAGGGCAAGGCCCTCAGTGGCAGGCATGTGAGGACATGCAGTTGAGGCCTCGGTAGCCTTGGGTCATCTGCTGTGGTCAGACATGGAGGGCAAGGCCCTCAGTGGCAGGCATGCGTGGACATGCAGTTCGTGGGGCAACGATGGCATCTTCTTGATGGACCTGCAGAGGGGTCTGCACGAGATTCTTATCGGGTGTGGGGTAAAGGGAGACTAAGCAGAGGCTTGTCCCCCTTTTGTGGCAAAGAAGTGCGGGAAAAGGTTTAAAGGGAAAGGGCAGCTAGGTGACACCTTTAGGCACCTTTGGGGGCGATTGGTGGTCCGGGGGCCTGCAGCTCAGGGCTATACGGCCCGGGGGGCAGAACACGGGCCGCCTTTGGGGCCAACGTGCCTCATCCACTCGGAGTTTCACGGCTCCGGGGGGCGGTGATGCGGGTTGGACCCCCTACACATCTTCAGGGTGTGGCCTGAGCTGGGGTCTGGCACAGGGCAGCCCCGGGCTCAGGCAAGGTTTAGTCGCCCTATGGCTGCAAGCAGGCTTTGCCTGGATCATCAGAATGCTCCCGCACTTGATTTCCCCTCTGCAGGTTCATTATTCTAATTGATTCCGTTTAATAAAGTGGCCCATGATTTAACCCAATGAATGGTGTTTGTGTTTTATTTCGGCAATAGGCCGCAAATAGTTCTTTCCAGTATTCTTTTTTCTCCTATGGGAGAATTTGGTGACACTATATTTCACAGTGATTTCCATAGCTCATTCACTTGAGGCTACAATACCATGCAGGCTTACTTGAGAGTTACTTCTGGGTAAGCATATAGAGTTGGGCTGTAAGGTTTTCTGTAATAACATGCAAAAAAATCATTATTTCTAAAGTTTTATGGGATGGTCTTCATTCCAAAGGTTCTCAGAGCAGCTTACAAAAACTGAAAACTGAAAAGAAAGCTGATTGAAACAAATACTTTTAAAAGCACTAAAACCAGCTCACATAAAAGCAGAACAGACTAATCCTATGCATGTCTACTCAGAAGTAAGTCCTACCAAGTTCAACAAGATTTACTCCCTGGTAAGTGTGCATAGGATTGCAACCTTAGAAGTTTAAAAAGTCTTACATGGCTTGGGTAAATAAGAGTGTTCTTCACTTGGCACCCAAAAGACATCAGATGGTGCCTGGTACCTAGGGAAAGACGACCCATAATCCCAAAAGATCCTGTTGCCACTGAACTTTTAACAGCTTTGTAGGGGAGACAACAGTTCTTAAGATACCTGGGTCCTAACCTGTTTAGGTCTCTATAAAAGGAAGAACCAGCATGCTGATTTTAACCGGAAATGGACCAGTAGCCAGGGCAGTTGCGGTCTATTCAACTGGATGTGGTCAGGGATATAAGTGCTGTATTTGTACAAATTGAAATTTCTCAGTAGTCTTCAAAAGTAGCCATATGTAGAGCACATCATGATAGTCTAAGCATGCAATCCAAACCCCTGGCTGGCAGCAGTGGTGTTTAGAGAAGCAGTGTGTTTATCACTGGATCTACAGTCCTGTAGGTTGCACCAGCCCTGGGGGAAGGTGGCAGTGTTGGGAAAAAATACCTCTTCACTATGCCAGCTCCCAGGCCCATGAACATCACATAATCCTGTGGCAGCCCAGCTCTGCTCTCTCCCCTCCCCTGCAAGCCCCCATTTCAGGGGCTTTCCCCTGGCTGCTGCTATTTGGGCGGATGCCTTGGGGTGCTCCTCACTAGCAGGACTCCCCTGCTGGTGGTGTAGCTTCCCTGCTGGTGAATCTGGGTCTCATCCAAACCCTCTCCAGCATGGCAGATTGGGGGTTTGGATTGCTTTGCCAGCTGCAGTTTCTGCTTGTGGCAAGTGAATCATACATGCCTGTGAAGCATACAATCATGGATCTGCCACGGACCATGGGAGAACATCCACCGTGAATAGAGCAGCTGCATACACTAGCCTTAGAACAGATTTTTGAAGGCCACCGCAGCACTATACATTGGGATGGACTCAGACCAGCCCATTCAGTGCAACCAGCAGAGGTTCCCTGTCTGAATAAAAGGAAAGGGAGGCTATTTGATCTTTTTCTTCCTTTCCATCATGCTGCCCAGAGAGTTCCATAATCCAGAGCAGACTTTGAAGGGGTATGGGGGAAGGAGGAGCCAGCAAATATTGCCTTCCCCCCTTCTGCTGGTGTGATCTTTCACAAGTGGAAATCTAACTCATTGTGTTTGAGGGGATAGGAGCATCACTCTCCTGGTCAGTTCAAAAGGTTGGATATCGAAAAAGGGGGGGCAGTGAGCCAAAGAAGAAAATGTGCTGGTGCCTTTCCATGAACTTTGGGGAAAGTGGTAGTGGAGGACTTCTTGCAGTGCAATTGCAGTGCAATTAGAGCATGGCAAATAAGAAAGGTACAGGCTAGAGCATATAAACTCTAATTGGCTGTATAAAAGTATTGAGAATGATTGTGCATAAGTCTTTGTTTGTGCAGCTGGGGGAGAAAACTTCTCCAGATATGTAGCTACTTTTCCTCTTCAACAGCCTTCCTGCAAGCAAAATAGGTTTTCTGTTAGCTAGAAGAAAGACACCTTTGGATCCAAACCAAAGCACTTACTGCTTAATAATATACAAAGAATGGGTGATTTAGAAGTGTTGGGCTATAGTGGAGCCCATTGCCACATTGGCCAGTTAAAACGCATTATAAAATAAATAAAGGCTCATGGGGTGGTGGTGCTGCTGCATTTATTTGTAAGGAGTTGAAGTGGAAAAAATTAGTTTCTATTTGTGTTTATAAAGCAGGTATCAGGAACTGTAAAGGACTCTTACAGCACGATCTTATGGTTTCCACATCACCGTGATTTTTTTTCTTTAAAGTTCTTACGAAAACTCACGAGCAAGTTAAATATGCACATTTGTGCAAGCAATTTCCTTTAATATAATGCATTTGCTTGTTATTTTCATGTATATTTACATTTTTATGCACTTACCCTTTAATATAGGCATTTTTTTACCCATTATTTGGTCGGAGAACTGCATCACAAAATTCAGAGAAGTGTGAATTTCAAAAGGGTACCTGTATTTTGGTTCACTTACTCATTCTGGAACTGCAAATTAGGTGTGCATTACTGAACAGAACCGAATTTCTCCGCTAACCCTAACTGCAGTCTCAATTTAGGGAGCTTTAGTATAAAAGTGCTTTTGTTAACCTCTTCTTATCAGCCACATTTCCTCAAGCGTTCAGTTGCCTCTCACCCTTCCTTGACATGAATTGTAAGTCACAAAAGGAAGCTGGCTCTATTCAATAAGAGAAACACAGCCCACAACAACCTCTTACTATGTATAGAGAGTACAGGGCAGCCCATGTGGTGTTGGATGTTGCGTCCTATTGGTTGGCTTTACTATCCATCACATGGTTCCTGAGAATACTGGCTCAGGGTTCTTTGCTACACATGAACAGATGTGCTGCGTCTGGAGGGACTGATTCGTTTCTCAATGGAAAGCAGCATCACGTTTAGATTTTTACTTCTCTCCTGCATAGGATTTTCAGCCTCTGTGGACCAAATATCTGGAAGAATGGAGAGGAGGTCAGTGATTTTGTGAATATTTGTAGAAAGCATGAGTGTAGCTAAATGAATGGTTTATATGTTGTTTGTGTATGGGAGACTGTAAACACATCTTGTATTTTCAATTTAAAAGGTGAAGGTTAGATTTTTTAACATTTTTGTAAAATAGCAAAATTAATGCAAAAGTGAATTGTTTCAGCATGACAAATGAAATCTTCTGCAAGCTATTTACTTAAAAGCAGGTTTGTTAACTTCAATGGTACTCCTTTTAAGAAGCCATACTGTACACTGCAGATTAAAAGGATCCACTTTCATGTGATTTTATATCTGAAGCTTCAAGACATTGAAAGATATGAGTCTCTTGCATTTCTTTGCTTTTGTGACTTCACCCTCCCTTCTGAAGTGTTAATAACAGAGATATAAATAAAATAGCGTAGGTGTAAAACATTCTCCCAGAACACACTGTTGATGCCTTTCTTTAAAAAAAATATGAAAGGAACCTTATTGTATGGATGTGGATGTGTGTGTGTCTATGTGTGCATATATGTATATCAACCTCACCTAAGCACTCTTGTTTTCATTGTTGTAAACCTGTAACATATTTTCATCTGCAATATAAATGAATCTCAGATAATTCAGCAGGTGTTTGAGTCAATTCAAGAGAAGCAACAAGAGAAATAATTACAAAAAGGGGAGAATTGTTAAAATGAAGTCTATGCATTATGTCGTGCAGGCAGTAATATAGTAACATAGGTCAGATAACAGTGATGAGGATCACAGCTAGTGGTAAAGTCTGTTCATTTAGGGTAATAGGCATGTAGTGATTTGCTTAAGCTTGTATTAAGAGATCTGTATCTCAGTTAACTGATGAATAAAGCATATTTGTTTACTGATCAATTAAAGCATACTTTAGCATTTAAGTTGTTTGCTATGATAATGGTAGATTTCCAGTTAAGAAATATTTCCAAATAATATACCCTGGTCTTGTCATGAAGTAAGGTGATGTAATTTTAAAAGAACTGAACTGAAAATAAACTTTACTATGTCCAGTCATAAGTCAGCCCTGGAGTTCTGAATTTTATGTTGATGAAAGCACAGTCATATGCTTGGAACATAATTTTGAGTCTCTTATTAGGATTATTTTTAAAAGCCTGACATGTTCATTCCTTGCCAGTCAGCTAATGCGTAGGAGGAACTTAACTAATAGTTTAATTTGATATTATTTTAAAGTTTGCATTATCTTTCAACATATGTTAAATTAATGCAAAAAATGTTGACGATAAGGAATTAGAGTTAATCTCTTAGGCAAAACAGAGCTCCTTGAAAAAGTGTAGCTCCTTGGCTGCTTTTTAAATTAAGTGCCTTTCAAAATTAAAGCTATCTGAGCAGAACTTCAGGAAGAGATGCATCTGAGTGGTGCTGTCCTTAATATTTAGCATCCACTAGATGGCTGGCAACTTTTAGTAAAGTATTTGTGGAAAATATATGTGTCTTAAACCAAACCTGCCCTGTTTAGAAGGCAGGTTCTCTTCAATTCTGGAGCTGCTATGGTATAACTAGGAACAGAATGAGATACAAGATGTTGTCCCTTTCTAACCTGTGTGATTTGCCAAAGGTAGTGCTTCCTGATAAGTGCTAAATTCACTAGGGAAAGTGACACCTGGAAATACATGTTGGAGGTACTTCAGCTTCTTCTCAATGTGGGCTGGAATTATTGTTCTTGTGCACCTAAGCTGCTGATTGTCCTGCCCACTCACGAGATGGAGATGAGACTGGAATTCCTGTTTTATTAAAGTAACATTGAAGGCAATGCGTTTCATAGGCATGCTATGCTAACGCACTACCATCCCTAACTAAGCTACTTAAGCATACTCTGCGGCGTGTAAAGAGAGTTGACTCAGCACCCAGATCCAGGGGGTGCAATCTTAAATAGGAAAAGTCTTCGCTCATAATCTCTGACTCCTTCACAGCCCCTCCCTCTGACCAAAGCACTTCTCCTGGCGTCTAGCACGGGGCGAAAGGGGGCGTGTCCCCGCTGGCTCATCAGACAACACAGTCTCGAAAGGTGTCTGCTCGGCTTCAGGAGGCGGGGAAACGCTTGACGTGCCATGAGGGGGGCTCGGGGGGGTGGAGTTGGTGTGCGTGCCAAGACATCCCTCAACGGTTCAGGGGGCGTCTGGAGGTTGAGCGCGGTCTTCTTCGGTGGGAGAACTGACCGTGGGAACTGGCACAGTGTCAAACACACCTCCTCCCTCCTCGTCCAGGAAAGTCTCAACACCCTCTGACTCTTATCCCTGCCCTAACGGAAGGAATGGAAGCTCTTCCAGCCCCCCTCCTTGATCCTCCTGAGGGCACTGGGGCTCAACATTGATCCTGCTAGTCTATTTAGATTATGAGGAATCATGAAGGATTGGTACCATCCCTTTTTAGATTGTGGGTGTCAGGCACATTGATTCATTATTCCTGTTGGTCTCAGAAGCACATGTGATTTCTGGGAAAGCTGCTGTTGTGTATTTGATGGTGCTCTTCATGTGCTGAATCCAGGAGTGCAGAGAGATTGATTTCTGGTATCCACTCCCCATCTTTGGAATGCTCTTTGTCCTGAGGTCTGCAAGAGTCTGAATGTAGTGGATGCTTTTACTTGAACAAACATTTCATAACTGATGGCATGTAGTGGCTGATTTTTTTTTAAAAAACATCTGTATAATTAAGTCTTTTGATTTCACTATTTTAAATGTATCCAATCCTAAGACTTTGGAGGCAATGCAGCCCCTCTCCAAATAAATAGTTTCTAATAGTTGGGGGGGGCACACATGTACACATGAATAATGTTTATGTTAACTTTTTATATTTTAATAATCTTGTCCCTCCTTCATATCTGATTTTTTGTGTGGAGAAGGAACCTCCAGTTTTTAAAAACTCAAAAATCTGACCCCCCTATTTGCAATTTTAGGATATTTAACAGCTTTCCATGCACTGCAGAATATGACAAACATTGACTAAAACAAAAGTTTGAGGGCACACACTCAAATAGCCTAAAATTATAAACATTATTATAGGCTTTTTTAAAAACTGCAAATTTACTTTTAACTTTGCCAAGTTTCCTCTTCCTTGCATGCCCATAAAGTGCTTAGAATTTAGGAATACTAATTCCTCCTCTTTGCTCCGAATGTGCAAAACAGGTATTCTTTTATATATATCTTTGTCTGTATTACTGAGGTTGTTCCAAATGAAAGTAACTATTATTTGCATGTTTTGAGTGTGGAGGAACAGCATGCCTGAAATCTGGAAGCCACATCTGACCTGTGCCAGTCAAAATGCACAAGCAGAATCAGAATGAGCAACTGTAATAACAATAAAATAAAATAAAATAAATTGGCTATCATAGTGTCCCCATGCTACCAAGTAACTATTTGAGATACTTCATCCTCGGCTTCTTCTTTTGGCAAAAATAGTGGCTGAAGAAGTGGAGGTCTGAACGTGCCCTGAAGTCTATCAGTAATGAGGTAGTATTAAGATGTAAAGTTATTAATGGTGCACATTATGGTCCAGAGAGATCCACACATCTGCGCAGCCTTCTGCATGTTGCTGATTGAATGTGAATGAACATCTGGATGTGCATCACCATAGGGACATGGGACTTTGTACAGTGGCATCACTAGGGTTGGTGTCACTTGGTGCGGTAACTCATGGTGTCACCCCCATGGACCTCCTCCCGTACCAGACCATACAGAATCCTTAGTAATGTTTTTTGTACTAATGTTACTTGTAAATCGTAATTCCCATATATCACTGAATGTAATGGCAATAGTAGTGACATAAACAACTAGCAAAATTAAAATTACACCTTTAAATTACAATATCATACGCACAGCTCAAATTCTTGCTCTTATTACTAATGGGAGTTAATTATCTTGCATATGCCCACAGTAAATTTTCAGATACTTTCAGACCCTCAGCAATTTTCAAGTGGTCTACGTAGAAGAAAGGTTTGGGAACCCCTGGAATAAGACACCTGCTTATGTCCCTATGCTGCTCTCTCCCCTCATTTAGGTGCCTGGGATGCATGCGTGTGGACACACCTCCTTACAATTATGGAAAGTGATTCTTAATAATAAGTCTCCAGACACAAAGTTACATAGGTATTTATCAGTTGTTTAGTAGAAAATTCAGAGCTGCAGGGTCCCTAGTTACAGCCACGTACACCCTTTTTTGCTCCTGGATTAAGAATGAGATCTTTGTTAATGCATTCTCTCACAACAACAAACATCTCTAGGAGCCAATCAGCATGAAAGTGGAGAGCATTAGCAACTGAGAAAAGTCTTCTCAGTGGCTGACTCACCTCCTTTCACTCTGATTGGCTTCAATCTGCAGAAAAGGCAAGGAAGCATATTAGAAGACTCTTCTCAGTGACTAACACACTCCCTTTTCATGCTGACTGTAGGATGCTTGGAGACATACGGACCCTGCTCCCAAAAAAGCAGAGGGACTAAGATCCCCTGGGCGACTACACTCCTGGTGCTTATGGACATGACCGTAATATATTTTGTGATGTGCAAGTTCGACATTATTTATTAAGTGTGTTTAGGATTACACTGATGGCATTCCCAAATATGTACTTTCACGCAGACTTTGGTTTTCCATAACACAATATTTGTCCAAGCCTCCACACTTGGGGGGGCACTACTTGCACACCCCTTCCATAAGCACGTGAAAGTTGGATACACACCTGAACCAAGACCCAGACAAAAGGGCACTCAAAACAAAAAGGTAATTACAGTGGCTGAGTAGATCTTGTACAGTGGTTATACTGACTGGGCAGCCACTGTCCTTCACATTTTACAAAATACTTTTTCCTATACAATGTTTAAATTTCTGTGTATGAAAAAGTAATATATGAAGTGGTCTCAATAGTGAGAAAAGTAAACAAGTGAATGGTGATCCAAATGTTTTTCATTCTCACGTTATTAAGCTAGCTGCCCGATGATGTATCACCTTCGCTACGCCTGCAGCGTAGACTGAAAAAACAGCACCCAAGCCACCATTCAATACGTGCACGTGTTCTTTCCAACATGAATCTACAGGTCTCAAAAACTAATGTGTGACAAAGTTCTCAAACACCATAACATGCCTCAAACATGATCTCTTGTTCTACCAGCATGCCTTCACACCATCACTTTGCCAAAACATAAGGATAGGTAAATTGCTTTTAGGGAGGTTCACAATTATGATTTCCTATTTATTTAATCTAAAAATATTTAAAATACATAAAAACAGCCAGGGGAAGATATTGGAGAAATATAAAATAAATACAAATAAAAAAAAAGGGGGGGGGAGGTGAAAAGGCCTTAAATGTGCTACTCACCATCTCTCAGCCTATCCTCCCCTCAGGATGAAAACAACGGAGAACCATGACCACCCCCAGGAAGAAGGGCACACTTAAAATGTAGAGGAAAAAATCATCTACAACCATAGTGTGAAATCAAATACTTCTTGGGACACAGTATGAAGAAATATTTATATAAACATGACTATCAAATATGTTTATTAATTACACAATCTTTAAATATATTTATAGTGCAATCCGATGTTTGTTTACTCAGAAGCAAGTCCCAATGTATTCAATGGGGCTTACTCAAACTGGGAAGTGTGCAGAGAACTACAGCCTCAAGTGATAAGGAACTTGTTCTTTCAACTTGTTCTTTTAAGTTGAGACCTTATCCAAGTCTGAGTCTGTGTTGGAATTGCTTTTTAATATGTTTTTAAGCCTTTTCTTTTTTTTTAAAAAAATGTTTTTTTAAAGCTTTTAAAAAATATTTTCAAAGATATTTTAAAGTCTGTTTTTATGATGTTTTAAAGTTCTTTTAGTGCTTTTGTTTGCCGCCCTGGGCTCCTACTAGGAGGAAGGGCGGGATATAAATCAAATAATAAATAAATAAACTTCATTCACCCAACCCAAAATTCAGAATCATGCCTCTTTAGGCTGTTTTCCAACTGTTTATTCTTGCTTTATGGTTATTAGATTTTAAATGGCTTTATTTCTTGTGAGCTGCCTTGGTTTCCAACCCTACCTCACAGGGTTGTTGGAAAGACTACACACACACACTGCAGATGTATAAATACATACAGCCCATATAATAGTTTATTGTCAAACCAGTTGGTCATTGCAGAAAAATCAGTATTAGTTTTAAAAAAATCAGTATTCGTTTCCTACAGAATAAAAACTGTAATACCTAAGTAAGCCCTGCCTACTTGCTTTAAAATAGGACTGGAGGAGGGGGGGACAGAAAGACAACACAAACACAATTCTTTTTTACATTCACTCCAAAGTCCTATTGATCTTCAGCACATTCATAACCAAGTCTACTCAAAAGTAAATCCTATTGAATTCAATGGGATTTACTCTGGAGATATGGGATTAACAATGCTTTTACCCCCATAAAAGCAAGTATTTGGAAGGTTTTGAAAACACTGCCCAGGATCTGACTCCTACACGCAAGAGGGAAAAAATCTGAAATATATATACTTACCCAATTTATGAGATTTTCAGATAAACAGGGGGGAAACCACCATTTTCTGGCCTTGCAATGAGGTTTACTAGACACTGCCACAGGTCAAACAAACACTTCACTGATTGGCTGCAATCCTGAACGGGCGGGGTTAAAGCTACGAAGTGCTATACAGTAGTTTAAAAAAAGATTTAATGGGGGCGGCTGATGTTTTTATGTATATCTCGAGAACCGGACCACCTAGAAACTTAATTTTTTTTAAAATTAAAGCTGAGAATCACCCCCCTCTGATGGTGTCACCTGGTGTGGTCCGCACCCCCCTAGTGACGCCACTGACTTTGTATAAGGCAGGTTCCTGACTATTTGATCATATAGCCCAGTATTGTCTACTCTGACTGGCAGTAGCTCTCAGGAGCTCAGATCTTTCAAATCACCTACTATCTGATCCTTCTTAACTGGAGGTGCCTGAGAATTGAACCTGGGATGATCTGCATGCAAAACATATGCTGTACTGTTGCCAGCCACAACTCCATTGCAATGCTCACATCAATCCATTTGTACTGAATCCAGTGACTATAGCTGAATCAGGGCCAGGAGCTTTAAAATTTTGAACACACAGTTCAAAATCAAGCAAAATAACCTACTTTTTACTATTATATAACATACAAACTCTTATCTTGCTTTTGTTTGGAAATGTAGCCCTAGACTACTTGTGTGATTCAGGAATATTAATTAACAAGTTAGTCATTAACAACATTTATCTTGCATGAGCTTTTTTCAAAAAAGCAAACCAGATTTTTTTAAATCTTGTTAATGGATAATATCATCTGATAAGAAGGTATTTATATTATTTTATACATAGAATCTCATGTAATTGGGCATTACTTAATAATTAGCTATTCCAGGGCTTTTCATTAGAGCGAAGCTAATCTGAATTCTGCTAGTGACAGATCTGGAATAGATAAGATTAGCATCACACAGGTACTGAATGATATGATGGATCTAGAATTGCTACGTTTACATTTAGATTGCATTTTGTTTGAAGGCCCAAATTATGTAACAAAGCTGTGTACAGATTACTATTTCTGCAAAACAATTTAATTGACTTTCCCTACTGTGGCATTCAGGAGAATTATAACTGTACAAAACTCATGGAAAAATGGAAGCGCCTCACCACGTGGGGAGCCCATAAGACCTGCTTATTTTAGCTTCATACGTATCAGTGGAGTGATGAAATTAAACCTTCATCCAGACCTGGCATAAAAATCACACTAGCTGTCTTTGGGGTATATTTGTACCCTAATGTGATTTCCAATGGAAGGATGTGGGGTAACTTTGTCCCCCAGAGACCATTTATGTCTGTGTTGTCAGTACAAGTGTGCTTGACAATCAGGGCCAGCCCCAGACATGCCGGGGCCCTTGGGCATCAGCTCCCCCTGGCCCCTGTTGTGTGTGTGTGTGTGTGTGTATGTATGCGTGCATGTGTGCACCCCCACGCCCCCACCTACCTGTTGCCTATCTTTTAGCATTGCCATTAACCAAGATGGTGGCCACAGTTTCTCTAAGGGGATGAAGTCTCCACCGCCATCTTGGTTGATGGCATGCGAGCGTGCTATGTGCGCGCATCTCTGCCATCAACCAAGATGGCAGCAGGGGTTTCAGCACCTTAGGGAAACCTTGGCCGCCATCTTCATTAAGGGCAATGCTAAAAGGCAGGAGACAGGTAGGTGGGATGAGGGAATGGCGAGCAGGCGGAAGCTCCTGCCCTGCGATCCATGGCTGTTGCCATGGATTATGGAAGGTGAGCGGAGGTGCCCTGAGGGGCCCCTATAGCTCCAGGGGCCCTCGGACCAGTGCCCCACCTGGCCACCCTTTAGAACCGGCCCTGTTGACAATACCAAAGCACCCTGGGCCAAAGAACACTTATTCAGAGGAGGTAGAATTTTTCTGAGTCGTGCACGCTGGCCCCTTCCCTATACATACTGAGTACAACACAATTTTGGGGTATATTTGGACCCCAGTGGGTTTTTTGTTTCCAAAAAGAAAACAGTAAGTAGTAACTGGCTGAAATTTGAGGATGTTGTACAAGTGACAGTATGTGACAATGTTTTAGAAGGACAACCCTGGAGGTCTGCTCATGTGTAAGTTACATAATAAAAGTTTGCCTGAGGCAGAAATTTGTCCCCAGGGCTTTTTGCTGGGGTATATTTGGACCCCAGGTGTTTTTGTTTCCAGAAGGAAAATGGTAAGTGGTAACTGGCTGAAATTTGTACAGGTTAAAATTTGTGACAATGCCCTAGAAGGACATTCCAGTAGGTCTACTTATGTGTAAGTTACATAATGAAAAGTGCACTTGGAGTCAAAATGTACCCCAGAAGTCTGCATGAAGAGCTACCTATAGACTGATCGCAACCTGCTCCTGATCTAATTGATCTCCTTACTAAGGGAACTGCTTCTTTAATTTTTAAATGGCTTCATAGGAGTATCTGTACTAGGGTTGCCAGGCTCAGGGCCTGAGAATGATTCTGTATCTTTAAGAGAAGAGAAAATTCAGCCAAGTGCAGGTTAAAAGTTGTGCAGGGGGAAGGGAGAATTTCACCTTGTGGTTTTTCCCATTACAGTGTTGAAGGAAAACCTGCACTTGGCTGAATTTTCTCTTCTCTAAAAGATACAGAATCATTCTCAGGCCCTGAGCCTGGCAACCCTAAGTACCCATTTTGGCAAATACTACATAAAAACAAACAAGCAAAAAAAGTGCCCCTAGACATGGTATGTGTGTAGTTATGTGAAGTACATTGCTTGACAGGAGCAATATAGAGTAGGCTTCTGCAGCACATCAGAATGGGCATAGATCTAGTAAAGCAGAGCAGTTACAGGATCCTGATTTGGCTTTCCAGGATGCAGTTTAAAATGCAATGAACATGTCAGAAAAGAGAAAAGTGTTTGCTGCAGGCAATGGGAATCTCTGAAAGGATATAATTGATATATAGGCTATTTATGTCTTTTGCTTGTATCCTTCCCTTCCTCCCAAGAGCCTATAGGTCAGTGATTCTTAACCTTTTCTAAGTCACAGACCTCTGTAAGAATCTGATGAAACATATGCACCTCCATAAATAAATAAATCACATTAATTTTATTGCATTGGAAATTGATTTTTTTTGCACCCCTAGGGGTCCATGGACCATAGGTTAAGATTCCCTGCTATAGGTGATGCACATGATTTCCCTCTATTTTATTTTAGCAAGAACGTTTTATGGTAGGTAAGAGACTGAAACTTGTCCAAAGCTAGCTTCAGTGCAATCATAACCCATGTTTACTCAGAGGTAAGCCATATTGAATTCAGTGAGGCTTACTCACAGGTAAATGGATTGCAGCCTTACTTAAATACTAGCAGACTTGTACCTGGAGTTGCTCAGGAATTCTAAGAAACAAAAAAAAAAAGGGTGCTGTTTTGAAATTAGTGATTAAAATCAGTGCATCAAAATGGCATCTAACTGTATCCAAACACAGATGAAAGCCTGATCTCAGGAGCCATGAAGCAAAATTTAATTACAATATCCTACCCATCTTGTGTCTCCAACTCCGACCTGAACAGGGAAGGTGGAGACATGTCTGCCTCCACTGGTAGCTCCATTTCACTTGTCAGTCTGCCATAGTCTGTCTCCCCTCATCAATCATGGCAAGGATGGCCAATTGCTGTGCTCAGAGTTAGCATGCTTTGTGTTAGAGCCAAACTATGTGTTACATGGAGTTGCATGTAACATTTCCCCAATAAGTGTTTTTTGAAAAAAAAAATGAAAAGCCCCCACTGGAGGTTGCAGTTGGGAGTGGAGGAGTCTCAGGCTAGTGCGGAAGGGGCACTTAATCTTTTCCTTGCCAACTGTTTCCTCTTAAAATTATGCCCCCTCCCCAATGTTTTGTGCCCTGTAGGGAAACATATATGGAGACTTACATCTTTTACCCTGCAGTGGAAAAGCAGTTAGAGATGAAAAACAGTGGCCAGGGAAAAGATTATGCACCTCTTCTCCACCTGTTCTTCCTTTGCTTCTAATAATAGCCTCCCATGTGTGCTTTTTAATGAATTAATATAAAATAAAATAGAAAAAATGTGTCTGGAAAAGTGATTTGGAATGCTATATAACATGTATTGTGGCCTTTAGATATATCGTTATGAACTCTATTGAACATGGCCTGGGACTCTTCTGTGTGTGAATGCATTGTGAAGCAATTTACACAAGCACTTGGAACATGCAAGTTTAATAAAGAATATGTCATGGTTTCCAAGTCACAATGGTGACGACAGTCTGTAAATTGCAAAGATGCAAATATCAATTCTAGGCAGAAGCTTCCTTGTGACATCCTCCCCCCCCCCCCCGCTTCTCTAGAGGAGTAGAAAGCTTGCTGATTGTAGCTGTCAACCTGTGGTATTTTGCAGAGGCTTGCAGATTACTCTTGCCACTAGGATTCTAGCAGAGCTATGCATATTTCATTGGGGATGCATATTTAGCACTTTGTGAATGTTTTCCTGCTGAGAGTAGAATCTTGTTAATTGGGCGTGAAGCATGGTTTCATTTTCTGGTGGTTTTCTGGGAGGCGTAAGGCAACCTCTCATAAGTGTCAGATTTGAAACCACCAATTTGCAGCAACTGTTTAAGGACACAGCATATGCATAACTGGCCATATAAACAAACTCATCTACTTTCTTGCTGTGAATTGATGTTTCACACCAATTAGGCTCCTTCTGAGATGAACTTTTAAAATGTAGCATAAACTTCTGTTTCATTCCAAGCATCACCCGAAGGGCCTTGACATCAACTCTCCGGGTGCCAGTCCAAACCATATGGCATGACTATGAACTCTCATCTCACATTTCTAGACAGATGCAATTAATCATATTCATTTTGCTTCTGGCACAGTTTGTGGCTTCCTTTATCTATCGTGCACTGAGTTACTTGTCTAAAACATGGGCACTCACTAACTATTAAGAAGCTTAGATGTGAAGAGTGTTGATGAATTAAAAAATCTTCAGGACTACAAAACACTGTCAAATCCCCCAAGCTTTTGTTATTTTCTCTTTTTGATGACATTAATGTGGATATTAAAACCAAGAAATTAGTAACTTTTATGCTTGCTGCTGTGAGACTGATCATTTCACAACAATGGAAAACATTCACCAACCTAAGCCAGCTATTATAGAAGAGTTACTCACCAAATTAATTTATTTAAGGGGCCATCAAAGTCAGACAATATTTTTCCCTCAGGATGGCATGACAAAAAAGACTATGCAAGACACCCTCTCCCCACATAAAAATGCATAAGAAAAACTAAACACAGCAAGCATCTATGACTCCTGTCCTCATCCAACAATATCACACAAGGATGATCTGATGAATTTACCTGAATTTTCTGTTATGGCTGCATAGAAAATGAATGACATATTTGTTATTTTTGCTAATAATGTTTGTAGCTGTTTACTTTAGAAAAAATTCCTCTCTAATACAGAGGACTCCCACAAAGGCCTGTTGTAACTCCTTTCTAAACTAAGGTGGACCCAGTGCATATACACTCAACCCACAGAAGCGCCATCTCCATCCCTTAGGCAACACAGCCATGGATGCTGGAGAAGCACTATACACTTCAGACGGGGCAGGTGTTTCAAGCCCATAGAATGGAAAGTCAGTAATATGGCATGAGACATGATTGGCAGCAGCATACTATCTCTTCACCTGTTTGCAGAAGATATTTGCTGTATTCTAGGTTAGGGCTGTGTCCTACTTTGCAGGCCGTTTTGGCAATCTGGAAAAGAGAGGTGGAGGAATAGTGAACCTGGGCCCTCAAACTGGAGGTGATGGGGGGCAGTATTCACAGTGATTCAAGAAGGTGAAGGCTGTGTACTTAGCTTTACGTAGCATGACCGCATCCTGTTTCACTTCTGCTGGCTACCTGGTGGCTGGCCGTCTCCATTTCCCTCCCTCCAGAAAGATGTAGAATACTGTAACAAACGGTTTTCTGGAGCTGGTGGGCTGATGGTGGCTGACGGCTGATGGTGGCTGACTGCTGATCACAAAAGAGCTCTAGCTCTTGCTGGCAACACCGTATCTCTCCCTCTCGGGCAAGAAGGGGAGGGGGCAATAGGAAGCCACACTATATCACTGCCTCCATGGAGAAGTAAGGAAGGGATGAGGAACAGGAACCTGTCACTGCTTGTTATGCTATGGTCCAAGCTAATGTAATTGCGAAGCCACCTGCTTCCCAAGCGACAAGCAATTGTTTTGGTTCCTCCATCCCTTCCCCCAATTAACCCCCTGTAAATTGGGTAGTGAAGTGGGGGGGGAAGGCATTTTTCAACAGCCCAACATTTCTTGCATGGGGACTGATCCCTTAAAGGACAACCCAGAATCTCTCCTCCCTTTCTTCTCTAAGCCTAGAAGAAATCCTGCAGCAAGTCTGCATTAAGAGACCTGGCAAGGTTATATAGTGCCAGGGAGGTGTATATTACCCAAATAATAAGTCAGTTAAATCTGCTGTAAAGCTTAAATCTGAAGTCATAGGAACATAGAAAGCTGTCTTGCAGCGAGTCAGACCCTGGGTCCATCTAGCTCAGTATTGTCTACACTGACTGACAGCGACTGTCCAGGGTTTCAGTCAAGGGTCTCTCTCTCTATGTGGAGACACTGGAAATTGAACCAGGAACCTTCTGTATCCAGAACAGATGCTGTACTACTGAGCTACTGCTGCAGCTCTTCCCAGAGCTTGGAAGTAACTCGCTATTTTTAACGAGTTACTTGTAATTCGTTACAATTTTAAATAATGAGTGGGTAATTCCATTACATTTGGCAAGTAATGGAACAACTAGTAATTTCCCTACTTTTCAGCTGCGACTTTAACGTTTCCACGTTAGGTTGGACGTTACTTGGGGGCGGGAACAAGGGGAAGTCAGCTCCTGGCTGTGATTGGTGAACACAAGACATGTGCCTCACACTGATTGGACCTCTGCGCAGACTCTCTCTTCCCTTGTGATAGGTGAATAGGCAGGGCCTGCTAGCGTCTGAGAGGAAAAAATGGACGCTGGAGGAAAAAGCCAGGGCAAGGATAACGGAGGAGAAGGCAGCAGCAGAATGGCGAAGAGCTGTGGAGGTGAGTGACGATGATTTGTGTGTGTGTGTGTCCCTCTCCTTACCTCGCTGCTGCCTCCGTGGCACCTTCTGCCCCCCCACGGCCTACTTCTCTTCCTTCCCCCCCGTTTTGAACTCTCCCCCTTGTTCCCATGCATACCTAGCCGGCTAGCTTTTTATTGTATATTTATTTGAACTCCATCTTTCTTTTTATTTGTATTTTTGTCCTGTTTAATCACAAGACTGAATTGTATGTGGGACAAAAACTGTCTCAGTAATAATAATAATAATAATAATAATAAAAATAAAAAATCATTAGGCGTATAATAAATGGCTTAAGGCTGATTTTTTTGTTCTTGGCAGAGATGAAGTGAGAAGTAGGGTCCTTGCAGCTCCTCCTCTCAGTCCCCCAGCTCTCAAACTCATGTTCTGTGAGAAAGAGAGAGATTCCCAGTCCCAGAGAGAGACAACTCCTGTAAACCCCATTCTCTCCAACAGCATCCCCAGGCGGGGTACCTGTGAAGATCACCTCTTGTTGAAAAAAATCCATTTATTGCAGCTGAATATCTGGGCAATGTAAAATTAAAATGTTTAACTGATTAATCCTCTCCCTTTCAATAAACTGATCAATTTCATTTCAATTGATTTGCTTATCACCAAGACTTCAAATCTATGAGAATTTCCAGAATATAATAATTAAAAGGAGTGCAAGACAATGAAGAATTCAATACAGAAGCTCTAGGGCACACAGTTAAAAAAAATCAAGGCTGATCTTTGTTATTGTTTCATGCATTCCCCGGTACAGTAACACACAAAATTACTCTAAAAACAATAAACAAGTGTCTCATATTAAAACTCATTCTTACCAATAAAAATAGGCCCCACTGATTAATCAACTCTCCTTTTAGTTAATTAATCTGCTGAAAATTAAAGCTTGTAGCCCTAGAGTTGGTGTTTTTTTAAAAAAAAATCATTTTACCAGGAAGACAAGTACCGTTCAGTTCGCATACAGTGAATTTCAGAGTTGAGATTAATCTGTTCTCATCACAGCCCAGGCTTGTGTATTTATGTGCAAGCCCTTTCTTGATGACATTGCCATGTGGTGACCAAAGCAAGGAGGAGAGAAGTCTCAGGCTGTGTGGTGCAGTCGCTGCAACACAATTGCTGCCTAGAAAAGAATGTGCAGGTGCAAAAAGTAGAAGCTCAAGTAAGCTTCAATAAGATGAACAGTGCCAAAGCTGCACAGGCTGCAATAGGCAATGTTGAGGGGTTTCATCATTACTGCTTTTTAGGAAGTGAAGGTCAACCACTGTCAGTGCCGCCCTGGGCTCCTACTGCGAGGAAGGGCAGGATATATATAAATATAAATAAATATATATATATACAGAAAGAAAGAAAGGAGAGATGTAAAGGGGAGTATTTCTTTAGATGTTACCCTACTTTCCATTTTTGCTTTCTATTTGCTTCTAGCCCTATTCTGTCACTCTCCAGTACACATGAAGAAGGGGCAGTGAGGGCAACTCCCAAACCTGGGTGTTGCGCCTCCGAGTTAGTTACTTAGAACTAGGTATGCCTTTCCTATCTACGATGTATTTCTATAAATGAAATAGCTTTTCTTATTTTACTAAGTCTTAAGTCTCAGTGATCTCAGTGCAGGGTAAAAGCCTGCCACAAACACACACATTGGCACACACAAGCATCATAGACTGTTGACAATCTCTGCTAATATCTATACAAATGTACATAACATGCATCACCTGAACTCACATGATCTAGAGTTACCTTAGATCTTGCAAGATTTGCAAATGAGAAGCAATAGGGTTTTATATTAGTTCTGATTGTCTATTGGGCTATCATAGGTTATGTTTTTTTCATTTTCTATGGCAAAAACTCCAACTTTAGTGGAATTTATGTGATGTGTTCTAATCATTTGAATTTGGCTAATGAATGCTTTATTCTTTCATCAGAACTTTAGCAGTAGTACTAAAATATTAATAAAAAAGAAAAGGGAAAGAAAAAATACTTTACATACATCATTCAGCTGTATTGCTAATTATAGATATAGATATAAAAGATAAACGGCATTTTGTCAAAAGTATTTTTGTCTACATTTTATACCTCATCCTTGGTTTTCCAAGCTTGGCATGGAATGCTTCTCATACAGAATTAATTTGAAATGCTGCATATTTATTATCATAATCATCATATTCAAAATAAAAAATATATGTACCGCCTTCAAGTTGATTCCAACTTATGGTGACCCTATGAATAGGGTTTTCATGAGGCTGAGAGGCGTGACTGGCCCAAGGTCACCCAGTGAGCTTCATGGCTATGTGGGGATTTGAACCCTAGTCTCATTTTGTTCTCACAACAACCCTGTGAGATAGTAGGTTAGACTGGCCCAGGCAGGGTTATTCAGTGAGCAAAAATGATGCAAATAGGATCTCTTTTAATTGTGCTATCGACCTGCTTACTTCCACTCTGACTGGGGGATCTTGCAGCATGGGGAAGAGATGGGGGCACATCACAGCTGAAGTTCACCCATATAGGAGCATTATCTCTTGTTTATTACAGAGACGCCTGTTGCAGGTTTTGCTGCTGAGAGCAGCAGTCAGTTAGTGCGGCCACTTGAGTCACAGCTTGTTGATCCTGAGGAGGCAAAACTAGAAAGTGAGGTTCAGAAAGGAGGCCCTGTGCACGAGGAGGAGGAGGGCATGAAGCAGTGCCAGTTGCCCACAGCCACATCTGCAGAACAGCAAGTACCATGGTTTGGCTTTGAGAAAGCTTGTACATTTGTGAGCCAGAGTGGGGAAAATGTTGTTGTACGATGCAATTACTGCCTTCCAAGGATCAAAAATCTGAGATCAGCTGTTTCCTCCTCATCCAATGTGAAGAAACATTTTGAGGTAAGCCTTTGTCATGCTGGTCCTCAAAGAGTGTCCATTGTCTATTTATGTTTAAATTGTGAAGTTCCTCTTCCATTTTTTCTTGGATTCATGCTTTGTTCTTCTTCCTCAGAGGGCACACCCTGAGAAGCTGAGAGCAATTGAAGAAGCAATAAAGGCAAGGAGACGTGGCCTTCCTGAACCAATGCATGACACCCCTCCTCCCAAAATGCTGAAGCAGCAGCAGACAACCCTTGAGAGGTGGGGATCTGGCAGGGAGCCTGTCACCCAGAGCAATCTCGACAGGAGAATCATTGATTTCATTGTAGAGGAGACATTACCACTTCAGACTGTGGACAAACCATCATTCATTAATCTGGCTCGCATTGGACTCCCCAAAGATCTCACCATCGTATGTGCCAAGACTCTGAGAGACAGAATTGAGAAGAGAGCATGCCACATGAGAGAAACTCTTGCAAACCAAATGGGTGCTGTGGCATATATAGCAACCACTGCAGATTGTTGGACCAATGGCAAGAAGAGTTACTTTGGGGTAACAGCCCACTGGATCAACCCAACTACCCTGAAACGTGAGGTCGGGGCCTTGGCTTGTAAGCGTCTGAAGGGGCGCCATACATACGATGTCCTTTCAAAAGCACTGCATGATGTACATGTGCAGTACAGGATCCACAACAAAGTTATGTGCACTACTACAGACAATGGCTCCAACTTTGTGAAAGCGTTCAGAGTTTTCATGGCCAAAGAACCAGTGGAAGCTGCAGGCACCAGTGACGATGATGGTGATAACCAGGAGGAGGAGGAGGCTGAGGTGGAGTTTGTGCCTATCTGTGAGATCCTGGACGCAGGACCTGAGGCAGAGGAAGAAGCTGCAGACTCAGGAGAGGATTTTGTTTTACTACCACACCAGAGATGTGCTAGCCACACCCTCAACCTTGTGGCAACACAAGACATAGAGGCCATGCTTTCTGACTCCTCCAAAAGTAGTCTTCTTGGTCCTTTCAAGAAACAGTTTCGTTCCTTGATGGGAAAGTGCAGCAAGTTGGGACTTCCCGGAAGGATTGCTCCGCCTGTGGCTGCCTCTGAGATGAGCTCTGTCTCAGAGGAAGCTTTTTTCAGTTTAAAATCAGTCAAAAGGGAACTTTGACTGGTATAAATGTTCTCCCAGGCAAGGGTGAACTGAAGAGATTATCCACAGAAACTTCGTTGGGCTGTCGTTGGCTGGAATTGATCAGGAATTCCCTGGGAAAAGAAGGCATACCTAGCAGCTGAGGACGGAGCTAGGACTTCCAGCAAGCTGGACTGGAAAAAAGCGAGACGTTTTTCTTTTAAACGATCTACAACAGGCGAGCTTTCTTCTGTCTAATCTTATCATACAGCAAAAGAGATTTGTTTAAGAATCAGCAATCAAGATACCTGGGTGAGTTACACTTCTCTCTTTTATACAAGGAATTAAGGAGGAGGAAAGAAAATTTTAAAAAAACTTATCTTATTTTTTTATGGCAAAAAGCTGGCCTGAATTTGGAAACTATAAAGATTAAAACGGATGAGGGGCAACTTACCCGAAGAGAAAATCTGATTTAGATGATTATTTGATTGATATATGTCTGGGACTATTTTTTCTTGGACTACTTTCTTTAGACGAATCTGCTGTTCGTGTATGTTACTAATTGTTCGGCGCTGTGAACCAAATTTGTTTTGCATTCTTGGACGTGCGGGAGATAAGAACTGTGCTGGCCAGATGATGTCAACAGGCATGGAATATTAACTCTTTTGTTGTTGGAAAAAAGCCTTTATGTTTGGGAACAGTGGTTAATACCAGAAATTAAAGGCTTCTTTTGGAATATTAACTCCTTTGTTGCTGGAAAAAGAAATAAATTGCTCTTTGCTTGGGAATAGTGGCTATATTGGAAATTGAAGGGTTTTTTTTTTCTCGGTCTTAAGAATGACAATCAAGAAAGTGGCTGAGATCCTGGATGTACAGGAAGGGGTCCTCTCTCTAAATATGTTTCAGAAAATAATGGATGAGATTGAGATGGCGAAACGGGAGCCGAGACAGGGTAGAAAAGAGATGAAAATTGAATTTGGCAAAATGAAGCAGGAGCTGAAAGAAATAGGGGATTCTATGAGAGAGAAGGTAGATGAGATCAAAGATATAACTGGACAAGCAATAGAAGATGAAAGAAAAATTAAAGGGAGGATGCAAGTCCTGGAGATTGGAACAGATATATCAAGTGTGGAACTGGAAAAATATTTGGAGTTTGTGGATCCTGGAGATAAAGATTACTGTTTGGAATTTGGCGTTGTCCCTGGAGAAATTGATGAAGATATCAGAGATAAAGCTATCAATGTTTCGATGGAATTTCTGGACTGGAATGATTTGATGGAAGTTGAAATAGAGAAAATTTATAGAATTAATTCCAAATATGTGACAATGGAAAAACTCTCAAGAGATGTGCTAGTGCATTTCGTAAAAAAGAGGAACAGAGATATGACTTTACAACAATATTTCAGCAACGCATTCAGAATTGACGGCAAGGAAATATTTGTGATGAAGGAAATTCCCATCAGACTCTTACTATATGACTATGACTATGACAGCAAGATTATTATGGGTGCAAGGATGGAAATTGGAAGATGGAATTAACACTGATAATGGAAAAATGGCTATTTAAATTACTGGACCTAGCAGACTTGATGAGATGGATTAATTGACATGTTTATTTGGAGAAAAATCGATGGATATATTTCTCAAGGAGTGGAAACCTCTCTTTGACTTTTTGCGGAAAGAATAAAGTGATGTTAATGAGATTTGATGATTAATTAAGATAACTACTGGAGGAAAGTGATTTTGTAATATATTAAGAGACAGGTTTGTTATATATTATAGACCTATAACTGATCTGCGACAAATCGGAAGTCAACATTTTATTTTATTGTTTAATTTGTTTCTTTTTTGTTTTGTTTTGTTTTGTGTTTGAAAATTTGAATAAAATTAATGATAAAAAAAGGAAAGTGCAGCAAGTTGTGGTCCAAGCAGAACCAGTCAGCACAGATTGCTGAGTATATCCATGCGCAATGTGGTGTGTATCTGAAGGTACCGAATAAGACCAGGTGGAATTCCACCTTTGATGCGTTGAAGCAACTACATGAGCTCCTGTCAACTGTGCCACTAAAAATGCACGCCATAATGCACCGCTGCTCCTTGTCCAGGATCACAGCTGCTGAGATTGAAGTGGTACAGGAATACACAGAGATTATGGAGCCACTAGCCCAGTCCCTAGATATCCTGCAACGGGAGAACGGCATGTTCATGGGGTATTTGCTACCAACGCTCTGCAATCTGGACCACAAGTTAGAAGGACTGGAAAACAAACCTGAGAGGTACACATACTGTTTTCAGCTGCTGAGAGGTGTGCGCGAAGCCCTAAGAAAGCGGTTTGCAGCTATCTAGGAGGACAAGAGGCTTCTTCTGGCAGCCTGCCTACACCCTCGCTTCAAACTAGATTGGCTGGAATCGTGTCAGGCCACCACCCATACCAACAAGTAAGAACATTAGGGAAGCCCTTTGGGTGGATTACTCCAAGGGAAATGTTGTCTCAAGGGAGGCATTAGAGGGCTTAAGGTGGTAGGCAGGGGCTGGGCCTTTTCTTCCTGGGGCTCCTCATCACAACCTTGGGTTGCTGCAGGTAATCCTTAAGGGTCTGCTGTGCTGCCCCATGAGTGTGGTGACTTGGTCACCTTCCTACCTTCCATGTCATCATCCACAGGCTCAGGCTGGACCCTGAACCAGGGGACATGACAAGCATCAGGAAATGAAGAGCAGATGATGGTTTCCTAACATATATTTGTTAACATATCCTCTCTCTTTCTTAGATACACAATGGAAGCCTTGTTGAAAGCTGAAATAAAGATGGGTGTACTTAATGAGGACAGTGATCAGTCTTCAGATAAAGACCAGGAAGGAGATGACTTAGAAGATGACTTCTTTAACTTTCTGCCCCAGGGCAAGAAGTCAGCAGTGGACACTGCTGAGGAGGAACTGGTGAGGTACCTGAGGTCTCCCAGCAGGGAAGTGTCATCACTCCATGGCTTTCCACGTGCGCTGCGGTGTTTTTTGCAGCACAACACAGGCATGCCTTCAAGCGCCGCAGTAGAACGCCTGTTCAGTACTGGTGGCAACGTAATGACTGTAAAAAGACATTCCTTGTCTGACATGCTCTTTGAGCATCTTGTTCTTTTGAGACATAACAGAAACATATTATAAAAGCATTTCAAGTGTAAAATTTGATTTCAAGAGTTGGGGTATCATCATTGCTTGGAGGGATGTGAGATTCTGTTATGCCGTTATGTTAATCTTCAAGTGTTGGGGTATCTTCATTGCTTGGGGGGATGTGAGATTCTGTTATGCCATTATGTTAATCTTACAGATAATTTTTTTTATTCTACTACCCCCTGTGTGTGTGTGTTTATTTTTAATATTGTTTTAGGCTTCTTAGATGTGCAGCAGCCAAGGCCAGCACCTTGTAGGAGTTTTTTAAAAAAAGTAACCGCAATGTAATTGTAGTGATTACTTTTGAGAAAAAGTAAAGTAATCAGTTACTTTCAGAGCAATTGCAATCGTAACGGTAATTACTACTTTTTGGGCCAAGTAATTGTAACTGTAATTTATTACTTTTTAAAAGTAATCTTCCAAGCTCTGGCCCTTCCCATGAAAATTCAACAGACAACACAGAGATTGCCTTCCCTAAAAATAAAAATGGAACTACACAGTTTTTAGAAGCATTGTTTTGAGAGCAAATGATGGCAATTCAATAGTCAGGATTAAATATATGAATGCCTGGGGGAAAAACCTGGAAAATTTCAGAGGGGAAATATTCACTGTTTTTCTTTCTTTCTGAAGCCTTTATTTGTTTTTGCTTTTCCGAAAAATGGGAAAAATCTGGATTATTTTCTTCTAGAATGATGAATAAAATGTTTAAGACAAGATGTTCATATATTTCCTCCAACAAACTGATTTCAAAAACCAAGTAACAGGAAAACGTTTAAGCAAGTCTATGTACAGTGCCAGATCATACAATTCCTGTACACTGAGAACCAGGAAGTCTTGAGCTGTACGCTGAGAATACCCCCAACAATGTTTTTCCCCTTCATGGCTTCAAAATTTGTGGAAGTGTTACATCTCTAGTCAGGAAAAACTTATGAGAGAGTGGAAGGATGATAGTAAATGGCTGCACCAAATATCTCCATGGTGCAAGAAAATGGGAATACTAGCTATATAGCCACAGAATGGACAACATGATAGCTGGTCATTCAGTGCTGTCTTTTCAGTGGCATTTGACATTTCATTTGCTTTTAATGAATGTGTGTGTTTATGAGGTTGTGTTGCAGTTCTAATGTAACTAAACACTAATTTCAAGTTTAAATATAATCCACAGCTGACAAATAGCACTGATTTATGATTTGTTTGTCTACTTTGTTGCAGTTTCTTTGCATTCTCTGACCAAGACCTGCTAGAAAGAAATGGTAAGGTTTTAAACTTTTTTGAATTAAGTGGCACTAGGGTTGCCAGGTTCCTGGCCTGAGACTGATCCTGTATCTTTAGGAGAAGAGAAAGTCAGCCAAGCGCAGGTGTTCTTGCAACCCTGTAATGGGAAAAACCACAAGGGGGAATTCTCCCTTCCCCCTGCACAACTTTTAAAGATACAGAAGACCTCTTGGCGATGGCAACCAAGCGGTCTTCTGTATCTTTAAAAGTTGTGCAGGGGGAAGGGAGAATTCCCCCTTGTGGTTTTTCTCATTACAGTATTGCAAGAACACCTGCGCTTGGCTGACTTTCTCTTCTCCTAAAGATACAGGATCAGTCTCAGGCCAGGAACCTGGCAACCTTAAGTGGCACTGATAGGATCATGTAATGTTCTTGGTCACCAAATCACCAATATACAATATTTCTTTTTAAAAAAACAGCCAAACCTATGGTAGCTTTTGTACATATGAGAATCTGGCCAAGGATTTAGAACGTTATGTGGCTTTGCATTGCTGCTTCATTTTTTCTGACAAGACTCTATTTGCATGAAATAGGCTGCCTTTGGCTCATTGTTCGTCTACATATCAAGCACCTGCATGAAAAGCTCTGGGTGTGCATATATGAGTGTTTTCATTCTCATTCTGTAGTGTCCTTTTGTCTGGAAAATGAAGACTACAGAATATAGAAATAGGAAAGAAAGTATTTTTTAAGCTTTAGCCACACAGAGAGTATGTGCTGCTCCTCACAACCCCCATGTGAAACATTAAAGCTGAAGTCCCTTAGCTACTTACCTGAGAAAAAGCCTAATGGAACTCAATGGGACTTGTTTCTGAGAAGACATGTATAAGATTGCCCTGTAAGGATTTCCCCCCTCACAAATTATGAAACAAATTACTGGAATTTGCAACAGAAGGACAGGGGCACACAGCAGGGGTTTATTTTCAACCCCCTCTTGCATTGTAACTGGCTTGCACCTTAGAGAAGGTCCCTGGATCTTTAAAAGCCCAGTTTAGAGCAAATAATCAATCTCAAGGGCAGGTAACAGAATATATACCCCATATATAAGATCTCTAGCACAAAAAAATCAGTTGCCTGAAATGCTGTGGTGTTAGAATTAATTTTAATGACAGAATGTACAGTACAACAGGAAGTGATGTTCTTTTCAACCAAGAAAGTATTTTGGCCTTGTTGAAAGGTGTTCCAGCTTGTACACAACAGAGCTTTTGATGTATTTCTTCTCCTGTAGGCCGACGATATGATGGCAGTGTGAAGCCAAAACTTAATTTACAACAAGTAGCAATTACACAGGTATGGAGGTACCAGGAAACTGGATTGTAAGTTCTTCCATGATGCATATAACGATACTTTCCTTGTCAATTCTGTACGGTTGCTGTTATGCTTCTCTAAAGTTCCCAGACCACTATGGGTGGTTTTTAGGATTCAGTTTAAGAATCTGTTCCCTAAGTGGACAAACAAGTAGTTTTATTTGGATTTTGACAAGAGAATTAGCAGACTATTTCATCTGCAGCAGCACACTTGCACAAAAATGTAATTACAGTTGCCTGCTTTGGAACAATACCCCCCCCATCAATTGCCATGTTTATTTTAAAAACTCCTGTTATGGCATACTTACTATATGTTAAAACAGGTTTCACAGAAATATGTTAAGCAGCTAAGAGACATACTTGTACAATGCTTTGTAAAGTAAAATGCAAGCCCTAAATATTACAGTTTAGTTCTGCACATTAGTTGATCTGGAACAAGAGTGTCATTTGGAGAAGCTGCTCTAGGAATCTTTTCATATAGAACAGGAGTAGCCAACCTGGTGCCCCCCAGATGTTATGGACTACAACCCCTATCAGTCCCAGCCAGCATGACCAATGGTTAGAATCCTATCATCCCAGCACTATGTTGAATTATTCATAAGTGTCAGGTAAGCCTTGCCATGCCCAGATTAGTGGAAATGGTGGCTTTACGTTTTCAGGAGCTTATCTGAAGGTTATTATTTTAGTATTGCACAGTACTAACAATGCTTACTTTATTTTATCCAAGCACAATCCTAGAAAACCAGTTTAGGACTGTCCAGTGAGCTTTTATGGCTCAGCCAGGATTTGAACTTTTTCTTTTAAACCCATCCACTTATAATTCTCTGGTTTACATTGAGCCCTGTGTTAGGGGTGGTAAATATAAATGCTACATTACAGTGTACTCAACTAGCTCTTTATGGCAAAGTACTTTATGCTGAAATAACTGGGATTGTGTTTGATTCAAAAATTCAAAAATAATTGGTACGTTACTATTGCTATTATTTGTTATATCTGAAAAGCCAGGCCTGATAATTCTTATCTCTTCCTTGATTATACACAGATTGTGAATTATAATGGAAGCA
The DNA here is from genome assembly GCF_030035675.1 of Rhineura floridana. Classification (NCBI taxonomy): domain Eukaryota; kingdom Metazoa; phylum Chordata; class Lepidosauria; order Squamata; family Rhineuridae; genus Rhineura; species Rhineura floridana. Next base: position 52,535,404 of record NC_084480.1, read on the forward strand.
ACAAAGAGATTTCAGAAAGAGAGTTTGTCATCCACACTCACTACAGCCCTCTTAATGTGACCGTCAATGGAAGCCCCTGTATTCTTTTCTGGGCCAGAAGGATCATGATTAGATTCCAGAATCACACCCAGCTGGACCTAACAGACAAGACATTTGGTGTCCATGCAACTGTGAATGTTGCGGATTCAAACTGCAGTGCAGAAAATGCAATGTAAGATTATGTCCTACGGTGTGGAGTTGCTAAAGTGTGGGGTATGACTGAAGCAAATGCTGAAAAATCTATATTGTATTGTCCTTGTGGTAGCGAAGTCTTTGATGCTACTTGGCTGAGCTGTTTCGATGGCTTGAAATGCTCACTAACATTCCAGTTGCTCAGGCAATGAAGTTAATAGAGTGATTGTAGTCCCATTTCTATGAGAAAGGAAAAACTGCCAGTTTATCTGAGATCAACACTTCACACAGGGCCAGGAAAAACATAGATTTGTTGAACATGTTGGGAGGACTGGGAAAAGGACCTGGAATACAGGACATTGAAGGGATTGAGAGCCATGAGGCAAGATGTCCGAAGAAAGCATGCAGAGTTAAGCAGTGGACTGAAAAACTGGAACCTGAGGGAAGGCTAGCTGGGGAGAAGTGTCAAACATGGGGATTCACAGAGACATGCAGCTAATGAACAGATAAGGCCAGACCACAAATCTGCCAGGCAGGAGAAACCAGGGGGTCAGCCAGAGTATTTTACCATTTAGGAAGTGCCAAAGGAGGAGGCAAAGTCCTTAAGGGAGTCCAAATGTCCAGAAATCAAGAGATCCGATCGGGCAGGGTTCAAGGCACAGATTTAACAGGAGAGCTGGAGTAATGTCTACAGCAAGTCTTGCCCGTTGACTCTAGCAAGGAGTCTCCCTTTCCTTCCAGCCTTTTGTACTCTGCATGCTGGCCCAGGTGCTTCCAATCAGCCTATGTTCTTGTGAGCTCTCCTGTTCCTTACTCGTGCTGATTGCCTTTGTTGCTGCAACACCTGTTGGTGTCTTCTCTCTGCTGGGGAAGGGGCAGCCTCCTGGTCTCTTCCTGATTCTGGCAGGCAGTCTCCCTCAAGGGCTTGTCTCTGGTCTGGTGAAGGGTCCTGGGCTGTCTCCCTGTTTGTTCCCTTTCCTGGGTCTGTGGTTTCCCATTCCTCTTCCTCCTTGGATGAGTCCTCTGAGGGGGGGCATGACAAGAAGCTTATTTAGGGAAACAGGAAACTAACTGAAAAAAGGCTAATGAGAGAACAGGCTCTGAAAAACATAATGGTTATTAAGAAGAAGAAGGATTATTGTTATTATTTATATAGTGGCATCTGTGTACATACATGGTATTTTACAAAGAATAGATATGACAAGTCTGGGTCCCAAGGGGCTTACAATATAAAACAGACACAGGGCAGCAACAGAGGAAGAGGTATATGGAGGCATGAGTTAAGCAGGAGAAGAGTATATGATTATTTCAAGTATAATATAAGAGGTATAGGGGCTGGGTGGATGGGAATTGGGGTACTGGCCAAGAATCTGAGTGGCTGATGGGAATGGAAAAAAGCTGGCAGTGGATTGCAATGCAGGGATGTGAGGAAACAGCGGCTGGTGGAAAGTAGAATGGGAACATCACAAAGGGCCAAGGGACAGGAAGGAAATGGGCAAGAGGTTCACAGGACTTTGAGCTATGGAGTCGAGGGGGCACCAGGTTTAGAGCAACCTTCCCCAACTTGATGATCTCTGGAAGTTATGGACTACAACTCCCACCAGCCCCAGCCAGCAACACAATGGTCAGGGCTGAAGGAAGTAGTAGTCTAGCAACATCTGGAAGACACTGGCTCGGGGAAGGACTAGTAGGCTGTGGCGCTGGCAATCTCAACTAGCCCTCACTGTCCCTCTGAGGAGTGCTTGTCTGCATGTGTGCTTTCCACAGTGACACTCAGTCTATGCAAGTAAGGTGCCTGCCCATACTTACTTAAGGTCGGTAAGGAGGTGTGTCCAGTTGCCGTCACGTCTTAGTGCAGTGTAGTAGTGCCTTGTTATTCCTAGTAGTGACGCTGAATCCTGTGTAACCTGTAAGCTGATTCATGAAGTGCTGTGAACTGAAACTTTCTGTTAAAGCTACTAAAGCAAAGCATACCTCCATGTCTGACTTCAGTGGGTTTGGGCAGGACACCCAGTGCGAACCTACCCAGATCCTTGGTCATTTTTATTTTATTTTTTTATTTATTATGAGATTTGTTAGTCGCCCATCTGGCTGGTTTGCCAGCCACTCTGGGCGACGTACACGTTAAAACAGTATATAAAACAGTTAAAAGTTTAAGAACACAGTAAAACTAGCCCGTTCCAAAAGCCTGCTTCAAAAACCAAGTCTTCAGGGTCTGGCGGAAGCTCATTATAGACGGGGCATGGCGTAGATAATTTGGGAGAGAATTCCATAGGGTGGGGGCCACAATTGAGAAGGCCCTCTCTCAAGTCCTCACCAGTCTAGCTGTTTTGACTGGTGGGATCCAGAGAAGGTCTTCTGAGGCTGATCTTGTTGAGCGGCATCCCTGTCGATGCTGGAGGTGCTCCTTCAGATAAGCTGGGCCACAACCGTATAGGGTTTTAAAGGTTAAGACCAACACCTTGAATTGGGCTCGGTACACAACCGGTAACCAATGTAACTCCTTCAACACAGGAGTGATGTGATCTTGCCAGCGGCCGCCTGTAATCAGACGCGCCGCTGCATTTTGTACCAGCTGTAACTTCCGAACCGTTTTCAAGGGTAACCCCACGTAGAGCGCATTACAGTAGTCTAAGCGAGTGGTGATCAGGGCATGTACCACCGGTGGGAGCAGATGATTGGGAAGGTAGGGGCGTAGCCTCCGTATCAGATGGAGTTGATACAGAGCTGCCCGGCTCACAGCTGAAACTTGAGCCTCCATGGACAGCTGGGAGTCAAGAACGACCCCCAGGCTACGAACCTGGTCTTTCAGGGGCAGTCGTACCCCGTTAAGCACCAGGTCTATATCTCCCAGCCTTCCCTTGTCTCCCACAAATAGCACCTTGGTTTTGTTAGGGTTCAGCTTCAGCTTATTCCTTCCCATCCAGCCACTCACCGACTCCAGACATTTGGACAGGGTTTCCACAGCCAACCTTGGTGAAGATTTAAATGAAAGATAGAGCTGCATGTCATCCGCATGTTGGTGACACTGCAGCCCAAATTTCCTGATGATTGATCCCAGCGGCTTTATATACATGTTAAAAAGCATTGGAGAAAGGATAGATCCCTGTGGTACCCCACAAGTGTGTCGGAAGGCAGAGCTGGGGTCCCAATCCCGGGGAGCTGGATCCCGGAGAGTTGGGAGAAGAGTATTCGGATGGATGGCAGAGGGAAGGGGGAGGAACTTCCCCCCTTTGGAGCGAAGACGAAACAGAGGAACTGCCAGTGATAAGGTCGCTTAGCAACGGGGAGCCTGAGCCCTCCCTGGACATTCTCACGCCTCCCCCTCTTTCAGGCTCAGAGCAAGAGGGGAAAGAGGGAGGGCTGCTCACAGCCGAAAAGCGGGGAGGCAGTTTACCATCAGCCCCTCCCTATCCCCCATCCTGGAATCGGAAACTTCAGAAGAGGAGGGGGTGATGCTTCCCCCCTCACCGCGCACACGCAGACAGCTGAAAAGACAGGAGAGAAGGGGGGAAGGTGGGCAGTACCTGAGGGGCAGTTAAGGAGGAGCGAAAGATTGCGCGCCCGTTTGGCCCCTTCTTAAAGAACAGGCGGGAAGAAGTCCCTTGCTCTGTCAACTTTCTCCCAATGCCGCAGGACCTGTATCCCTGTATTGCTTCATGAGAAAACGCAGTCTTTGTTTGGACATTACCCTAATAAAACACGAATTAACTACAGTCTGGTTCCTGAGTCACATCCTGCGCCTGACAGCTTGACAGAGCCACCTAAATCACCTTCAACGCTCTCTTCACTTGACTGGGACAAGATGTCAAAGGGAGCAGCGGGGGGGACGAACCCCACTTCTGAGACGGAAGAAGTGGAACTCTTGAGGACTAAGGTAGCTGATTTGCAGACGGATGTTCAAGCCCTGCTAGCAGCAGTCAAGGTGCTGAAGACGGATAATCAAACCTTGAAGGCCACGATAGACCAGATGCGAACAGCCCCTCCAGCTGCCGTAGTAAAGGTTCCCATTGGATTGCCCCCAAAATACGCGGGACAAAGTGATCAGTTGGCAACCTTTGTGGCTCAATGTGAGTTATATCTGGATGTCAGGCACATGGAATTTCCAGACGATGGGGCTAAAGTAGCTTTCGTGATTAGCCTCCTGGAGGGAGAAGCTGCAAAATGGGTGACTCCGTATCTCGTGAGAAAGGATACTGTCTTAGGAAGGTACAGAGGATTTATACAGGAGATGACCGAGATGTTTCAAGACCCGCAAAGGGCTGAAACAGTAGCGCGGCAACTAGGCGCTCTGAAGCAAGCTAAAGGGACTGTTTCCGAGTACACTAACGCTTTTAAAATTCTGTCCCAGGAAACTGGTTACAATGACGCCGCCCTGATGTTTATGTACCGGAGTGGATTAAATGCTGAAATCCTGGATGAGTTGGCCAGGACCTCCCCCCCCGCTGACCTACCAGGGCTCATCCGGCTATGCCTACAGATAGATCACTGGATGGAAGGAAGGCACCTGGAAAGGAAGCAGGAGGTCCCAAGATACTCAGCCTCGGCATCCCGCAACAAGACCCTTCCCACTGCAGGGATGGCAGGTAATGCAACTGAGGGACAGGGAGGGGCTAGGCCAAGACTGTCGGAAGAAGAAAAGGAAAGACGACGCAGGGAACGTTTATGCTTTTATTGTTCAAAGCCGGGCCATGTGGCCAGAGACTGTGGACTGAAAGGGGGGAAAGCCGAGCCGTCGGGAAACTAGAACACCCAGTCCACGTGCAGGCCGGTGGACTGGGGGCAGTGTTGTATAAAGGCCCCCCAACGATCCAACCTTCCTCAAAGGGGGTGTTGGTCTTGCCTATTCGGATTACAACTTCCAGAGGAGTGGTGTTTAATTCCACTGCCTTAATTGACAGTGGAGCCTCCACAAATTTTATTGATGCAAAGTTAGTCAAGCGTCATGGAATTTCCCGGTGGAAACTGGACGCTCCCCTAGCTGTGGAGACTATCGATGGGAGACCCCTGAAGTCAGGAGGGGTGACACAAGCCACGGAGGAAGTGAAACTTCAAATCCCTGGGCACGAAGAGTTCATTTCGCTATACGTGTCAGATCTCTCAAACTTTGAGGTGATTCTGGGAATGCCCTGGCTAGCAAAGCATGAACCCAAAATAAGTTGGAAGGAGGCGGTGGTGTGGTTCACCTCACAGTATTGCCAGGAGAACTGTCAACCTGAAGGAATCAAGAACACCTTAGCGGGGGCAGTGCAAGAGATCGAGCAAGTGACCCTGCCGCCAAAGTATGAAGAATTCAAAGATGTGTTTGATGAAAAAGAGGCAGAGACTTTACCCCCCCACCGCCCTTACGACTGTGCGATTGACCTAGTGCCAGGAGCCAGCATCCCATCAGGGAGAATCTACTCTCTCACAGAGAATGAGAGGGAGGCCCTGAAGGAATTCCTGGATAAAAACCTGAGGCGAGGATTCATACGCCCCTCACAATCCCCTGCTGGAGCGCCACTATTGTTTGTGAAAAAGAAGGGGGGGGACTCAGACCCTGTAACGACTATCGCGCATTGAACCAGATCACCATCCCCAACAGCTACCCGCTGCCCCTGATCTCAGAGTTGCTGGACCGACTGCGCTCTGCAAAAATCTTCACGAAGTTGGATTTGAGAGGAGCGTACACTCTGATCAGAATGAAGGAGGGAGATGAATGGAAAACAGGATTCTTGACCGCTTACGGACAGTATGAATACCTGGTCATGCCGTTCGGGCTTTGTGGAATCCAGGAATTTTTCAAAAATTCATGAACGATGTGTTTAGAGACTTGTTGGACACGTATGTAATCTGTTACTTAGATGATATCCTGGTGTTCTCAAAGAACCAGGAAGACCACGACCAGCATGTGAAGACGGTGTTGAAGAGACTGAGAGAAGATCACCTGTATGCTAAATTAGAGAAATGTGGATTTGACCTCAAGTCTCTAGACTTCCTTGGATATCGAATCTCAGCGGAAGGCGTGGAGATGGACCCAGGGAAAGTAAGCTGCATATTGGACTGGGGCCAACCTGTCACCAAAAAGGATGTACAACGGTTTTTGGGGTTTGCCAATTATTACAGAAAGTTCATTCCAGGGTTTTCCAAATTAACAGCTCCTCTGACTGACTGTTTAAGGGGGAAGAAGAAGTTTCTTGGACAGAGAACGCCACCGAGGCCTTTGAGGAGCTGAAGAGAAGGTTTGCTACTGAGCCCATTCTGCGCTTTGCTGATCCGAACCGCCCTTTCGTAGTGGAAGCAGATGCTTCAGATTTTGCCATCGGGGGGGTCCTGCTACAATTAGACCAAGAAGGGAAGGAGCTGCACCCCTGTGCGTACTTCTCTCGGAAGTTAAAGCCTGCAGAGAGGAACTACACAGTTTGGGAGAAGGAGCTGCTGGCCATCAAGGACTCTTTTGAAAACTGGAGACAATACCTAGAGGGGACCTCTCATCGAATTGAAGTGCGCTCCGACCACAAGAATCTTGAAAGCCTCCAAACCACCAGAAAGCTGAACCAGAGACAGATAAGATGGTCCCAGTTCTTCACTAGGTTTAACTTCCAGATTACTTACCATGCCCAAGCCAAAAACCAGAGAGCGGATGCCTTATCCAGACAGCCACAATACAAAGAAAGTGAATCTGAGGACTAGCCTCAGTACGTAATCCCGCCAGAGAAATTAACGTTGGGAGTATGCCAGCCTTCATGGGAAGAGGAACTCAAAAAGGCACAACAAGAAGATGCAGACATGCTAAAATATCAGCAGGAGACGGGACAAGGTCAAGACTCAGAAGTAACCTTTCACAGGAGAAATGGACTGTTATGGTTCAAAACCGCCAGATATGTGCCAGAAGGGGAATTAAGGCTCAGAATCCTACGCCAGTGTCATGATTCCATCACAGCGGGACACTTTGGGATTTACAAGACCATTCAGAACGTGGCCAAGGACTTCTGGTGGCCTAAAATGTGTCGGGATATTGAGAGTTATGTAAAGTCCTGCTCTGTCTGTCTGCGGACAAAAACACAAACAGGGACACCAGCAGGACTGTTACAACCGTTGCCTGTCCCACACGAACCCTGGAAGGACCTCTCCATGGATTTTATAACTGATCTACCCAAGTCCCAAGGAATGACAGCCATCTTAGTAGTGGTGGATCTACTTACCAAAATGGCACACTTTCTTCCTTGTGCAGGGGCCTTAGAGGCTAAAGAAACGGCCAAGTTATTCATAAAAGAAGTCTACCGGCTGCATGGATTGCCAAACAGCGTAGTCTCAGACAGAGGAACTCAGTTCACAGCCAAATTTTGGACAGCAATGTGGAAACAGTTGCAGACGGAATTAAAACTCTCCTCCGCCCATCACCCCCAGACAGATGGGCAGACAGAACGCTTGAACTCCGTTTTGGAAAGATATTTACGAAGTTATGTGTCCTATCAACAGACTGACTGGGTATCATATTTGCATTTTGCAGAGTTCGCCTACAACAATTCTTTGCACTCCAGCACTCAACAAACCCCGTTCTTCGCTAATTATGGATTCCATCCTAAAGTCTTTCCAAGCAGCTCAGAAGGAATGCTGGTACCGGCAGCTGAGAACTTCCTTAAGGAATTGCAAGCGGTGCAACAGACACTGAAACAGCAGTTAAATGAAGCCAAAACGGAGTACAAGCGAGTTGCTGACCTGCACAGGAAGGAGGCCCCCCCCCTTCAACCGGGAGACCAGGTATGGCTGTCCACCCGCTTCCTCCAGATGCCGGGCAAATGTAGAAAATTACAAGACAAGAGGGTGGGTCCTTTCGAAATAGAAACTCAAATCAATCCCGTGGCGTACCGACTGAAGCTGCCTGACACGTTTAAAATACATCCTGTGTTCCATCGATCCCTCTTAACGAAAGCCGCCCCTCCCAGTGAGTTACGGCCGGAGGAACCTCCCGGAGCTCCACTCCTGGTAAATGAGCAGCTTGAGTTTGAAGTTGAGGAGATCTTAGATTCCAGGATCAGACGCCACAAGCTGCAGTACTTGATTCACTGGAAAGGCTATGGGGTGGCTGACAGATCATGGGAAGATGCAGCTGATGTGCATGCTCCAGAATTGGTAAAACTTTTCCATCAACGTTTTCCCCACCGTCCCAAGCCAGACAAGGGGAGGGGGGCACAGCCTGGGAGGGGGGATGGTGTCGGAAGGCAGAGCTGGGGTCCCAATCCCGGGGAGCTGGATCCCGGAGAGTTGGGAGAAGAGTATTTGGATGGATGGCAGAGGGAAGGGGGAGGAACTTCCCCCCTTTGGAGCGAAGACGAAACAGAGGAACTGCCAGTGATAAGGTCGCTTAGCAACGGGGAGCCTGAGCCCTCCCTGGACATTCTCACGCCTCCCCCTCTTTCAGGCTCAGAGCAAGAGGGGAAAGAGGGAGGGCTGCTCACAGCCGAAAAGCGGGGAGGCAGTTTACCATCAGCCCCTCCCCTATCCCCCATCCTGGAATCCGAAACTTCAGAAGAGGAGGGGGTGATGCTTCCCCCCTCACCGCGCACACGCAGACAGCTGAAAAGACAGGAGAGAAGGGGGGGAAGGCGGGCAGTACCTGAGGGGCAGTTAAGGAGGAGTGAAAGATTGCGCGCCCGTTTGGCCCCTTCTTAAAGAACAGGCGGGAAGAAGTCCCTTGCTCTGTCAACTTTCTCCCAATGCCGCAGGACCTGTATCCCTGTATTGCTTCATGAGAAAACGCAGTCTTTGTTTGGACATTACCCTAATAAAACACGAATTAACTACAGCCGTTGGTCTGGTTCCTGAGTCACATCCTGGGCCTGACAAAGTGAGGGGCCAGGGATCTGAAACCTCCTCCTCCAGAGCTACTCTTTGGTACCTCCCAGAGAGGAAGGAATGGAATCACTGTAATACAGTGGCCCCAATACCTAACCTCTGTAGGCGGTCTAAGAGGATACCGTGGTCAACGGTATCGAAAGCCGCTGAGAGATCAAGAAGGACAAGGAAGGTGCATTTGCCTCTATCCCACGCCCTTCTCATATCATCCACCAAGGCGACCAAGGCTGTTTCTGTCCCATGTCCCGGTCTGAAGCCCGATTGAGATGGATCTAGATAATCCGTTTCTTCCAAGTGTGCTTGCAGCTGTTTAGCCACCACCCGCTCAACTGCCTTGCTTAAGAATGGCACATTTGAGACTGGGCAAAAGTTGTTCAGATCTTGGGGGTTCAAGGAGGGCTTTTTTAAGATGGGTTTTATTTTCGCCTCCTTGAGCACTGATGGCATTACTCCCTCTTCAAGCGATGCATTTACCATCAGCTTGATTCTTTCTCCCAGTCTATCTTTGCAGCTCATGATGAGCCACGAAGGGCAAGGATCAAGTAGGCAGGTGGTCGGCTTTAACGTTGAAAGCACCTTGTCCACTTCCTCAGAAGGAAGACGCTGAAACCGATCCCACGCCATCGAAGCAACACTGATCACCTCTGGCTCACTCCCTGTGTCCACAGTGTACGGAATATCGCTTTTAATACGATTGATTTTATCCGATTTTATTGGTCATCATCTGAGGCCCCCCTCTGAGTGTCTTCTGTAGCAGAAGTATAGAAGACTTTTCAGCATTGGTTCCCCAACTGTGGATTGCTCTCCCCAGGGAGGCCTGCCTGGAACTGACATTGATATCTTTTCAGTGCGAGGTTAAGACTTCCCACTACTCCCAGTCATTTGATTGTTAATTTATATCCTTCGTGGTTTGCTGGCTTTGTTGAGCTGTTTAAATGCTGTTTATAGTAGTGGTTGTGGGAGTGGCTAGATATTTTACATTGGTTTAGTTTATTTATGATCATTTTTAGTCTGTGAGTTTTATGTAATTGTATGTATGTATGTATGTATTTATTTATTGTACTTATATACTGCCCCATAGCCGAAGCTCTCTGGGCGGTTTACAATAACTAAAAACATTAAAAACAAATTTACAAATTTAAAAACACATCTTTTAAAAACAGTTAAAAAACATTTTAAAACAATTTAATTGTATCTGGTTTTTGAATTTAATTGTCCTGTGTAAATTACCTTGGGCTGTATATTATAACAACAACAACAATAGAACAATAGAGTTAGAAGGGGGCCTATAAGGCCATCGAGTTCAACCTCTGCTCAGTGCAGGAACAGCAACAATAAGAATAATAACAAGAAGATAGCTCAATGAATACAATTTAATTGCATTTCCTCTTTTTCTTTTTATGCTTATTGATCTAAACTGATGGTTTTTTCTATTTTAGGCTTTCGCTTAATTTTGGTGACATTGACAATTTGAAGGGATTTGTCATCAGGTATGTTTTCCAATAGGAATTCCATTTTTTTTGGAACAGCAAACATATTATATTAAAGCCTGTCTGATAAGCTAGCCAGAGGCTATGAAGACCTTTTAAATAGTCCTATAGTGGAAGAAAATGCTGTCATTAAAAAACCCCTTAAGATTGCAACATCTAGTGCATGATCCAGTCACAGTTCCATTTGTTTCAGTAGCAGAGTTAGCCGTGAGTCTAACCCTTCTCCCTTGAAATGAATGGGGCTTAAAGGTACTCCACTTTGGCTGGCAATACACTTTGCATTGATAGCCTGACATTTTAATTGTGTGAGAGTTTAAGACAATGTTAAGCACTTACTATGTGGATTGCTTAATTGTGAAGAGACTCAGTTCAATATAAGAAGGGATTTCTAGATCATGAACCACTTTTAGCAATCTTCACCTCATAGTTCTGTTCTTTGGATCTTTCAATACAGAGTATTTTTAAAAAGGAAAGGAAAGGAGGAGCAAATAGGTAATATTGTTTGACAATTTTTAATGTTGCATGCAAGCCCCTCCACCCATTTTATCCTCATAACAACTCTGTGAGGTAGATTAGACTGAGAGGTGGGCCAAGATCACCCATTGAGCTTTAAGGAATTAATGTCACATCTCTCTGGGATTTACCTAACACTCTCTACCCAGTACATTACACTAGCTACTGAAACAACAACAGTATGAAAAATATCATGCAGTATAGTGAAATCTAGCAAAACTTTCCACCTAATTTCTAGCTCTCTAACATTTGTTTGGTCAGTAATTTTTAAAGCACTGAACATAAATAATTTTCAGATCATAATTGCTAACAGTGCTGTTGAATGATAATTAACATAGAAATGGTGGTTTGATAAATGTGGTATTAGTAGTAGTAGTGATGATGATGATGATAATATACATTTATATACCACATTTCCTCCAAACAACCCTGTGAGGTAGGTTAGGCTGAGAGACAGTGAGTGGCCCAAGGTAATCCGGTGAGCTTCATGGCCAGTGGGGATTCAAATCCTGGTCTCTGAGGTCATAGTTCAACACTCTAACCATTACACCACTTTGTGAGCATCTAACACTTCTGCTCAGAGATCTGCACTAGTTGCCAATTTGTTACCAGGTCACGTTCAAGCTGTTACTGCTACTATATAAAGCCCTTAACAGCTTGAGACCAGTTCACTTGTGAGACTGCCTTGCCCCGTATGTGCCCACTTGAGCACTTTGATCTGCAGAACTGATCCTGTTACAAGTGCCACATTCTGCACTTGTGAGAAATCATTCTTTTAGTGTGGCAGCACCTACTCCTTGGAACCCCCGGCCTATTGACATCAGGTAGGTGCCTTCGCTGTATTCCTTTCAATGCCTGCTTAAAACATTTCTGTTTAGGAAATCCTGTCTAGACACGTAGATGTCGATCTGTTTAAATTCTTTTAAGTTGTAGGTGTTTTAAGTATTGTAAGTGTGCTTTTAATTGCTTGGGGTTTTTACTGATAATTTTAAGGGTTTTTTTGTAAACCACTTAGAGGCTTTTGCATTCAAGCAGTATATAAATGTTATTAAATAAATAAATATTTGCAGCTATTTCTGTCTTCTTTGGCATTATCTTATGTTCTCTGCTTCAGTGTTAATGGTGCAGAGTGGGGGTGGGGAATGACAAGGGTGGCTTATTATTATTATTATTATTATTTCTTTATTTCTTAGACATTGATTGCCTAATACTGGTAATCGTTAAGTGACTTACAATACAAAACAATCATTATACAGTAACATATAAGAATTCAGCAATTTCAAGCACAATAAAATGTTCTCTCCTGGTGCTCGCATCAGTAAAATATATATCAATTAACAAAAACCACTCTAATTGACATGATTGCTGATGTAATACATAAAAGTATCCCATCTTAAGAAGCAAAAGCCTGTCCTTAAATGCCTGGCGACGCAAAGAGGTTTTCACCTGATACCAGACTACCATGTGGGTTGTCTCCTGTCTTTGGTAAAATATAATGGAATGGTACAGTAAGGTCTATTGCAGCTATGATTACATTTCTTTTATTTCCTTGATTCCTCTCCTGCCAGATTCATACTGAGCAACAGTTATTACAAGCTGTCCATTCAAAACTGGTTTACCTTACATAGAATCCAGCTCATTTACAACCATTCTGTACAGGCAACGTTTAATGCGACCCGAATCCATGCACCAGCGAGCTACTCCTATCACTGTGAACATGTTAGTAACTTGCAGAGGTACAATGCGCTCCTGACGCCCAGCTCCACAAATGATGCAGCCAAGCTCTGGGAAGTTACTTTTATTGACTTTCAGGTAATATGAGGAAAAAACAAACCAAGTCCATTTAGTGCGGGGTTGGCTAACCTGTGGCCCTCCAGAGGTTGCTGGACTACAATTGCCATTGCCCCAGACCATTGGCTATGCTGACTGGGGCTGATGGGAACTGGAATCCAGCAATGTTTGCCCCTGATGTAGTAGATACCTAGATGGATAGTTCTGTGTGTGGTGGCAGCAAGAAAATTTAATGATCTACCTATAGCAGATTATAGGGATTTCCATGTAGAAGTAAAGATGTGGGATCTGAACAGAAAGGAATGTTCTTCTTGTTATTTGACGTGCAGTACAATTTTTGTTGTATAACTTCTTGTTTTATGACATGCAGTACAATTCTAAGGGCTTAACCACATAGGAGCATAACTTCATGCTAAAGAAGCTGTTTTTACCTCCGTTTTCTGTTTGCACCATCCACAGTAAGGGCTCTATGCCAGCTGCAAACATGGTGTTTTCTATTCACACTGAGGGGAAGGATCAATCACACTGTTTCTTAATGACCATGCCCTCTAATTTAACATTTCCACTCTCTCTGGTTACCTGGCAACTGAGCATGCTTAGTTTGTTCTACCAGTAAGTTTAATTTTAAAAAACAACAGCCTGGAAGTGTGATTATTTGTATTTTCACTTGTTAGAATACAGCTGAAATGCACATTTTTGTTTGAGCAGTGTTATGCTTTTGCATACAAGTTAGGGGAAAAAGAAATAAAGGCACCATTTGCAGTAACATAAAAAAGGCTTGCAGAATGGGAGAGAGCAGTGGAAGTTTCTCTTCAGCCCACAGGAAATGAAATGAAAGAAGGGAGGAGAAGGGAGTGGGCATGGAAAGGGGAAAAATTGACACACCCACCTAAAAGAATCGGAGCAAAGCATCTGCAAGCACTAGAGATACGGAGTGAAGACATTTTTTCCTTCCCTTTTCGGATTATCAGAGAATTGGGTTAGTATGGATTGACAGGGGGGCAACTGTGTGATAGCTTCTGTTTGCCAGTAACATCATGTGAACTATGTGAATTAAAAGGGGATGTGAGTAACACCAGACACACAGTTAACCCCTGTATAGATGAGCCCTAAATATTTTTACTCAAAAGTAATTCTCAGTATCTTTATTTAAAGCATTTTTATCCTGCTCTTTAGCCAAAAAACGGCCCCCAAAATGGCTTATAAATGTCAATGATAAGACAATTTGTGCCCTGAGGTTTACAATCTAAAAGACATGACACAAAAGGGAAAGGGATTGGGAGCAAGGAGAAAAACAAAAACAAATTCAGGAACTATTTTTTTGTTATATTCAATGGGATGCCCTAGGAATTGAGCTTAGGACTGTAGCCATAATATTGTTTAGGGCTGACTTATTGTCTGCAGGGAACGGCTTGTAAGACTGGGGTGGGGGACCTGTGACCCTCTCCCCCAGATGTTGCTGATCTACAATTCCCATAACCCCAGACCATTGGGCATGCTGGTTGGAGCTGATGGTAGTCTGAGAGGGCCACAGTCTACCCACCACTGTTGGAAGAACATTGATTTTTGCAGTGTATGTTTGTTGATAACTCTTGGTGGGCTTTGCGTGTGAGGCAAGAAGACATTCTGTGACTTGAAAAATCTCCATGCAGGACTATATTCTGGATCCGTAATTATTTGCCAGTAAACTTCAGGGGGGAAATGAGATGTGATCCAGAAATGGCTTAAATCTGAGTAGTTGTATTTAACCTGGCTTGCAGAATAATCCTAAGCATCCAAGATGTGCACTTAGTATGTCTGGAATTGCATCCCTTGGCTAACACTACACGTTACAGTAAATGTGTATTTGCCACTGAAAATGACAGCATCACATCTAGCATTCTCTCCTTTTAATGTAATGTCTATGTGGGGAAAGATATGACATGGCATCACCATTATTGGCTGCTATGGTGTGTGTGTGCATGCTCTTGTGGGCTGGGAGGATGGGATAACATGGTGACATCATGACACACACACATTTCCCTAACTATATGTTACTGCAAGAGAAGGGAAAGCTAGGCGCCATCGGCACTGTACATTTAAAACAGTATCATGCCATTTCAATAGCAATGGTTTTCCCCAAAGAATCCTGGGAACTATAGTTTGTTAAAGGGGTTAGGAGACCTCTATCCCCTCTAGAGCAACGGTTTCCAGAGTGGTTTCACAATCAATCCTTCTTCCCAGAGAACTATGGAAACTGTAGCTCTGTGGGGCGTAGTCTCCTAAGAACTCTCAACACCCTTAACAACTACATTCCCCACGATTCTTTGGGGGAAGCCATGACTGTTTAAAGTGGTATAATGTATGTATAGTGCAGATAGGGCCCCAGTTTTACAGGTGATCTTTTTAACACAATGTCTAGTTTGAGCCTTCATCTCATTGTCTTGGTTTATGTGGTTTGAGGATTGTTGCCTGGATGTTTCGTCTTCCACAGTTCGGTGACAAGATTGCTCTTGGTTCAGTTGCTGAGGTCAGCTGAGGAGAGGATATAATGCCTGTTACATGAGACTCGGAGGAGAAGGAGAGGGCAAGGCTAACTGCTCACTCCAAAGCAGATAATTTTAGCCAATAAGGAATCTCCCCTTGTCACCCCTTCTTGGGCGGTGTGGCCTGAGCCAGTCACACTTGTTTGAAGTTGCAGTTGAAATCCTAGCCCTGAGCTTTAAAGTCTGGGATGCTGTTGTGGGGCGGTGCGTAGTCCCAGGCATCAAGAGGTGGGGGGATTCAACCTCCTGCCCACTCTCCAGCTCTCTTGGGACCACCTGTAGCCCCAGGCAATCCCACAAGAGCTCTAGGAGGAGGCAGGGTCAGGCCCAGGCCTTTAAGAGGTCTCAGCCATACTGCTGCTGGCCTCTTTCTTACTTATTCATATGGAGGCTCCTGTAGTCTAGACAACTATCTTTTCCTGATAACAGAACATCGGGGGACGTTACCTTCTGGAAAAGGTCAGGTGGCAGCTTCTGCATCAGCAGAGCCATCTCCTCAGTTGATTCCCTACTGGGTATTCCCATGGTTTTGATTAAATATATGACTGAACCTTCTCAATGGAACCTTTTTTCAAAAGTTAAACTGATTCAGCTGTTGGAGAGATACTCTTTTTTTCTACTTATTTGTTAGCCAGGTTGTCCACTTCTGTTCCCCCCCCCCCAGTTTGCTTGCTTAAGTTCTTCCACAGGAGAATTTCTAGTCTGGGGCTGACTGCTGTGGCTCCTGTTTCTTCCACGTTTAGTGGAAGAGCAATCTCACAGCAAACAGATCCATTGCTCTGTACTATTTGTACAGGTTAGCTGACATGGTGCCCCTCAGATAAATAGCAAAGCCATCTCCTCCTGCTGTAATGTATTCTTCTAAAGCTCTCTGGCTTCCTCTTTCTCAAAATGTATATCATGTGCGCTCATTTCACTCCATGTGTAAAGGGAGGTATTGCTCTGCTGATATCTCTCATCCTCATGGTCTGATAAAATTTGCAGCCTGATTGTATGGCTCATTGGGCTACCAAGCACAGGCCCTAATTTCATGCATGGGAGGGTTGGCTGTTTATGAGCATGACTGGCTAACCTGTGGCACAGGTGTTACAATGCTAGTGAAGTGCTCCCAAGGCAGGCTCAGAAACAAAATGAGAGTTCTTAAAATCCCACTTCAAAGAAGAATCCAATCCAGAGAAGAATTCCAGCCTATTGCCACCAGCCCTTATGGTCCCTCCAAAGTTTTTCAGCCAGCCCTCTCTCTCCTACACACACATGCCCTTTTCTGTCCTTGCAAGCAGGGGTTTGGTGCGAGTAGCAGCAGTATCTTGCAAGGAGAGAATCTGAGAAAGGTTTTCCTCTCCCACCTTCTCCGTTGCCCTGCTGCTCTGGGAATTAGAGTGTCAGAGTGCAAAAATCCAGGGAATCATGGGGAATGTAGTTCCGACCATGGGAAGACTGGGGAGGAGGCATTTTTGAGCCCATGGATTAGCTTGGAGAAATGAATCAAGACATTTTAGTTTTTTAATCCAAAGTGATCTTAGCACAGCTTGCTTATCTCTACGAGTTGCACAGGCAGTGGGAATTTGTAGCACTCCTGAATAAGAACAGAAGGGTCTATGGCACAGTGTTGGGTGTTGCACTGCTATCTGCTCCCTGGCTCAGCAGATTGGAGAATAGCCCAACTCTGTATGCTTCTACTGTGTACACTAATAAACTGTCTCAGACACGGACTTGACTTATGGCATACTTTCGGATATGCTTTCTGATATGATACTTTGGCCATCACAAGTCTCCTTTCTCCTGCAGCTCGGAGGATTTTTCATTTACACCATTTTATTCTCTCAACAGATCCAAGGATTCAACATTGAAGACGGGCAGTTTGCTTATGCCAAAGACTGTGCATCCTTGTTCCCGCCAGCCATTCTGATGGGCTTGGTGATGTCTCTGATTTTGCTTCTTGTTCTGGCCTATGCTCTCCACATGCTGATACACTTGAAATCTCTTGACAGACATTATGAATGCAAAGGTTCTCCTGCTTATTTCCCAAAGATGAAAGATACTGATACAGCAGATGAAAAAGAACCACTGAGAAATAATGGGATTGAAGCATATGAACTTAGAAGTCAACAGTACTCTAAAATCTATATTTAGCAGTTGTCTTTGTTTTCCATGGTTAGGCAACAAACTTCTGAGGAACTTTTGCATTCTGTGGGCTCATGATAGAATTTTGAGCACCTCAACTTTGATTTCAAACAAGTTTTCAAGTCCTCATGATTGTGGAGAAAAATGTGGAAGTGCTACAACAGTGTATGTCCTAATTTCTCAGAAATTCAGAAGCAAATCAAAATAACACTCATTGATACTGCGTTTCCAATATCTTAAGTCAAGAGTATGTTTTTAGAAGTGGCTGCCTCATGGTCAGGAACATTTTTCAGTCATATTAGATGTGCAGGATGCTAGATTCTCAGCTAATGCAGCTAACAAGATAGGAAGTTATTACACTTCAAAAACTGCCAAGGCTTCCACCCCAACTGAAAATAAAGTGCCACAAGCAAAGATGCATAACAAAAATGAAGCTTGGTCAAGATTCTTCAAACGCTGCCCACTTAAGTTTATGGTCTTTTTTGCCATGACAGTGGAATACTCTAAACTACAGTAGTGCTTGAAGTTAGCTGACCTGTTCTGCTTACAGAGGTTGATGAAGAGATTTTCTGCTTCTGGAATGCCACCAGTCTTTGGACAGAACTGGTCAGAGTAGATCCATTGAAATGAATAAACCTAAGGTAGTCATGTCTAGTAATTTCAATAGGTCTACTCTGAGTAGGACTAGCATTGATTACCACCCAAGGAAACAGCTGCATTTGATCTCAGGCTACATACACACCATGTATTTAATGCACGCTGAAAACATCCCCCCCCAAGAATCTTGGGGACTGTAGTTTGTTACGGGTGCTGGAAATTGTAGCTCTGTGAGGGGTAAACTACAGTTCCCAGGATCCTTTGAGGGGAAAACATGCTTTGAATGTGCTTTAAAGGTATGATGTATATACAGCCTAAGTCAGTGTTCCCTAACTTGGTGCCCTCCAGATGGTTTTGACTACAATTCCCATCAAGTATGGCCAGTGGTCAGATATGACAGGAGTTGTAGTTCAAAACAGCTGGAGGGAACTAGTTTGGAGAAGGCTGATTGAAGCATTGAAATGAATTTCTTTCTGCCATATATACATGACTCTAATTTTGGTGAAACAAATAACATGTTAATTCCTGATCAGCTGCAAAATGATGCAAGAACATCCCTAACATTGTACCTGTTTGTATTACAAAAATGTGATATTTCTGCCAATCAGCAACTGATGTGCTGTTTCTAAAGGCATTATGCAAACTGTGTTGGTTACATCCCAATGTTATGCAGATTTGCTGTGGATTTCTTATCTTGTGATGCTTTTCCAAGGATGCCCTCAGCACTGAGCAAATTTTTCACTTCTGTTGTATCTCAGTGATCAGCACTTTCTTTTTTGATGTTCTGTTTTCTAATATTTAGCTCAATGTTTTTTTCTACATGACTTATCTGACAAATGATCAAAGGATATTAGACTGTTGGCATTAATCTCCTAAAATGTGTAATTGAGAGCAATGTAAAGGAAGGAAGAAATTAATATAATGAAGATTGGTTCTGATACTTTAAAAGTAAGGCCTATCTCCCCCATCAATTTACAAACTTTTGCAAACTGCATTTGAGAACGAATCCTTTGAAGACACTGAACAAACACCTCTTCAAAAGCAGGAGGCCTCTTAGCAACAGTATAAATAGCATCCACCGATGGAAAGACTTTCTTAACATCTAGAAACTAATTCAGTACAAATTTGTTAAAGGAACCAATTTTAGGTAAAACTTCACACCATGCTTTGAGGGCAAGCTCAATCTGGATTTCTTGGTGTTTTGGTTCCCTTGGAACGCATTGTACACTCAGTCCCATCTATGATTCTTTAATGTCATTGTAGAAGTTGAGCTGTCTTTGCTGAGGCTGAGATGCAAAGAGGTACTTTAGGTACACTCAGGTGGGGTTTTTAAAGAGCTCCTACCACTCCCCAGAACAGAAGGTCCTCATAGCATATAACATTAGCAACACACCTGTGCCTTTAAGTCAGGGGTGTTCTGGATCCTTAACTCCCCCACAGGCTAAGTTTGACAGGTAGGGGGCTGGCCATCTGTCAATCACCTGACACCACAATGACTTCAGATAACCTGTTTTTGCTCACGTTGATGATCAGCTGTGCCTGTGAACCCAACTTGCCCCAGCTTCTTCTGTACTTACTCCATACCTGTCTTCAAATATGATTTCAGGTGGCCAGAGGGTGGATGTGACTTGGTTGAAATGGCATCACAGGTCAAATGAAGAAACCTGGTGGGCCTAATTAGTCCCCCCGGGTGGAGGTTCCCCACCACTACTTTTAGGGTTTTTCTTTACACAAATTGTCTATGCTTTGGCAGGGGCTTGAGCCAGATTGTGACCTTTCCATGGGGAACAGGGAGCTTTCATCCTTTGCGCCTGCAATATGCATTTCTTTGGGGGAAAATACCTCCAATTGCTCAAGGGGAGTTTTTTTCTTATGCAAATTGTAGGTGAGGGGTCCCTGAGCCAGACTGGGATCACAAGTCAACAAGGTGAAAAATAAAGCCAACAAAACATATCTTGACACTTTTTGGGGGAGGAGAATGGGGAAGATCCTCTCTGGAGCCTCCATCCCTTAGTAGCCTTGTGAGGATCCCACCTCAGACCTTCATCTGTCAGGTCCCTCCAGTTAGGATCCCGGGTTTTATTTGTTCTCTCACCGGCTCTAGTACAGATCTCGCAAGATCCCACTGCTAGGCAGCACCACCAGCCACTCCCTGTTTCACAATATTGCCTTAGGACTTTGCCTTAGTCCCCTTCTGGCTTACTGTTACTTTGTATCTGGGTGCACTTGCAGGCCACAACCCCCCTGTATCTTTGTGCCTATAAAGCATACAGCCCTGGGTTGCCCTGGATACTTGATGATACACTATCTCTTCACTGCTGCCACCATTTGATACTGTTTCTGCACCTTGGTAATTACCCTGCCCTCCCTTCTGATCTGTGTAAACCCCAGCCAAGGATCAGGCTTTTGGTAAACCAAGAAAATATTTATTTATAAACACCAGGAAATAACAAGATTACTTATGGGATATTTAACAAGCGTATGGTTTCATATAGTGTCACTCTTCATGTTTCCAGTCATATATTTTCTGCCTTAATACAAGGCAAATATAATCCAACCCACAACCAACTCCAACCCACAACAACCCACCAACCAACTCAACCAACAGAACTCTATCTCAACTGTCATCCTCTCATTTATACCTTCAGCCACTCAAGTGCTCAGCCAATCACAATACAGCATTCTCCAGCATTCTAGCCCATGTACTCCCCCCTCTCACTCACTCTACTTACCACATTTACCCTACAAAACCTGCACTTACCATATTTACAGTAATCAAAATACAGGGGCATCACAAGCCTCAGCTCCTTTTCATCCCTGTTGTTACAGTCTTGTTCATTTAACCTTTACTTCTGGGCACTTTTTTTCATGAACTGCTGTTGATACTTTTTCTTGCTGTTACTGCTCCCTCACTTGGAGAGGGTAGATGAATAGGGAGCATCAGCAACAGGGAATAGCAGGGGCAGGGGGCTATGAACATTGGCCCCCTCCTGGGAGATGACCCTTGGCAGGTGCCCGATGATGCCAATGCTTGACACCAGCTCTGCATCTTGATGGCTGGGGATTCAGCATAGGTTAGTCCCAGTTGGTGACACACCACAGAATGATTTACAAAATCTTGTCCAACAGATGGGAGAAGTAAAGTTAAGTTTGCACAGAAATAACAACAATATGGAACAAAGAGCCCTGTGGCACCCTAAAGACTAACATTTTATTATGGTATTTTAGGCATAGGATTTTGTACAGTTTCACTCCATCATATCTTGACTGCAGCCGTGGAGGGATTCTACATGTGCTCGACAGGCAGCATGTTTTATGCATCTTCATTTGCAAAGTAGAGCAACCAGCTTGGCATATCAACAACTTTCTTTGCAACATGAGCTCCATATGGTTTCTGCATGAATCTGTCAGTAGCAATTAAAAATAGAATCATCTATAAGTATCATCAATTTGGTATTGGAGAGAAAATAGGGCATCTCACTTGAGACAATGATAATGAACCTTTAATAGCCAATTTCCTCTGTAATAAAAGGGGCTGGATGAGAGGCACACATGTTTTGCTTTACATCTGCTTAGTGGATTACATAATGTGGGAGCTTATGTGGAAAGAACTGGAATGCAGTGTTTGAGTTATTTATATGGTGTGACAGATGTGCATAGCTTCATTTTGTTGGTGGACTATTTGGAGACAATCTCAGGCAATATTCTGACAATTCTACCCAAAAGCATAAACCCAAATGCAGGTAAATAGAATTAACAATAAAACTCACCAGGGGCACTTCAGCATGGAAATTTTGTTTACACAATGCATGAGAGCCCTCTAGTGGCCATTTGTTAGTATTTGTTTTTGGAAAGGTTCAGTATTTATTTATTATAGGAACATAACCAAACCCACCAAAATGGCAAGTCATTTAATTAGCTCTAGACTTTCATAGAACTCTTTGTCATGGTGGAAAGCAGGAGAAATGGCAGAGATATTTTTTTTATTTTTATTTTTTGCTATTAGAGGATTTTCTTTCACCTTGATTTGGCTTCTTGTGCCTTTTAGCCCCAATCCCCTTTCCTCTTCTCTCAGCCAGATCTGTCTTTGGGCCTGTCTTGTGATTCTCTACATAGCTCTCTATTGCACGAGTGCACATGCACACACATACACACAAGTGGCAGGAGGAAGGGTCAGTCTCGAGAGGCAAGCAAGGCCTGCAGTGACCAAACAGCAGGACGATGCCACTGTGGGCTGGCTGAAAGTCTGCCCTGCTATAAGTAGATATAGCAATAAGGCCTCGGAGCCAGAGAAGACATCTCATTGCAGGCCAGATTGGAAGGCTCTGCAGGCCTCAACCAGCTTGGGCTTCAGTTGATTGCCTGTCGCCCTGTCTAATAATGTCAGAGTATGTTTATGTGTTCTCTACTCCTATCCAGTCCTGTCCACTAAGTATTTATGTCATATTTGAATCTTGCAGTTTGAGGAGCCTAATCGTGGTGGGCCACAGTTGAATGGTTCCTTCATATGGACTCCTTTGGGAGGGAAGGCAGGATATACATTAAATGAGTAAATATGTTTCTCTCTTCACATGGGTCAGATGCAGACAAGCAGTGGTGGCTCCATGTTTTGGAAGGTTCTTGGAAAGGACACCCTCAGTGGGCCTTCCCTCTGTCAGTCTGATCTCACCACCTCCTTGCTGCCATGGCAACTGGCTGCTGCAATTCCTCCTCCTGCTCCTCACTGCTATTGTGGGCTTGCTTACTAGGATGGTAGCTGGCAGGCATGCAGGCAAGCAAGCAATGGCTGCTGTTTCTCCTTCTCACTGCCAGCATTGGCTGGTGCCTGGGCCAAAGGCAAAGGGCAGGCAAACAGGCAGGTGGAAAAAGTGAGGAGAAGAAGCAGAGCCTCTTTGCAATGGGCTCTGCTATGAAACATGTGGGCTTCACCTAGTTCCTGATCATGCCAACCTCCCCCCCCCGATGGTGATCTGATACTAGAGATGGGGGTGCATTTTGGCATTTTCGGATTTGTTACCGAATTCTGTCAGAATACGTAAATTCTTTATGTCTTCGGATCAGTTCGACTAATGCTTGCGACTGTCAGTGACACCAGCTTTTAAAAAAACCAAATCTGTGGCTATTTTGACATTGTTATTAATGTAAACAGCTTTGCTCTGAAGTGCTGCAATGGGTACTCCTTTGAAGGTCTGTCTCACTGAGGTGATAACAATAGCCATTAACATCTTTGGTCAGCACTGCAGTAATCTGAGGCAAGAGGCAGAATTGACAGGCGATGATCAGTCTAATTTAAATGTAAATAGAAAACCCAAGAGACCATCAGCAGAAAGATCACCAACAGCATTAGCAATTTTGTTAGCTATTACAAGCAGAATGGAAATAGCAAAAAAAAAAAATCGGGGGAAATGTTGCAGATCGGCACCACAAGCCAGTAGAGAAAACCAAATCAGACTGCAGCCAAAGAGCGAACCCCATCCCTATCTGATACAGACAACTAAGGGGCTTTCTAGACATACTTTTTATAGTGCTATAGCTGCTATTTGTTCTGATGCTTTTTTGGAGTGAAATTGTACTGGACCATTCACACCACTGGTTGCATGTCACCATTTTTGTGGAGGGTGGTTGTGCTTTTCCCCATCCACATCAGTGATAGGATGTGTTTGGATTGAGAAAGGGTCTGTGGCTGTAGTCACATCCCTTCCATTCCCTCAACTAGTAAATGCAAGAGTTATGAGCATCCGTTCAAGGTGCTAATAGCCCTTTCGTGGTTTGTGACATTCATCTTTGACTATGGCTGATTGCATGTATCATCATGTGGTTTGTGAGCAAATAGTTTAGGCCAGACTCCTGCAAGCTCAGCAATACGACATGTGAGAAGGATCTTGGAATTGTCGTTGATCACATGCTGAATATGAGTCAACAGTGTGATGTGGCTGCAAAAAAGTAAAACGCTATATTAGGCTGCATTAACAGAAGTATAGTTTCCAAATCGCGTGAAGTACTCGTTCCCCTCTATTCAGCACTGGTTAGGCCTCATCTTGAGTACTGTGTCCAGTTCTGGTCTCCGCACTTGAAGAAGGATGCAGACAAACTGGAACAGGTTCAGAGGAGGGCAACAAGGATGATCAGGGGACTGGAAACAAAGCCCTATGAGGAGAGACTGAAAGAACTGGGCATGTTTAGCCTGGAGAAGAGAAGACTGAGGGGAGATATGATAGCACTCTTCAAGTACATGAAAGGTTGTCACATAGAAGAGGGCCAGGATTTCTTCTCGATTGTCCCAGAGCGCAGGACACGAAATAATGGGCTCAAGTTGCAGGAAGCCAGATTTCAACTGGACATCAGGAAAAACTTCCTTACTGTTAGAGCCATATGACAATGGAATCAATCAGAGCTTGGAAGTAAC
The DNA here is from genome assembly GCF_030035675.1 of Rhineura floridana. Lineage (NCBI taxonomy): Eukaryota > Metazoa > Chordata > Lepidosauria > Squamata > Rhineuridae > Rhineura > Rhineura floridana. The sequence continues at coordinate 52,559,859 of NC_084480.1, forward strand.
TAGTTACAAGTAACGAATTACTTGTAATTCATTACTTTTTTGAGTAACGAGTGGGTAATTCCTTTACATTTTGATTGCAATAGAACTAGGAGTAATTTTACTACTTTTGTGGAGTAATTGTAACGTTTCCAGAATTACTTTTGGGCATTACTTGAGGGGGAGCAGGGGAAGTCTTCTGCTCCTCTGATTTGTAGATGAAAATCATGTGCCTCAAACTGGGTTTCTGTGCAGTGTTGCTCTTTCCTCGTGCTCTGTGGATGGGTAGGAGGTGACGAGGGAGGAGGCAGAGAGTGAGACAGGGTGGAGTGGAGAAAACAATTATTTAAAAAAATGGATAGTGGTAGTGAAGAATGGAGTGGAGGGGAAAAGGATCTGGAGGTCAAGAACATGGATAAAGGAGGAGAAGGAGGCAGCAGTAGCAGAATGGAGATAAAGAACTGTGGAGGTGAAAGATGACAACATGTGTGTGTGTGTGTGTGTGAATACTATGTTTGCACACGGCACACAAAGTGGCCTCCACCACCCTCTCTGGCTACTGGGCTGCATTTGCAGTATTTTAACTTTTTTGTATCTCAGGGGAAAATGTTTGCTTGAGTGAGTGTCCCTTAGTTGGTGGCAGAGCAGGGTCCGGGAGGTGGTTAAGTAAGAGAGATTATGCTGGCTGGCTGAGTGGGGGGGGGTTGCACTTGGTTTGACGTGCAAAGATCTGAGTAGTGGCCTCAGCCTCCCTCCCCACCACCCTTACCAGTGGAGAGACCACCATTGCTATCTTATGAATAAAAATAATTATTCTACTACCTCTGCATGTGTTTGTTTATTTTTAATGTTGTTTTAGGCAGCAGCCAAGGCCAGCACGTAGGCTTTTTTAAAAAGTAACTGAAATGTAATTGTAGTGATTACTTTGGAGGAAAAACAAAGTAATCAGTTACTTTCAGAGCAATTGTAATTGTAACGGTAATTACTACTTTTTCGGGCCATGTAACTGTAACTGTAATTTATTACTTTTTAAAAGTAATCTTCCAAGCTCTGGAATCAATTACCTAGAGAGGTAGTGGGCTCTCTGACACTGGACGCATTCAATAGGCAGCTGGACAGCCATCTGTCGGGAATGCTTTGATTTGAATTCCTGCATTGAGCAGGGGGTTGGACTTGGTGGCCTTATAGGCCCCTTCCAACTCTACTATTCTATGATTCTATGATCCTATGAACCTAGTACCTTCCAGATGTTTTGGACTACAGCTTCCACCAGCCCCAGCCATCATAGCCAATGGCAAGGGATGATGGGAATTGTAGTCAAAAACAGCTGGAGGGCATTGAGTTGGTGAAGGGTGATTTAAGCAATAACGCTGTGGCCACATTCACACCATACATTTATTCCATTATTATTCCACTTTAAACAGTCCCAGTTTACCCCAGACAATCATGGGAAGTATAGTTTGTGAGAGTTGTTAGGAGTGTAGTTTGTAAGAGTTGTTAGGAGACCCCTATTCCTCTCATACAGCCACAGTTTCAGAGTTCTCTGGGAAGAGGGACTGACTGTTAAACCACTCTGACAAGCGTAGCTCTGTGAGAGGAATTAGGAGACCCCTCCTAACAACTCTCAGCACCCTTCATGAACTACACTTCCCAGAATTCTTTGGGGGAGGCCATGGCTGTCTAAAGTGGAATAATAGTGGAATAAATGTATGGTGTAAATGTGGCCTGTGTCTTTACTTCAAATACTCAACCTAGCTAAGATAGGCTAGTGTAAGTCATTTTTTTCACTTCAGCAGTATTCAGCTCTGGCCATGGAAGCAAATACTGTATAATGCATCCACCAATTGTGCTATGGCTAACACAAAACTGAATGAAAGGGCTTGAAATGCAGTCTAGCATAAGTACATCTGGGGCAGATCCTGATGAACCTTCATAGGGGAAACACCAATGCCTTATATTTTGCATTTTGCTAGATGTTGCTACAGAGGAGGCAAATGTGCCATTCATTTCTTTCTCATGTGCCCTCTCTGTTTACCAGCTGAATTTCATTGTACCCCCAGTCTAGAGCAGGGGTGGTGAACCTGTATCCCTTCAGATGTTACTGGCTTTCAATCATCTCTGACCATTAGCCATGCTGGTTGGGCTGATGGAAGTTGGAGTTCAACAACATCTTGGGGGGTCGCATAGGTTCCCAACCTTGGACTAGAGGAAAACCAAGATAATTTCTCTGCTTTTTGGGGCTGGAATATCCCTAATTAGCTCCTAGTAGATTCATTTATGGTTTCTCTCTCTGTACATCGTGCTCCACAGATACAACGTAAGAGTTTTCCATTTATTGATTTCTACCTCTGATGTTAATATGCAATTCTAATGTGACATTTTATGCCCCTTGGCAGTGATATCTAAGCATCCTAAAAGACTGTTTCAGCGTTTGGTAGTCCAGCTATTAAAGCTGAGCAGTTATTCATAAGCGGGAGGGGGAATCTTTTATTTCCCCCCCTCCTTCTGAACAGAAGAGATGTTTTACATTAACAAGCAGGAACATCACTGGTGATGCTTTTCTCATGCAGTCTTTTTCCATTGGGTCAACTTTTGCCCATTTCTTTCCACATTGTTGTAATTTCCCATTCTCCTTTTTAAATAAGATGTAGCAACTAAGGCAGGGGAGCGACCGCAAGCCTCCGGCATACTTCTTCAGAAAGAGGTCAGGTCAGGGATGCCTTGAAGCATCTTAATGATCCAAAGGGAGCACATTACTACTTACTAAAGGGGTGCAGATGCTTAAAGAGGAAAACAACTCTTCTAATTGTGTCAGCCTGGAATTGCATAGTCTTTCTTCCTTACAACCTGCAAAGATCCTAGAAGATTACAGGTTGGCTGTCACCTGAGAAGGGATTACAGGAAGATTACAGTTACACAAAAGATCTTCACTCGGTAAAGAAATGGATATTATTCAGTACCTTAGGCAGAAAAATTGTATATAATCAGATCTTTATAAAGACTAGAACTAGGAATGGAAAGAGAATCGCAGGATGTGTGTTACAGCTGAATATAAAAATAGTAGGCAATGTTAAGGTCGGTGAAATGGGTTGTTAATTTTCTGTAGGATTCTTGTAGAAGAGGGACACTGGTATTACTCTGGCCTCACTCCCCATTTCTCTGAGTAGTGAAAACTCTAGGGCTGCAAGCATTTATCCAGAGTTTGGTTTCCTTGGAATGAGGTTATCAGAGTTGCTCCCTGCCTCCTGTATTACAGTATTAAAGAGAGGCAATTCATATGATTTTTTTGCTCCATTTTAATTACATTTTAATTAATTGCTAAACAAACTGATAAGGTGGCAATGTAATGCTTTCTCTCTCTTAATGTGTTACCTGCCATTTTAATTCTTTCAATGCAGACTTGTTTGGAGTCCACATGGATCACTGTAATATGATGTATGTGTCAACATGCATAGCTTAAATAGCAGCTGGTTGTTACTACTTGCAAGAATAGTGAAAACTTGCAGCAATCTGGATGAAAAATAAAATGAGCTCTTAAAACAATACTTGTCTCTTTCTCTGTCAAACTGCTTTTCCCCTTCAAGACTGGCACATTCCTCTTCAATTCAGACTTTCAATTAACAACAGACAAAGCCTGCTAACAATAGACAGCCATCTTCTATTCCTGCAGGTGCTTGAATGTTCTGCCACACACATTTTTGAGGTCAAGAGGATGTGACTTCTTGTTGAAATCTGCAGAAGCAAAGGGATGAAGACAGAGCACTACTTCAGGTAAGAATAATAGTTCCCTTGGCTGAAGGCCATGCTACATTTTTGCTAACACAATGCATCTGTTTTCTGTAAGTGAAGTATTACATAATTATTTAAGGCAGGAAGAATTAACAAAACCTACTAAGGCTGTAAGTAATTCAACGCCAATCAGACTCTTCCTGTATTTTTTTGTTGAACCTCAGGAGGTGGAAGGGATTTTGAAATTAAACTATAACTGCCCAAATTCTAAATCACACTATGAATGACTTCTTAACTACCCATCTGAATGGAGAAAGAGAGGGAACACAGACTTATTTATTGTCTATTTTTTTGGATGCAGTGTCAGCCCTGGAGATGCTAGTTACAACTATTTTAAATACATGAATATATTAACGTAAAGACTGTTGCCCAGATCTAGACATGGAAGCAGGCTTCCATGAGTGTATTCTTATGTTACAGTGGCAACTTTATACCCAGATTGGATGTAGTTGCACCATACATTCACTGATAGTTGATGAACGAACTTACATGAACATTGGAAGCTGCCTTATATGGAATCACACCACTGGACCATGTAATTCAGTATTACCTATAGAAGTAGTTTGCTGGGTGGGGCAGAGCAGCGATGCCAGCTTCCTAGCAGGTGGGTTGCTGTTGCTTACTGGGATGGGGACCAATGAGGTGAGGCGGCAGGGAGGTTGTGGCTGTGCAAATGTACTAGTGGAGTCAATCCAGTGCTACTGTTGTGTGTATGCACCATGCAACCTGCCCATTGTTTTGCCCCTTGCCCCTCTGTCCCGATAAGTAACAGTGATCTGCTTTTCGGGAGGCTGGCATAACAGCAAGGCACTTTTGATTGTCTATACTGGCTGGCAGCAGCTCTCCAAGGTTTCAGATAGGACTGTGCACAGACCCCCTGATCTGATTTGTGACTCTGATTTGTAAATACTGATCAGGTCTGATCCAGTCTGGGCAGGTTTGCACCCTATCGGACCCAGTCTGTATCATGATCTGGATATTACAAATCTTCGGAAATCACATTAATGTGTAGAAGATGGCGTCCGGCAGATAACAGCAAGTTTGGTCGCTCTCAACTCTGATATAAAACATCAAGCTAAACCAAACTAAACTAGGGGAATAATCTCTGTCCCACTCATTTTGTTGCTTTTTTCTACGGGATGTTTTTGTTGGCTGGGCGTTTAGATTCTGCAGGTCTGCCTCCCGTTATCTCCTTTGGTGTTTGTTTGCTTCCTATAACCGGCTGTCTGGGAGAAACAAAGATAGCTGCTCTTTTAGAAAATAATGAGACTGTGAAAATAAAAATCTGGACTTAACCAACAGATGAACAGAAAAGGAAAATAAAGGAAATTCCTGGCTCTGAGAAGGTTTGGAGACACCAGAAAGTGAGTAGAAGTTAAACCTTTTTTAACTAGAATTGGCCAAAAACTCAGTTCTAGACTGGGGTGATACCCAAACACTCTAACATGGTATACACGAGAAGAGATTACCTGACTCAGGGGCTTGATATTCTGGAACTATCAACAGTAGAAAAAAAGCCCAAACAGTTGAAAATCACCCAGTATTTCTCTCCCAAAGAGCAGACACATTTATCTGGTACGATGAAAGAAAAAGGCCAAGAGCTTACTTTGGAGGAAAAGGGCCCTGAGTCTGCTAAAACTTGGACTAATGTTGAAAGCAGCAATACAAGGAAAGAGACTGTAAAGGGCCTTCTCTTGGATACACCTATGGATTGGTCTCTGGATTTAAATGGAGCAATCCAACTGGAAAGTCCTGCTTTTTTAACTCCCTCTTTGGCCCAGGAGATTGCGCAAGCAGAAAATTCGGCAAGCTCCTTGATAACAAACAAATTACAGGTGGTAACTACAGATTTGAGGGATATGGAAAAGGGATCACCTGGGGCTGGCTCTGATAGCCTACACCTCATGGCACAATCTCCGATTATTACATCAAGTCCCACCAAACTATTGGAGGGAAAAAGTGTACTGAGTACAACCAGCTATTTACCCTTAGATTGTTGGCTCTTTACATTGACTAAGGACATTGAACACATCAAAAACTTTATTTGTGAGGCAAATAAGCTGTTAACTACACTTGTGGAGGCGTATAGTAAACTCCCCCTCCATTCTGACCCTTTATCTCGATCTAACATGGCTCAACCGCAACAAATGTCCCAAGCAAACGCTAAACAAAAGGACAAGGGAAAACAGGTGACCAATTTAAGAAGACGCCATGGTAAAATGGCCAGACCATCTAAATTGAGTAAAAACATCAAGCGCCCTAAATTCCGTCAATATGTTAAAATGAATTTCTCCAAACTCTTTAAAATTCTAGAGTCACTCACTGACTCCAAAAGAAAACAACATGTAAATCATCCAAAGCAGTCCATAACTAGTGACCAACTTAAAGGAACCGCTGAACCCGAGATTCTAATGGTGTCTGCTCATCTAAAGGATTCAAAATCTCCTAAATATAATCAGAATACTTTAAAACGTATGTGCCCTTATTCCAATACTAGGGAGGTCAAGATGCAGAGTCCCACCTCAAAATGGCAATTAAAACTTATCCGTAGGAAATTAGTACTGACAAACTACCCAAAACCGTCCGGATATCTAACTCAAAGGGAGCGCAGAATTCATCTGTTGCATCTACTCAACAGCGTTTTGCCCAACTGGTTCTCACCAGCAAATATATCTTCAGTGGAATATCTATACTACAATAGCTACATGGCGCGAGCAGTGGTGAAGTTTGACTCCTGGGAGCATGCGGATCTTCTGCTGCAACATAAATTCAGTCTATGGCACCATGGCATTGAAATAAAGAGATTTTTTATGAACGTAGCAGTGCCACAACCCCTTTGCCTAAAAATTCCAACTAAAAACCTGACAGAAAACTTTGACGTGAAGCATTTAGCAAAACACGCAGAGTTAAACTCGAGCCAGGATGTTTCCACACATCCGGACCAACAAGTTCATCTTAGCGTCTTTACAACTGAGCCTCAACGATCCGAATTGACTCAAATACCTGCGACCGAGGAAGAAAGTGGCCCATATATCGAGGAGGAAGTAAGACTGTTGGAAGCTTATATAGATCTCTCAAGTGAGGCGCAATTTGACATAGTTCAAAGATTGCAAAACTTGACATTGCTACTTACTAACAAACCTTTAAACGACGTACATCCTAACCAACCCTTAGAAGGAAAGTCTCCATCAGAAACCTCCTTGTCGGGATCAGACAGACTAACGGAATCAGTTGAAGAAAGCTTAATGACGGCACCAACAGCAACGTTACAGTCTTTGAAACCATGATGGAGTAGTACTCAACTCCCTACAAATCTTTCCCTCCTTTCCTGGAACATTGCGGGAGCAAAATCTAAAATTACTGATCCATCCCTTTTGATTTATCTTAAAAAGTTTGATGTGATTTTGTTACAAGAGATCTGGGCTATAGATCCAATAGATATTGATGGATTTATGACTTATACCATGCCAGCAACACATAGCGATAAAGGAGGTCGCCCTAAAGGTGGCCTGTGTATAATGGTTACCACCAAACTAAGACTACAATTGAAAAATCTACCATGTTTGCCAGGACTGGCCATGACTCTAGTTCTTAAAACGAAGGAGTCAAGTCTGTTACTGATAAATGTCTACTTTCCCCCCATTAGACAGAAGAAACAAATTGAATCTAGATACCAATTATTAGAGGAATACATACGTAAACTATTAGCATCTCATCCAGAGGCCATAATATTAATAGCCGGCGATTTTAATGCCAGAACTGGCCCTAGTGATGAGAAACTGTATAAGCATTTCCGTCAAATTCCCCCTATGTCATACGAGAATTACAAAGTTCCTTCCCGCTCCTCGAAAGATAAAGGGGTAAATTATGCAGGTTTTTCTCTTATACAGATGACTTATAGACTGAACTTTACCCTGGTAAATGGAACTGTTGAGGGTGATTGGTCTGGTGAATATACATATCTGTCAAACGCGGGATCATCCACTATCGACTACTTTATTATTCATAGGGACTGGTTCAATATGGTAGCTTCCTGTTCTGTTGATATCCGAACAGAAAGTGACCATTTACCCCTTATATTGTCACTTATATGGGGATCACAAGAGATTCGCCCCGTAAATACCCCAACTTTAAACTGGGAACCTGTTGAGTCCATCTCTAGGGTACGTTGGACAATTAAAGTAGAAAAACACTTTAGAGAGATAATATACTCTCCATCCATGGTCCAGCTCAGAGAAACATTACTATCAGCAATACAGGGAGAGCCTACAATACAAGCTTATCAGAAGATGCTTTCTGAGGTCCAAACAAATCTGACCATGAAATCTACTCCCAGAGGGAATAAAGGTTCTAATTGTCATAAACAATGGTTTGACCAGGAGTGCCAGGCCCATAAGAATCTTCTGATCTGTAAATATAGAGAATATAGGTTTCCAAATCTGACAGAAATACCGGCGGAATATAGAGAATTAAAACAGAGTTATAAAAATCGAATTAAACAGAAAAAGTTAGAAATCCAGAAATCATACTGGCAAAAGCTGATCATGGCCTCTAGGATTAAAAACACTACACTATTCTGGAAGTTAGTTGCTAGAGGATGGCCAAATTCAATATCAAAATTGGACTCCCATATTTCAGTAAACCTATGGGAAAGTCACTTTCAAAAGATCTATGTAAGTGATCAGACTAAGACCAGTAATGTCGAAATACCGTTAAAAGATCTTCCTACCTGGCCCCCAGTGACTGAGAGTGAAGTGATCACACTAATTACTTCCCTGAAATTAGGAAAAGCCCCCGGTGCTGATAATATCACGGCTGAAATGATCAAAACTGATCCCAAGTGGTGGGCACCTATATTAGCTACACTCTTTACGAGTATAGATCAGACGACCATCATCCCTGAAGACTGGGGTTTAGCTATTATTGTTCCAATATTTAAGAGAGGAAATAGAGCTGATCCATCGAATTACAGACCCATAAGTCTGTTGAGTGTGATCAGCAAATTATATGCTAAACATCTGCTAGCAAAACTTCAATTCTGGCTTGAGCAGGAAAATATACTCGAAGATGAACAAGCTGGGTTTAGGGTAAATCGTTCTACACTTGACCACCTACTTGTTCTAAAACATCTAATAGACAAATACTCAAAGCGCCCGGGGGGGGGGGGTTATATGCAGCTTTCATAGATTTTAAATCTGCATTTGACCTTATCCCCAGAGACAAACTGTGGGCTAAATTAGAATCTGCAAATATTGATAAGAGACTATTATTGCTTATACGTACCCTTTATTCAAATACTTACGTTCGTATCAGATATAATAGTGTTGGCAATTTAACAGGGCACATTCCAACGACAAATGGAGTAAAACAAGGCTGCATATTAGCTCCAACGCTATTCAATTTTTATGTGAATGCCTTAATTAAAAGCCTTGCAAAAGTTCCTTCCCACCATCCTATGCTCTCAAATAGGCCAATTTCAACATTGTTATATGCTGATGACGCTGTGTTAGTTTCTCTTTCACCAGTCGGTCTTCGGCGTCTCCTTTCAGCTCTTAGTAATCACTGTAAGACTGAGGCATTGGTAATCAACTATGAAAAGACCAAGGTGATGGTTTTTACCAAAAAATGCACAAAACACCGATGGAATCTGGAGGGTAATGCTATAGACCAAGTAACTATCTATAAATATCTTGGCATAATATTACACTCATCAGGTACCTGGCAAGCTCAGGCCAAATGTGCGCGGATAACTGCCCAAAGAAGTGTAAATGCCCTTCTTTCTTTCTACTATACTAAGGGTGGCCAACATATTCCATCAGTCTTAAAAGTATTTACCTCCAAAATTGTCCCACAACTACTATATGGTACCCAGGCTAGCACATGTACAAACTTTTCCTTATTAGAAATAGTACAAACAAAATTTCTTAGGTCCATTTTAGGAGTTCCATCCTGTGTATCAAATAACATCTTACGCCTGGAAGCTGGTCTTCCAACACTGGATTCACGTATATGGATCCTTAAATTAAAATTTTGGTTAAAATTAGTGTTTTTTCCGGTGGGATTGGCTCCTTTAATACTTACTGACTCCTTCCATTCGGAGTGGAGAAATTCCCTAGTACTAAAACTTACATCTTTAGGCCTATCCCCGCCCTTTCTCCTTTCTATGGGATTCCAACAAGCTAATTTATTAATTACCAAAAGAATTTTGGATACGGAAATACAAAATCAACGCTCTTTTAGACATATTAATACAATTGGGGAACCACGTAGCTCGCCCTATATACCTGCAAATCACTTGAGGATCTTAGTGGACTATAGAATAAGAAAAGCATTCACGAAGGCCAAATACAATGTTCTACCCTCTACCTTATTAAACGGTAGATATCAAAAAATACCACTCCTAGAGCGTGTCTGCCCATGTGGCAGTGGCTCTTTAGAAAACATCGACCATGTCCTGTTAAATTGTGAGTTTTACAATGAGTTAAGACAGCGATTTATTACTCCTCTTCTCCAACAAATCCCAGGCCGAGACTCTGCATTATATACAAAATACCTTTTAGCAGATGTGGACCCTTCTGTTACATTCCCAGTTGCAAAATATTGTGCTGCAGTAATAAAGCAACGCACCTTGCTGGTCCCACATGGTGTTTTATAATTTGATAGTTTTAAAATATCTTAAATCGAACAAAATTTTGTTCATTTTAGTTAAATGTATGTATTATTGGATATTGTTTTACTGCTGGTCTTTGACCGTATTAATAAAGATTTAGATTTAAAGATTTAGATTTAGACATTAATGTGTATTGCAAAACACAAACGGCCATAACTTTCTTGTTTTTTGACATAGGGACATGAAGTATGGGGACGTGCTAGTCCCTACATAGGGAATTAAACCTGCCAGGTTTCAGGTGGGTATTCCCAGATGTTTTCATGCTAGCCACCTTTAAATTTTAAAGTGCTTTAACATTAAAACACATAATGGTTCTGTTTTTTCATACAGGGACATGAAGTTTGAGGACATAGTGGCCCTGTAGAGAGAATTACTCCTGCCAAATTTCAGACGGGTTGCTCCAGGAGATTTCATGCTAGCTACTTCTAACTTTTACTTTTTTCAAAAAAAAACTTTAAAAAAAAGACTTTGAATGCTCAGTCATGCCAGTTCTCATGTTCCCATGTTTGCCCTGTTCCTTCCCTCAAGATTTTGAAAAAAACTGAGAGCTTTTTTAAAATTAGAGCTGCAATACTAGACATGGGTAGGTAGCATCAGGAAGGCACAGTCTGGCAGCACCATGGAGATAATATGCAGATAATATGCATTCATGCCAAATTTCATATGGGCAGCTCCGGGGGGTTTAATGCTAGCCACCTTTAAATGGTTTTCCCAAGATTTATGTATGTATTTATTTATTTTTAAAAACTGCCATCAGCAGTTGTGAGTGAGGAAAAGAATTTTAAAAATTAATATTAATAATGTTCACTGTGGTTAGCAACTGGAAATGTCATTATCGTTATTATTCTGAACTCAGAATGCTGCTGGCTAATATGCCTACAAAGTTTAGCTGGCTGGTTAATAATATAAAAATAAAATTGTGTAATCACACAAGCTGGCTGCTTCTCATTGTGGTTAGCAACTATTATAATAAGAATAATTTCAGAAAGCCGTGGCAAAAAATGCTCACAAGGTTTAATAATAAGTCTTAGCAATGAGAAGAGATTTTACAAAAGACAACAAACATTTTTAAAAAATTAGGAATGGACTGGAATTGATTGGGAAAGGATAGAAAACAAACACAAACTGAACAAATGCCACCCAAGCTCCACCAAACACTTTCTGGGATCAAAATCTACAAAAGATTTCTGCATTTTAAGACTTCAACCTCTCCAAGCACTGTGAGTGGAGAGTGTTGGGTGCAGTGATAGCATTCTAGCTTTCCTCGCCCTGTTCCCACCATTCTCCTTTTATGGTTTTATTGGTAATAAATTGCTACATTTCAGAGACACCCTGTCTGGCTTTGTTAGAGACTGTTTTGAGGTACAGATCTATACAAATCTCTACACATCAATTTGGGACTAGCTGATGTGCTCTGTAGAGATTTGTGGCTGCTTCAACCTGATCTGGACAGGATACAAATCAGCCTGAATTGACCCAATTTGATTTGTGATTTGTCTGAATCCAGTGCACAGCCCTAGTTTCAGATACATGTTTTCCTCAGCACTATCTGAAGATGCTGTGGACTGAACCTGGAACCTTATGCATGCAGAAAATGTGCTCTACCACTGAGCTATAGCCCATTGCCTGAATTATGATTCAACTCCACTGAAAAACATTGAACTGAGCTGATATGTGGAGACGAAAGTTCTGTTTGCATTGTTTTTTCTGGGAAGGTCTACTCACATGTCCAAGCTATTGCCTAAAGCTACAGAAACATGCATCTATGAACCAGCCTATTAATCACAGAATAATAGAATAGTAGAATTGAAAGGGGCCTATAAGCCATTGAATCCACCCCCCTGCTCAATGCAGGAATCCAACTTAAAGCATACCTGACAGATGGCTATCTAGCTGGCTCTTTAATGCCTCCAGTGTTGGAGAGCCTACCACCTCCCTAAGTAATTGGTTCCATTGTCATACCTCTCCAACAGCCCATTATTCCGTGTCCTGTATGCTGGGATAATTGAGAAGAGATCCTAACCCTCCTCTGTGTGACAACCATTCAAGTACTTGAAAAGTGCTATCATGTCTCCCCTCAGTCTTCCCTTCTCAAGGCTAAACATGCCCAGTTCTTTCAGTCTCTCCTCATAGGGCTTGTTTCCAGTTCCCTGATCATCCTCATTGCCCTCCTCTGAAACTGTTCCAGTTTGAACATCTGAACACACTCAAAAGCAAAACATGTCGTCCACATTCATTACTGAGCATAGAGTTTTAATAGACACTGGGCCTGAATGATCTTTGTATAGGGATCCCTACAGTCTGCTTCTCAAAGTGGAGCCCCATGTCTCTCATCACTAGACCACCAGCATAGCCCATGAGCCAGAAGAACTAATGGAGTGCTTGGCTCCAGGCCAGGAAACTGGCCCTTTTAAACTCACCACTCTCCTGAATAGAGGTGAGGCCAGAGTAGGAAACTAGCTCTTTAAAACGCACCTCTTCCCAGGAAAAGAGGTGTGGTGTTCTGGACTGAGTAACATAAAAGGCCTTATCTGGACTCTAGACCCTGACAGAGTAATTTGCTACTCTGACAATGGGCTGCAGAAAATAGTTACCTGAAAAGAAAGGAAAGGAGAACCTAGAAAGAAAGGTGTATGCAGACCAGAAGTTAATTAACCCTTTGTTAAAAGGCATCAAAATATAAACAGGAAATGAATGTGCAAAACGGCAAAGTTAACAGTACCCCCCCCCAAAGTGCAGGCTAAATAAACGCCATTCCTAAGCCTTGAAAATCCACAAGTCATCTTATATATCTGAAGGAGCGCCTCCAACATCATCAAGTATGCCGCCTGACGAGATCAGCCACGCAAGACCTTCTCTCGGTCCCACCAGTTAAAACAGCTAGTTATTAATACAATGTAAACCTTTGTAGTAGGTTTGCCAGGTTCTTGGCTTGAAACTGATACTGTATCTTTAGGAGAAGAGAAAGTCAGCCAAGCCCAGGTGTTCTTGCAACTCTGTAACAGGAAAAACCACAAGGTGGAATTCTCCTTTCCTCCTGCACAACTTTTAAAGATACAGAAGACCTCTTTGTTGCCAGGCCCGGCCTCCAAGAGGACTTCTGTATCTTTAAAAGTTGTGGAGGGGGAAGGGAGAATTCCACCTTGTGGTTTTTCTCATTTCAGAGTTGCAAGAACACCTGCGCTTGGCTGACTTTCTCTTCTCCTAAAGATATAGGATCAGTCTCAGGCCATGGACCTGGCAACCCTACTTTGTAGTGAAGTAAAGAGGTGCATTCCGTGTTTGCAAGGAATAGTCAATTTTTTGATTGTTGGCATAATATAGCAAAATAGCTTTTAAAAAGAAAAGTGATACTGTGTTTGACTAAATAATTACTTTTCTGTTTGATCACAAAATATAGATTTAAAAAACAAAAACAAATGGGAAAACAATGACCAATGCAATACAACTACAGAAGAAACACAAATGAGCTGTAAGGAAGGAGGAAGAGGCGTGGACAGAGTGCCGGACTACCCCTGTGATCTGCCCATAATGCAAAACAAAACAAAACAAAAACACCACCATGGGCCAAGACATCCTTACTACAGATGTTACAGAGGTTAATAATTGGGATAGCAATAATAACTGGTTTATAGCAGGGTAGGGGAAACACAGATTTAAATACAAGAAAGTCCAAAATGGCGGAGAACATCTTGGATGCCAGCGAATTAATGAATACACAAGGGGCTTAGATTGCAGATTAGAAGGAGTTATGGATGGGCCCTTAATAGGATATTTTAAAGTGGTTTTTTTTAGTGCCTGGATATTTGTTTTCCCTTTTTGCTTTGGTGATTGAAGCAGCCAATTGCAGGCTAGCCGTACAGACACAAGAAGCCTTTGTTTTTACAGCAAGTGACGTATGAAGATAATACATTTTAATTACAATGCCTTTTACAAGTCTGTGGCCAAATGTTTTAGTCCCCTATAGGGAAAATTCTGGTTGAATTTGGTGGGAATGTTGTCAGTGTGAAAGGATCAAATATTTGTTACACATGTTAATTTTGTGAGTGTGAATCAGCTTTTTATGGGATAGTGCAGGCAGTGTACAGACACAGAAGTACAGCTATGAAAAGATGAGAATGTTTGACCTGGGAGACCAGGAAAAAGAGTATCATGCAGAGAAGACAAATTCATCATTTCTAAGGCATCATCAGAAAGACTTGTACTCCTTGCTCTGAGTTATTCAGTTTATCTGCTATTGAAAGATAAAAGGCAGAGCTAACCCTGTGAAGGTTCAGGTTAACTTTTCAGGAAATCTGTGTCAGATCTGATTCCTGAGGCGTCACCTTTTGTCTGAACTTGTCTCATTTTCTAAAGCATGCTTCCACTTGACATGGAAGGAGTAATAACTTAGATCAAATGACTTGGCTAGATAATTTTGAAACAAGCAAACACACCAGTCAGCCACTGGATGTTTTACTGAAATCCATGCTTTCCTTCCTTAGTTTGAAACACCATTTGAAGTATTATAAATCAATAGTATGTATTGTGTTGTGACACCTAGCTATTGCACTCATGGTTTGCAGAAATGAACCACTCTTGTCTTCCTTTCCTGCTATTTTCCCTAAAGAGAAGGTTCAGGACGGTGTGATCATAGGAGAGGTTTTCCAACCAGGGAAAATAGTGCAAAATACTGTTGTTAATGCCCATTGCTGTATGTCCCCACAAAAGATATGGGTACGTGGGATAACACTCATATAGCAAAGGGCTTGCCTGACTGCCTTTTCTGTACTCTCCCCTTCTTTTAACAACCAATGGTGGGTGTTTTCCAATGATGTAGAGCATGGCAGGGGAACCTTTTTCAACATGAGGGCCACAGTCCCTTCTGGGCAGCCTTTTGGGGACTTTTGCCAATGGTGGGCAGGGCCAGAGGCAAAAGTGGGCAGAGCAATGAATGTATATTTCCCCCTTTATAAAGTAGGCTAGTTTCTACCCACAGCTCCCTCTGTCCTCCCCCAATCACACAGTTCAAGGACACATTCTAGGCAAAAACACTCTAGGAGAGGATGAGGTAGGGCTGGTGAGGAGTGAGAGTGTGTGGCCTGGAGAGATTTCCAAGGGCCTGATAGAGAGGTCTAGAGGGCCACATTTGGTGCCTTGGCCTGCAGTTCTCCATCCCTTGTGTTGATGGAGATTACACAGCCTAGGAAATGTACAGCTGGTCCTTGCTACAGGACCAGTGGCAACCTTGCTGGTGTCAGTCAAGTTTTTTGTTTGCAGGTAAGGGAAAAATATCTAAATATACAATGAGCATGGTTCTTAAGAAAAAGGGAAATAAAAAAATAAGTATGGAAAAAATGGTCCAAAAAAAAAGGTCAATAAATGCTTTACAGTCTTAATCATTTGAGTGTATAAAATGATAGATTGCTGACCCACGGTAAGTCAGTCAGTACATATAACACCAATTCTGACATGGCTGCACTGGCTACCAATTAGTTTCTGGGTTCAATTCAAAGTGCTTGTTTCGATCTATAAAGCTCATGACCTCAATATTTCAAGGACCGCCACTCCCCGTATGAACCAACCTGGACCCTGCACTTGTCATCAGAGGCCCTTCTTTGTGTGCCCTCTCTATAAGAAGCTTGGAGGGTGGCCACAAAAAAACAGGCCCTTTCAGTGGTGGCTAGGGTTGCCAGATTTCTGATATTTGCCCAGAGACTCTGGATTTTGGGGGTCCTCTCTGAGTCTCTCGGTAAGTCACCTCAATCTATGGAAACTAAGCTTTCATTTTTTCAAAAAAATAAGTTTCTAGGTGATCTGGTTCAAGAGATATACACCCCCTGCAACTTCTGTTAAATGAGCTTGTAGCTGGCTGCCCTAACCCCACCCTTTCAGGTTTGTAGCCAATAAGTGAAGTCAGGGTTGTGATTCACAAGGGATTTGTTGACCTTTCTTGATCTCCATAGCTATTGTTGCCATCACCCTACACTTCCCATCAGGGTCGGCTAGAAAGGACAGCCAGGTGGGGCCCTAGCTGAGAGCCCCGTGGCCCACAGGGGCCCCTGAAGCCCCCCTCATTATGGTGGGGGAGTAGTGCTCCCCTTCCACAGCAGGCTCCCTGCCTTGGATCACAGGGAGGGAGCTGCCCGTCTGTTCGTCAGCCAGCCCACCCGCGCCAGCTCGCTTGCTCCCCCCCACCCTCTCGCTCTCTCGCTTGTCCTCCACCCCTACTGGCTCCCTCACTCACCCTCCCCCCACCCACTTGCTCTCCCTCCACTCACCCTCTCCCCTGCTCATGTGCTCACCCTCCGTCCCGTCCCCCACTCGCTTGCCCGCCTGCCCGCCTTCCCATCTCCCCTGCTCACTCACCCACCTGCTGTCCCTCCCCCACCCACCCACTAGCTGGCTCGCATGCCCACCATCCCACCTGCCCGCTTGCTCACCTGCCCGACCTCCCACTCCTCTGTCTGCCTGGTAGGTAGGTAGGTAGGTGGGGTGTGCGTGCATGTGGGTGCCAGGGCCCAGGGCAGGCTGATGCCCAAGGGCCCCGGCATGCCCAGGGCCAGCCCTGCTTCCCATGATTCTGTGGTGCCAGGATTTTTTTAGTTTTGATTTTTGGTTAGGAATCCTGACTGGTTGTGGGATGCTGAGTTTTCTGCCTTACTCATAGGAATCTTGTTGTGGTTGGTATGGTATTGCATTTAGGAAATCATCACTGTCTTTTTTTTTCTTTTTGTATTTGCATTTCATTTACCTTTAACCTCACTCCCTTTCATCCATAGAAGCAACAACAGTGGTTCCATGTGCTCAGCTCAACCTCCTTAAACCCACTGATGATGCACCTTGTTGGTTGCATGGCAGTTTGTTTCTTGTCCAGTAATGCTAAAAGAGAATTCATATACTGGGAAGTGTGGCTGCGATTGCTGTTGTTCCCAAGCTACTGCCTGTGAAGGTAGAACAAACCATGTGTGTTTTCTCTCTGTCAATTATTACTCACCGGAATTGGGTTGGGTGTCAAAGTGAGTTTATAGCAGCCTACAGGCTGCTATAGGTTAGACAGAAAAGGGTGGAGAATCCTCTTGCTCTTATTCATTTCTCAAACCTCTTTCTGAAGTGAAGGGTCAAGTCTGTAAAGAAGTTTGGAACAGCCATGTTAAAAGGCAGGGGTAGAGTATTCCATGCAAGGGGTTGCCAACCTTGCTTTGGATATGGACATCGTTGCAGAGGATCCCTAGTCAAACTTTACCAACAGCACAATCCAAACCATATCTACTCAGAAGTAAGTCCTATTGAGTTCTATGGAGCTTAGTCCCTTAGTGTGTTTAGAATTGTAGCATTCAGGGGCATACATCTTTACTCCTGAGTGCTCCCATCTAACATCTCCACAACTCTAGGCTCCTTTTTTCCTACAGTGGCCTTCTGGGGCCTGGCCTGGCCTGAGAGCACTTAAACCCTTCTTGCCAGAAGCAAGTAGACTAGATTAAATGTTCCCTACCCAGGCTTCCTAAGCAGGTGAGAAGGAATGATTCTGTCACTTCAGCTGGACCTGAGAACACCATCTTTTAGCAAAGATTTCTATCTTAATTTCCAATCAGAGAAATGTTTTTGTTTGAAATGTATGCTCAAAGCAACTATGGTTGTTTCTCAATGTATCCTGCTCAATGACATCACTAGGTCCAGCCCCTGAAATCTCAGGGTTTGGGATGCTTCTGACCTGAAAACCCTAGTGGTGGTCCCCTGGCTGTGGAATGTTCTCCCAAGGGACACACACCTGGCACCTTCTTTATCCATCTTTAGGTGCCATTGCACTCAGGCCTTTGAGGTGTGCTATCTTAGTTCATTTCTTTCATTTGGGTTTTAAGTTTTTATATTGTATGTTTTAAAATATGTTATATATTGTATCTTTTTAAATCTTTTGTAAGTCTCCCAGAGACTGTTGGGTATGAGGCGACCAACAAATTTAATTAATTAATTAATATATAAAACTTTAAATTACAGAGAACAAAGAGAATAAATGTGTACTACCTTGCTATAAGACTTATAACTAGAGTCCACTTTCCCACAACTTTATCTGGCATGATTCTTTCTTGTTTTGCCATATGTTATCTTACACATTCAAGCAATTGTTCATATTTTAGTAAGCCATTTTATAAGCCACATTGATTGCCACGATAAAAAGCAGGATGGAACAAAAAGGGAAAAAATTGATTGTGAGAATTAGGGATGCCTCGATGATTGTGCATAGGAGTCATTTCTTTCTGCCCAGCACTTCTACAGAGGTGAGCAAAGGAGTTTCATGAGTGTCATTTCCACAGCTTGTAATTCTTGACATGGAAAAGGAAGGCTCCAAGCTCCTGGGTGAATTTAACCCAAAGATGACAAGGAAAAGCAAATGCAAATGAAGTGAGTTTAGCAAAGTCTGTAGCCAAATCGCTGTTGTTACATCTGCTAGGGCAAATTTGAAGGAGCTCAGGTTTCTCTGCAAAACAGGTCTCTTAATGAAATTTGAACCCTTTGCTTAAAAGCCTTATTCTGTTAACAAAGATTTGTATTTGTTTGCTATTTCATACATTTATTTCCCTGTAAAAAGCAAATGTCATGTTACAAACCTGGAGTTATAAAAGGAAAAGTATATACATCTGTCACTAACACTCAGGCTATGCTGAGTGTACAGCCTATGGTGATTTCTCACATCTGCTGTGAGGACAAGTTGGAGGAACAGTCCTACTGCAACTGTGGCATGTCACAGTTGGCTCTTCATGGGGTAAATCAGGAGGGGGGAGATCTGTTCAGTTCAAGCAGTCAGGCAGGAACATTATGTGCCCTTTTGTACATGGTACCACATTTGTCACATGGTACATATAATCAGTGGAGGCTGGTGGTCCCAATGTCAGTGGGGCCATGAATCCGCTTGAGGTTTTAGTCTGAACTTTCAAGAAGCTGTCAATGGTGCTTTGCTTTTCACCTTGGACAGCTTCTTGAAAGTTCAGACTAAAACCTGGAGTGGATTCACTGCTCCACTGACATTAGAGCCTCCAGCTTCCGCTGCACATAATTTATGACAAGCGAGTGGTCTGGTGATACCAGGTGTGAGGCAGCTTCAGCTAGCATCTCCCCAGGATACATTTACAACCCGAAAGGCCATAGTCAAGGACTGGCCATGCTCAGTAAGGAGTGGGTGTGTGGGTGGGGATCCACTGCTTATCCCTGGAGCCTTCTTGTCCTGCTGCTCTTCCTTGCTACTTCTTCCTGTCAAATGGGCACAGTAACCTTGGTCAATCAGGTCTCTTGTACCTGTGATGGAAAATCCCTACATACAGCAGCCCCTTCAAACTGGGCTGGTCATGCATCAACTGGGACATATAAGAAGCTTCATTTCCTGAAGCTTCATTTCTGGCTTCATTTCCTGGTTTGTAGTATGTTGGGAGACATGAGTGGGAGAGTGCACCCGTGTTCTTCTTGAGGGCTTCTCATATGCATCTGGCTGGCCACCTTGAGAACAGAATGATGGTCTGGATAGACCTTTGGCCTGATCCAGCAGGTCTCTTATTTTTTTTGAGCAATTCCCTGTCCAATAATTCAGTGCTGTATGCCCTGAACATTTTATATTTTAACTGTGAGCTTGTTATGGAAAAAAGATTTAAAAAAAGATAAAGTGAGTGACTGATTTTTAATGTTTATTATTTGGATCCTTGTCTTCCATACATCAGTTACCTTCCTCTTAGTTTATCAGAGTCCTTTTTGAAAATGGTATCTGCCTCATTGCCTTCCTTCTTCCATGACAATTAATCTCAAGAGAGACTTGTTTCCTTGTCCCTCAAGTGTTCCCCACTTCAGAATGGTGTTGTGCTCTATACATTCCAGTCCTTGTCATGCTATGGGGAGGGTCTGCTTCCATCTTTTGTATTGTCAAGGCTATTTTCACCTATGATAAGCTATGTCCATCAACGCTTTAAACCTCTGCTACAATGGAAAATCCACTTAAGGAGGCTCCATTGCCTCCTTTGTCTATGCATATAAGTACCTCTCAGTGTTATACTTCATGTTCTGAAATATTCCCAAGGACTTTAGTGAGGCCATTCCAGTAAGTAGTTTAATGTTGATAGCTTAGGCTGAGCAGAGTTATGATGGCATTTGAATTGCATGTTTTCATCAACTTTGTGGCATTTCTAACCTCTTATATACAAGTGAAAAGCGGTTTTAAGGCTATCAGTGGTTTGTAAACATCTCTGTAGCTGCTGATTAATACCAATACCAATACCAATACCAATACCAATAATCTCAACTTAAAGTGGTGGAACACTAGACCTAAAAGGACTGTCTTGCTTTGTGTTATAAAACGACAATTCTTCTAAAATATAAAGCTGGGAGGGATGTCAAAGAACAATCTAATGTAGCAGTCAGGTAATACAATCCATAACAGGCTACTGCTATGGCATGGTCAAGATGTAATAGTCCTGATCTAATAAACCAGGGTGAGAATGAGTGTTGTACTTATGAGTATTATGCCTCTCTCCTCTCCTTCTGCATGTGTTGGGATAAAATACTTCCAGGGTTCATCAAACCATATCAAATAGCAGAAATAAAATAAATAAATAATCTTCCTTTACATCCAAACTGGGAAACTTTGGTTTAAACTTGGACTATAAATCAGGATATGACACCAGGATCATGTAGTGGTGTCATATCCTGGTTTGCAGTCTTCAGATTAAACCACAGTTTCCCTGTTTGGATATACAGGAAAATATGGTGTAAAAAACCCCAGAATTCATTTATTCCAACACATGAGGAAAGAGAGGAGGGACCACATGGACACCACATTTGTCCTCCGTCTTGATTATTGACTCTTGATTATTGTAGATCTGGTGACAATACAAAGCAGTTAAATGGTGCCTTTGGGAGCAATTCAGGCATGAATAGATCCTTGAAATTAACCACACCATAGAAATACACAATCTTGACTATGCCATAGGCTACAAAGAACTATCTTGTCTCAATGTCTGGAAGGAGTGGGAAAAGAACTGAGCTCTTGGTGACACGTGTTACCTGTTACATAGATTATGGCTCCCATCCAACTCCTGTTGTGCATAAACCCCATTCCAGTCAATGTCACAGGTTTGTTCTAAGTAACGTACACCTCACTGATTTAATAAACCCTGCTAACTTTTGCTGGATTGAAGCTTGGATATCAGCAGCTGGCATTTTCTCCAGATAGTTTCTTCTGTCAAATTAATGTTTATTTACTCTGATCATCCAGCCAATGAATAAGTAGAGTGTGTAAACTGTGATGGGGTTAAGGGATCATATATCTAAATATCATTTTTATTGCACTTTCCTGCTGCCTCCTAGGATGATGCTATTTAAACCTGCAGAGCACTGGTACAATGAGAGCATTTGTAAAAAGAAAAAGAGCCTCTCATTTAAGATGAAAAAGATGATCCACTAAGGAGCAATTCACTCTGTTATATGTTTATAACAGATCTCTTGTTGGAGGCTATTTACAGTAGCTTGTTGACAAGACACACATGCTTTATTGGGGGTGGGAATGATACTGAGCAGCACAGCAGTATCTTTATCGCCTGTTGCTGCAGAGGCCACAGAGAATCAGTAGAGGGCATCCCTTGCCTTTGTTTCTCATTGATCCTATAAAACTGGGAGATTTTCTAGCACATTTTATGATGCTTAGAAGGAGTTCTCTGAGGAACACTGTGAGAACTGGAGTATTTAACCAGTGTCTGCAGTCACACAGATTCCTAGATCATTGGCATAATGGTGACAACTGTGAGGTAACTTGGACTCAGACTTACACATCACACCATGGACACATACACTGCTCCCCATCTAGTGAGGCTAACTCACACGGACATATTTGTTGTTACAGGGACTCTCAGCCACCTACTTACACTGTTACACATAGCCGGACACTTGGAATGACCTAGACTTTCAGACACAATTGTGACATGTACTCATCCACAGAAGTGCTGTGACATAGAATCACACATATGCACCATGATATGGATTCTCTCTCTCTCTCTCTCTCTCTCTCTCTCTCTCTCTCTCTCTCTCTCACACACACACACACACACACACACACACACACACACACACACACACACACACACACACACACACTGATACTGCAGCAGACTCACAAATACTGTGTGACATGAATGCAGACTGACAGAGAGGCACATATGACAATAAATTCACGTTCTCCCCCTCCCCCCCATACATGCCTTGGTGTGGACTATCTTACACATACATGCTACAATACAGATTCAAATGTACACACACTTTAATATACATCTCACTCACACATACTATGAGAAGGATTCTCCCACCAGTTCCAGTGGTGTTAAATCTGACTTCTGAGCATATAGCCAGTTGTTTGGTTCACTACATATAGACCATAGCTACATATTTCTCTACATATTGGAAATCCATGGTCAACCACTAATGGGCACAAGTGTCTATGTAAGATCCAGACATGGACTTTGCAGATCTCCCTGGGAATTGGGCACCTTCCCCACTCTTTGTTGTTTTATGTCACCACTGTTTATGTTATTTTGTATGTTAGAGTTGAAAATTTGATTGTTTTTAATAAAAAGGGGGGCTCTCTTTTACTGTGATAATAAAGTAGGTTGTGTAAGTACACCATGATTAAACTGTGAACATTTTAGATTGGAAGTGCAATTGGAAAAGGGGTTTGTACATAGAATCACAGAGTTGCAAGGGAGCTCAGAGGTCATCTGTTTCCTGCCAGAGCAGGATATCCATGCTACAGCATCCCTGATAGATGACTATCTCCTTCTTAAAACCTCTAACAAACGAGAGGTACCTTCCAACTTCCAAGGCAGTCTGTTCCACTGCCAAACAGCTGCTGCTTGTACCATCAGGAAATCCTTCCTAATTTAGCTGAAATCCCCTTTCTTGTCATTGATTAATTGATTAATTGATTGATTTATATCCCGCCCTTCCTCCCAGCAGAAGCCCAGGGCGGCAAACAAAAGCACTAAAAACTTTAAAGCATCATAAAAACAAACTTTAAAACACATTAAAACAAAACGTCTTTGAAAACGTTTCTTAAACAAAGCTTTCAAAACATCCTCTAAGATTAAAAACATTATAAAAAAGGTTTAAGAACATATTTAAAAGCAATTCCAGCACAGACGCAGACTGGGATAAGGTCTCAACTTAAAAGGCTTATTGAAAGAGGAAGGTCTTCAATAGGTGCCAGCCCGAAAAGATAACAGAGATGGCGCCTGCCTAATATTTAAGGGGAGGGAATTCCACAAGGTAAGTGCTGCCACACTTGTTGGCTTGAACTTGTTGGTTTGGGTGCTATCTGGAGCAATAGCTATGCTCTCTTTTTTGTGTAACTATCTCTCATTTGAATTAACGTACGCAATAACCCATTAACGTACGCAATGGGTCCAGAGCGAGTACCAAAAATGTACTTAAAGTGAAGCACTACCTTTTTTCACTTATTGATGCATATACTGCACTGCAGTCATCATATACGGGCATAACTGATGTAAATAACACATTTATAACTAAAATAAACACAGTAGGCCTTATTTTAAGAAAAAGTTTGTAGTTGGAAACTGATCAGGTGGTGGCGTCATGCCTTTAAGTGTCCGTTCTTGTGAAGCGAAGTACGTAAACAGGGGGATGGTGCTACTGTAAATATATCCATACTTGCAAGTGTCTGTAAAGTGAAGGTCCGTATAGCGGGGTATTCCTGTATTGCCTCGTAATTGATTGTACATTGTTATTTTATTCACTTATTACATTAATATCCCATCTTTCCTCCAAGGAGCTGAAAGTAGCGTACATGGTTCTCCTGCTCCACATTTTATCCTCACAACAGCTCTGTGAAGTCAGTTACACAAAGAAACAGTGACTGTCCTAAGGCCCCCCAGTGAGCATTATGGCTGAGTGGGGATCTGAACCTTAGTATTCCACGTCCCAGCCCAACACTCTAACCACTATGCAAAATTGGTATATCATTGAGTTCATTTACACACAGATGCATGGTTGCACTGGACAGATATACCAGAGATATTTTTCTGATGCTGGCTTGTGTCTTGTATCAATAACAATATAATGTCATCTTTTTTTTAATCTCAAGAACTTGGAATATATTAACTGAGGCATTGGATGAAAACACTAAGGTGGTTCCTTGAATAACATATTTTAATATATTTTCTTTTGGAGTTGCCTTTTATGTTAAAATAATGAATAAATATTTTAAAAATGAGAGGATGGCTATCTTTTCTTAAGAGGAGTGTGTGATGTTCCTATATTAATGTATATATGGTAAGTGTTGTTGTTTTAGAAGATACATGGTAAGTGGAGTGAAAGAGGGGGAGTGAATGGGCAGTAGAATGCGAGATGATTGGCTGAGTGTTTAAAATGGCTGAATGTATAAAAGGAAGAGTGAGAGTGGAATAGGGGGGAGAAGAGAAAGAGTGGATTGCTTGGTGGGGTTTGAGAGAGTTGTTTGCCAGGAGAGAGTGAAGAAGGAGGGGGGTGGAGTTCGGATTAGTATTGAGTAAAACCATATGCTTATGTGCCTTAAGAAGAAATCTTGTTAATCTTGTTAGCTTTGTTATCTTTAATAAATACTTAATTTGGTTTACCAAAGGCCTGATCCTTGGCTGGGGTTTCACAGACCAGAAGGGAGGGTAAGGTAATGACCAAGGCTGAAGGGGAACTGTAACAAATGGTGGCAGCGGTGAAGAGAATAACAATACCAGTATTCAGAGTCTCTGGGAATACTAGTATTAGGACGTGACTGGTGGTTGCCTAGCAGGGGGATCTGTTGAGATCTGTGCTAGAGCGGGGAGAGAAATCATAAGAGAGTGCGGTCCGGACTGGTGGAGTCCCTGGTGGTGCCTAGTGACAGGCAGTAGCCACGCGCAGGTAGGAACCTGACAGGGAGAGCCAGGGAAGGACGCATCACAGAGTGCAAGTCTGCTGCTGAGGTAAACCAAAGTGATGCAAGAAAAGCATATGCTTGCCCAATGACATGCTGACATTGGCTGGTTGTCATTTTCCCTCAGCTATTATATTTATTATCTATTGCTATGCTGAAAAGAGAGCTCTATTTTAAAAGTCTCCTATTCTTTCCACTGAAATGGGTTGTAATTGGAAGTGATGGTATGAATTAAAGATAGGGGTTATTTAGACTGAAGACCAAAATAAATTTACAGACAAGCATGTGATAGCAATGATCTTTCGAATAGGAATGTGCAAACCTCTTCATTTGGCACGCTTCAATGTGGGATTGGCACACAGTACTAGCAAAAGCTCCAGACGAATCTAGTGGACGACTTACTCATGAGAAAAAAAAGAGAGAAAACAATTTAAGCCTGCCAAAAACCAGGCCTAAGGCCTGTGCAAATGGGAAAAAGATAATATCAGCCCACGTATGGGAAAATCTCAGTTCTGATTCATGCATCCTGAGAGAACAGTGAACTGTGGATTTGCACAGGGTTGGCCTTACCAGTAGGCAGAATGAGGTGGAAACCTCACTTGACAGGTGACAGGGAGGTGAGGAGTAGTGCCAAGATGCTGGAGGACAGAGCTGTATGAGCCATGCAGCCTGCCCTGTGCCCACTAAGATAGCCATTTGCCCTCCGGTGCGGTGTAGGATGCCATTCCATCACCAGTGTTGAAGAAAGATGCAGCTGGTCAGCTGATGTACACAGAATGGGGTCTGTGTCATCTTGGGGTTATTCTTTTTGGCTCAGGCAGCAAAATGTTCAGCTCTGAAAGTGGTTATGATCTATTTATCGGGTGCCTATCCTGATTTTTTAAAGAAGGGAATAGACATTTTCACTGAGCATTTTACAGAGCCATTTCACTTTTATAGGGAAGAAACATTTCTTCACACTGCAGTCTGATGGTGCCCAGTAGCAGTGCAGCTTCAAGTAGGGAGGTGTGGCTCTCTTGTCCAGATTAGGGCATAAGACCAGGTTCCTACCAAGCTGGGCCAAGTCAGGATCTTCATGCTGCCTTTCAGTTGCAGAGGCTGATGTTGCACATTCTCTTTT
Source organism: Rhineura floridana (assembly GCF_030035675.1). Lineage (NCBI taxonomy): Eukaryota > Metazoa > Chordata > Lepidosauria > Squamata > Rhineuridae > Rhineura > Rhineura floridana. The sequence continues at coordinate 52,586,331 of NC_084480.1, forward strand.
CCTTCTGTGACTGAAGAGAGTTCCAAGGCTTGAGTGCTTATGGTCCACAGAAAGGCTGCATTCACACTATACATTCATTCCACTTTAAACAGTCATGGCTTTCCCCAAAGAACCCTGGGAAGGGTAGTTTGCTAAGGTTTCTGAGAGTAGTTAGGAGACCCCTATTCCCTCCACAGAGCTCCAATTCACAGAGTGGTTTAACAGTCAATCACTCTTCCCAGAGAGTTCTGGAAACTGTAGCTCTATGAGGGGGCTAGAGGTCTCCTAACAAACCCAGGATCCTTCCCAGGATTCTTTGGGGAAAGCCATGACTGTTTAAATTGGAATAATAGTGGAATAAATGTATGGTGTGGATGTGGTCTATCTCTAAGATGACTCTGAGTCCTGGAGTCCTGCTTAACCCACAGAGGGGACTTTGCGGTTTGTTTGTTCTCAGGATAAAGAACCCATGAATGCAGGGCTGGCTCCAGACATGCTGGGGCCTTTGGGCACAAGCCTGCCCCAGGCCCCAGCACTTACCTTCTGATTCGTGGCAGGATTGCTGCCGTGGATCACACGCACCATCATTCCCTTGCTTAACCTTAAAGGAAGTACTTCTTAAAGGAAGTACTTCTTTACTCAGCACATAGTTAAACTATGGAATTTGCTCCCACAAGACACAGTAATGGCCACCAGCTTGGATGGCTTTAAAAGAAGATTAGACAAATTCATGGAGGACAGGGCTATCAATGGCTACTAGCCATGATGGCTGTGGTCTGCCACCCTAGTCAGTGGCAGCATGCTTCTGAAAACCAGTTGCCGGAAGCCTCAGGAGGGGAGAGTGTTCTTGCACTCGGGTCCTGCTTGCGGGCTTTCCCCAGGCACCTGGTTGGCCACTGTGAGATCAGGATGCTGGACTTGATGGGCCACTGGCCTGATCCAGCAGGCTCTTCTTATGTTCTTATGTTCTTAACCTACCTTTCTCAGCTGTCCTGTGATTACATACACAGCACTGCCCTTAACAAAGATTGTGGCCAAGGTTTCCCTAAGGAGCTGAAGCCTCTGCTGCCATCTTGCTTCATGGCAGGGATGCGCGTGTGCAGCACGCATGCATGCCATCAGCCAAGATGGCAGCAGAGGCTTCAGCCCCTTAGAGAAACCTCAGCCGCCATCTTTGTTAAGGGCAGCGCTACGTGTGCAACCGCAGAATAAGGTTGTTAAGCAAGGGAATGGCAAGCACTCCAAAGCTTTCGCCGTGCGGTCTGTGGCAGGGGAGCAGAGGGGCCCCTCAGGGCCCCCTGTAGTCTCAGGGGCCCTCGGGCCAGTGCCCCACCTGGCCGCCCTTTAGAACCAGCCCTGCATAAATGAAATGGATAAACGAATAATTCATTCATATAGTGTTTACTCATTTGATGCCAATTAATGCTACATAAAACACTGTATATACAATTAGTAGACCGAGAAAATGATGTAAATTGCATGGAATACTAAAACATTTTAAAAAGCAAAAACTTGAAAAAAAACCCGCAGAGAGTAGGGATGGATGGATCAGCCCATTTCCATTCCGTGTAAAGTTTGCATCAACTTAATGAGAAAACCATTCCTTTCTGGGTTTTTTGCAGATTTTTTTTAAAATGCATTAAAAAATTGCATCCATTGTGAACACGTTTTGTATGCATTCTTAGGAAGGTTCACTTTAAAATGTAGACAATGAATTTCTCTTCCATCCCTCATCTCAGTCATACAGAAGCAAGAATTGTTTCCCCCCCTTTTTTCTTTTTTGTGCTACTGGCTAAATTCTGCTTCTTGCACTATTGCTGCTGTAATGATATTATTTCTGAATACAACACTCCCCTTCTCCCAACAGTTTCAGGCTGTCTGTCTGGTCTCTCTACCCCCCACCCCCTGCCTTGCATGATGTTTATCTTCTTAGATGCTTGTTTACCAATTTATTTTAATTTTTAAGGCTTTTTTAGCATTTTAAAGTCTGCTCTGTAAAGAGAAGGAGGCTAACACAAGGCTTGACACAAAGGCCAGCCAATCAGTGTTGTGTACACAGCTCAGCTCTGAGGTAGGGAAAGGAAGGTACCTTTGTGAATGATGCAAGGATGAGTCAATCAGCATTGTACAAATTCAGCTATTGTTGGAAACCACCAGAACAGATTTTCTCTGACTTCAATTCAGGAGAAAGGATGGGACGTGCCAACAATGTTGCTGGTGTACTCCACAGTGGGCTCACCACTAAAATGTTGTAGATTTGTATATACTCTAAAGAATGAACAAGCCTTCTCTAAAAAGCACCCTGAAGGTAGAAATAAGAAAAGTCCTGCCCCTGATGGATCAGGCCAATGGCCCATCTAGTCCATCATCCCGTTCTCATAGTAGCCTACCAAATACCTATGGAAAGCCTGCAAGTAGGACATGACCACAACAGCAGTCTCCCAACTGTGACTGTGAAATGGTGATTTCCAGCAACTGCTATTCAGATGCATATTGCTTCTGACACTTGAAGTAGTACGTAGCCATCATGGCTAGCAGCCACTGATTGTCAGGGTTGTGTTTTTTTGTTTTTGTTTTTGAAGAAGAGAAGGTTTTACATCAATATCTGACAACAACGTTCCAGACTGAGGGATCCCTCCAATGCATTTACTAGAGTGCAATCTGATTTCAGGTTTTATGGCAAGATGACCAAAAAGTGGTTACTGAGTAGAGATAGTTACCAGAGTGAAGTTCTAGGATCATACTAGAAAGCAGTTTGCCATATGCAAAAGGCACAAGGGAAAAAAATAAGCATTTTAGTGAATTCTTTTAATATGCTAAGAGACTAAACACACAACTGAAAGAGGCATACGGGTCTGAACTGCCATCCATACATGAAGCCCACAGCTCTTCTTCTGATGTGGGAAGAGCACATCTGAATCTGCCTTAAGTGTTGTGTGAATCAAATGAGGTTCAAGTTTAATTTCTTTTGTTTTTTCACCAGAAAGGTTGGGTTTGAGAGGTGGGTAGTAATAAAGCATCAAAGGGGAATGTAGTGATCTGTAATTTATACATACAGGACCCAAACAGTTGACAAAAGAACAAGATATATTGGCTTGTCTTACTGTGGGGTGGAAGAGATGTATGGATGTCTCTGCTTTCTGCTGTATAAACTATGTGCAGTTTTAGTGTGTCAGAAACTACAGCTGCTTGTATGTACAGCTATTCTTGGATTCAGGGAGTATTATTCTAGAGACAGAGACTGGATGAAACATTTCACAAAGTTAAATACTGTGCTGCTGAAATCATAAAAGTGGTGGTGGGAGGAGTGTGCATGTGTGTGTGTGAGAAGAATCGCACAAGTATTGCTCCAAGTTCCTTTCCAGATTGTTTTCTGCTCCAGATTTCATGGGAAAACTCCCTCAGACTGGCTCTTTCTCTGTTTTGGGTTTGGAGCAAAGTATCTCTTTTCTGTATGATGTTTTTGTAGCTGCAGATTGTTAGAATCACAAAGACAGCAGATGAGTAGGCAGCAAAGTATAATTACAATTTATCTATACCTTGAGTTCTCATTGGCTTTCTGCTGTGTTTTACAAAAATGATATAGTTTGTCTGGAAAGAGAGTTAGGAATCAAGCCTCCATGGAAAGGTCTTGTATCATATTTCTCTGCACCTCTTCTCAGAAGTCCTGAGTGTTTATTGTACATTTTAGCTGTTCATGTTTTGGTGGAATTGTTTTATTGTACATGTCAATTATGTGTGGCTATATTCTTTATAATATGTTTTATACTTGTAAACCACGGGATAGTAGCCATTGATAGCCTTATCCTCCAGGTATTTGCTTAATCCTCTTTTAAAGTAATACAAGTTGATGGCCATCGCTGCCTCCTGTCGGAGAGAAGTCCATAGTTTAACTGTGTGCTGTGGATGAAGAAATATTTTCTTTTGTCCATCCTGAATCTTTCAACATTCAGCTTCACTGGATGGCCCCAAGCTCTAGTATTATGAAACCAAAGTTTTCTTTGGTTGGAGAACTGCACTGCAAAATTTGGAGAAGTGCAAATTTCAAAGGAGAGCTATGTTTTGGGTTGTGTATTGGTTCAGGAAGTGCTAATTCGGTAGGTTCACATTAAAATGCAAATTTCTTCCCCATTCCTACCGATCAGTAAGGCTACAATCATATGCTCACTTACCTGGAAGTAAGTCCCATTGAATTCATTGGGACATACTTGTAAATAAACATATAGAGGATTGCACTGTCCATGAGGATGACAGGACACAATCTGCCTCTTAGATTTTTCTTGTAAGGAAACAAAATTCTGGCTGGGAATGGGCTACACACACACAAACATACAAACACACACACACACAGGGCTACCACCCCTGCATGCTTCATACCAATCCCACGAATGGCAATCCCAGGTATTCCACTCCCCTGCCAAACCCTCCAGTGCCACTAGGCATTGCTGGGCAGCCATTTCCACCTTGCTTGCCAGATGGCTGCTAGCACTGGTTGGTCAGTCGGCTGCCTGCCTACCTCCCTCATTTGCTTGAGCACTAGAAACTGGCCTTGCTCACTTGCTCTGTGCCTCACCTGCCCAGCACCAACACTTCTCATCAGTGCCACCTGTCTGTGGCCAAATGAACTGCAGCATGATGACTTTTTAACATTTTAATGTATCAACTAGGACTTTGTTTTTCAATAACAACAACAGCAACAACAACAACAACAGGCCTCATTCCCCACATCCTCAAGCAGAAACTTCTGCTGCCAAGTGCCATTAACAAGACATTAGTTATGTAAAACAAGCCAAAGGCATGTGGGATAACAGCCATAGTGGCTAGCACTGGTATCTGTACCATAGATGCAGTTGAAAACTTAAAGCAAAATGATTGTCCTGCAACCTGACCCTGTTGCAAATCACAGAAAGGGAGCTCCCAGACACACAGCCCTAATACAGACAGCACAGGCTTCAATAAGCCTGCCCGCCCAACCTACCTCTCCTGGCAGTGTGAATGCCATGCACGCTATACACGTATGCTTGCCATCACCCAAGATGGTGGTGGGGGTTTCTGCCATCTTGCTTGATGGCAGGCACACGCGCTATATGTGCACATCAATCACACAACACAAGAGGTAGGTGAGATGTGCAGGCATGCGGGTTTATTAGCCCTGTGCTGCCTGTATGGGGGGTGTTGGGCTACGCCACCATGGGCCTGGAGCAGGCTGGTGCCCAAGGGCTCAGTCATGCCTGGTGCTGGCTCTGTATAGGACAGATCTATTAACTCTTATTAAACCATGATGGATTAAACTAGATGGAGCTTTCATATTCGGGGCAGTATACATCAGTATACCAGATGATGGGAGCAAGCACTGGGAACAGGGGATTGTTGCCTCCATGTCATGCTAGCTGGCTTTCTGGAAGCATCTAGCTGTCCATCATTTGAAACTGGATGTTAGCCTGATTGGCTTTTTGTGTGATCCAGCAGGCCTCTTATGTTCTCGGTTATGGAAGCCTGTGCTAGAAGGGTAAAAACAAAAACAAAAGAAAAAACAGCCAATGTTGTTTCTGGGACATCACTTTTATTACTTACCAATAAGTATTAGCTGCTTTTTCACTAAAAATACTTGGTGCAACACTGAATCCATAAAACACAAAAAAATGAAAAATGCCATTTCATAACGACAGACTGAGACAAGACTAAAAACCAGCCACCACAAGACATCCAATTTAATATTCAAAACATTTTATGCACACTGGTACTTCAAAATACCAAACTGTCAGTTTTTATGGCAGAGTAATTCTGAGTAGATTATCATTTCATTCTAGCAATCTTTTCTACTTATGGAGCTTTGCATACACAAAGATACCATTTTTAATATATTGTGTAAAACCCACCAGAATGGTAAGCTCTTAGGGCTGAAATCTTGTCTAACTAAATTGTATGTGGTGGACAAATGATACCAGTGCTTTGCTTCATATTGAGTAGATTTCAAAGTGGCAGACCTCATGATATCTCCACAGCTTTCAGATTATCATTGTATTCTATTCAATTTGTTTGGGAGTTTCCAGATAAACCACCCTATACATTCCATTCCACAAGTATACTCTAGAAGTGTCTACATCCACTCTACAGGTAAGCCCCACTTAACTCATCTGCTCCCATGTAATATGTAAAGCAGGGGTGGGAAACCTTTGGTCCTCCAGATGTTGCTGAACTACAATTCCCATCATCTCTAGCCATTGGCCATGCTGGAGGACAACATCTGGAGGGCAAAAGGTTCCTTACTCCTGATGTATAGCATTGCTGCCTAAAACACAAAGTAACATAACTGAACAAAAGAAACCCCAGTTTTTTCTTGCTGTGATTAGGTACTTGCATTTTCCCTCCTGCGGAGTTAATAGCAACTTCTAGGGAGTGAGGTGGTGGTGGTGGTAAGATCAGGAAACCTGTGTGGGAGGAAAATGGTTCAACACTCTCTTCACTAACACTGCTTCCCTGATTATAGTCCCGCATGGTTGCTTTGAAGTAAAAAATAAATTGTGCATCTTCCACATCATGTCTTGTTGATCCCTAGATAGTTGGAAATGGAGAGAAACAGTCTGTCTTAGCTCAGTGGTGCCTTCTCCATGACAAAGTACCTCCAGCAGGTACTGGTACACTGGTGGAGGTGAAAGTGGTTGGAGACTTCTCCAGTTTCAGGGGGAAAGTGAAAGGATGAAGACTACTGGAAAGTGCTCCTTTCTTTTTTTTTTTTTTTTCAATAATTTTTATTCAGATTTTCATAAAACATAAACAAACAAAAAAAAGAAAAAAAAAACAAAAATAAAAAATAAAGAGTAAAATATTGACTTCCCATTTGTCAAAGATCAAATCAGTTATAAGTCTATAATATATAACAATCCTGTCTCTTAAGTCATATTATAAAATCACTTTCCTCCAGTAGTTATCTTACTTAATCATCAAATCTCATAAACATTACTTTATTCTTTCCACAAAAAGTCAAAGAGAGGTTTCAATTCTTTAAGAAATATATCTATCAATTTTTTTTTTCCAGATAAGCATATCGATTAATCCATCTCATTACTAATTATGATAATCTTATTGTCATAACCATAGTCAAAATAAACATTTCAATTAATCCATCACATCAGAATCTGTTAGGTTCAATAATTTCAGTAGCCATTGTTCTATTATCTCTATTAGTTCCATTTTCCATCTTCCATCTTCAGTAGTCTTGTTAAGTCCAGTAATTTCAATATCCAATCTTCCATTATCAGTATTCCATAATAATCTTGCTGTCAAAGCCATAGTCATATAGTAAGAGTCTGATGGGGATTACCTCTATCCCAAATATTTTCTTGCCATCCATTCTGAATAGGTTGCTGAAATACTGCTGTAAAATCATATCTCTGTTCTTTTTTTCAAAATACACTGGGTCATCTCTTAAAAGTTTTTCCATTGTCACATGGCTGCAGATAATTCCATAGATTTTCTCTATATTGGGCTCCATCACATCATTCCAGTCCAGAAGATTATCCATGCCATTGATAACTTTATCTCTAGAATCTTCATTCATTTCTTCAGAGATAACATTGAGTTCCAAACAATAGATTTTATTTCTAAAGTCCATAGACTCCAAATCTTGTTCCTGTTCCACGTTGGTTCCAATCTCCGGGATCTCCTCTCTCACAGGGACCCCTATTCCAGTCTCCAGGGTCGCCTCTCTCACAGGGACCCCTGTTCCAATCTCCGGGGTCTCCTCTCTCACAGGGACCCCTTCCAGGGTCACCTCTCTCACAGGGACCCTTATATCTTTAATCTCCTGCTTCATTTTACTCAATTCAATTTTCATTATCTCAATCTCATCCATTATTTTCTGAAACATAGTTATTTCCAGATTTTCAGCCACTTTCTTAATTGCCATTTTAAAAGAAAAATATAGGAAAACCACTTCTTATTTCAGCAACAATTGGGTTAATACTCCAAACTTGGTGACATCACAGTATAAACAGAGCAGACAGCCTTATCTCTCCAATAGTTAAGTAAACAAAATGCAGTTCCCAGGATCGAAACAATTAATGGCAATCGTCAAGAAACAGATTCGTCAAAATAAAATAGACCAAAAAGAGAGTAGTCTCAAAACAGTATAATATTTTTCAAAATAAAAATCTGGAATAGAAATCCCTCTTCTGTGTATATCTTTAGAATGCAAATCCAGGACAGCTTTTTGCAACAAAAACAGAGATAAGCTATTAATTAGTGCGTAGCAGAGAGAAGTTATGGCTCCCCAGTGAGATGTCAAAAACTGATCAATCTGGCAAATCTCTTTTAAACAGCAACAATTTAAGTCAAGTAAAAGAAAAATATAGAAAGAAGGGTGCTTGCCTGTTAATGCGTTCTCTCTTAGAAGATAAGGTGAACGTTCGCTTTATCAGATAGAGCTTGCTGTTAAAAATCCGTCCCACCTCCGTCGGCTGGACCTCGTCCCATAAATTAATGAGATCTGGTCGTCCCAACAAAAATAGGCTTTGAGGTTAATCTCTTCGTTTCTCCCTACCCGGGAGAAGTTTAATCAGTCAAAAAAAAAAGAAAAAACTGACTGATATATCTGAATAAGCTTCTTTTGAGGCAGGAGCCCGTCTCAAAAGCAGGCACAGGCTAAGTCACCCTTCCCGGAAGTCGAAAGTGCTCCTTTCTAAGGCACTTTTTATTGAAAAAGAGGTCACTGGGCTACTGTTCCATGTTGTTACAGCTGAAAATGTGGTTTGATCCTCCTGAGTGCCATTGAAATGAATGGAAGAAGTTAGTTATTGTTGCTTTTGATTGGAAGGAACAAAAATGAACAGATTTCTTGAGGGGTATAGGGAGGGACCGCAGGCCAGTGGCGGAGCACATGCCTGACATGCATAAGGTCTGAGGTTCAAGTATATCTGGCTAAAGGAACCTTGAGCAGCTGGAAAAGTCCCTGAAGAACTTCTGGCAGTTGCAATAAACAATACTGGTCTAGATCAGGGGATCAAATTTGGCCCACACAGATCCCAATTTGGTCCACAAGGCTGTTTTCCCCAAATCACATCGTATGTGATGTCAGATGTGGGGCAGGTAGAGATGCAGCTGGATTAGCTGCATGACCAAGTTCCCCGTGGCGAATTTGGTCAAAACAGCTGATTCCTGCAGAAAGCAGGGTTGAATTCACTGCCCATCAACTGATGGACAGTGAGTTCAACTCTACCGGATCAGTCGCATAGCCAGTCCTTGCAGAAAGCAGCTTTGCCAGCCCTATGCTGGGTGCTTTGGTAAGCACAGCGGTGGCAAAGCCCTTTGAGCAGCAGTTCCCAAGTATCTCACAAACAGCTGACTGTTGAGCACTTGGGAAGTGCTGCGCAAGGGACTTTGTTGGCTGGGCAGGACAACTCCAATGTCAATTATCAGCTGTCATAATGATGTCACATGACTGACAGGATGGTTGTCCACTCACCTATCAAAGTTGGTTTGTAGGGGTGGGGATAGATAGCTATCAGGCTAAAGGTGCCCCCTGGACTAGACAAACAAATACTTTGACCTGATATACAGCAGCTTCCTATTAGGGATGGTGATGGATTCTGCTGGACTCAGGTTCCAAAGGAGACTGTGACTTACCTAACCTAAAGTACAAATCAGAACATGGGCCGGCTATGGAATCCAAAGTTCGACAGACTCAGTTATGAGGGCTAGAGTACTGTTTTTCTATTTTCCGTTTTCTTAAGGAGAAGGAAAAGAACAGGCCCCACCACCTCATTTCCTGCACAGATTTTTTAGGATGTTTTGCAGATTTCTCATAAAGGATCCACACAGAAATGGTTGGGACTTGAGCCAGGATGGATTAGATTATCTTTCTTGCATGCATCCCTACTTCCTATCTTATCTACTAATCACAAACTCATTCTTCAGGTGTGGATCCCCATGTAGACAAGACAGCACCATCCACATACATGAGGGGAGGGATCAGCAGGCTTGGGGGAACTCCAGTGTTTGCAAAGCTTTAAGGAAAAAAGATTCCTAAAGAGTGAGGGGGAAAAAAGAAACCAGCTCAATGACAGCTGAGCATGTGCAGTTGCCACAGAATGCTGACTGTCTGTTGAGGGGGGAAAAAAAGGAAAACCAGAGGGGGGTAAATGGAATGGAGCATCCTCCAAGACAGCAAAATTTGTCCATTTTGGTCTTCTAAGTTTCTCATTTGTAAAATCTTAAATTCAGTCCTCTACATTTCTGCAGCAATTTGCCTTTTTTTAAAATCCTCATGAAAATTCATAACCATTTTAGTGTGAATTTCTTCTGATAAACATTTCTTTGAAAGCAGTTCTGACTAATAACACCTTTTTGCAAGAAATTTTCCATAATATAACACATTTTTGTATATTATTCTTGCTAATAAATGCACTGATATGCACAATTTACATGATTAAATGCATTTTTGTACACAATCCTTGGCTGAAGAACTGCACCACAAAATTTAAAGTGCAGATTTTGAAAGATGCCAATATTTTGATTTCCATTATGTTTTGGAAAATGCAAATTAGGTAAAGTCGCCTTTAAATGTGAACTAAATTGAGTTTCTCATCCATCTCTATATAGTGGGCTCCACGACTTGTACAGAAGTTCTCCACGCTGCATTATTTTGCAGCAGGTCCTGCTTGGGTTCCTATACATTCCAGTATAGACTCATATACATTGTCCATAGCAGTGAAACCCTGTGCAGGACAAAGTAAAGTAAAATAAAGCACTACTATTATGATCAAAATCTGAGTCCCCTACAGCTGCTGAGAACCCCACCACCACCACCCTCAGGAGATCAGACCGATATCTCACATCACATCTGTGCTGGCTGTAAATATAATAAGAATGCCATTGTGGGTGATAGAAAATAACAAACAGGCCATGATGATCATCTCCTGTTCCTTATATCTCAAATTTTGTAGTTAGAGGCAGGGCCGGCTCCAGGCATGACTGGGACCTTGGGTGCCAGCCTGCCCCAGGCCCCCTGCTCCCAGCCCCCCCCAGACAATGCAGGACCATTCCACCCACCTCTTATCTCTTTCTGTGAATGGCCTGCGTGCTGAGTGCACAGGTCGCTGCCATCAACCAAGATGGTGGCGGAGGCTTCTCCAAGGGGCTGATACTCCTGCCTCCATCTTTGTTGATGGCATGCATGCACACTACACTGCATGCGCACACATGCCTGCCATCAATCAAGATGGCGGTAGGGACATCAACCCCTTAGAGAAGCCTCTGCTGCCATCTTGGCTGATGGTAGCTGTGTGCATAGCACACAGGGCATTCATAGAAAGGGAGGAGAGGTAGGTGGAGTGAACGGGCACTGTGGGCCCGCATGGTCTTTAGGGTGGGCTGGGAGCTCCATCTCTGCAATCTGCAGCTGGGTCGGGAGTCAGCCCTGCCAAGGATCACAGAAGGGGAGCACTACCCCCACACCCTAAGGAGGGGTCCTTCAGGGGCCCCTCTGGGCCACAGGGTAACTCGGCCAAGGCCCAACCTGGCTGCCCTTTGGCACCGGCTTCAGTTGGAGGTATACTGTTTCAGACCATTGAAGTTCCATTTTTACTTGTCATGGGTGATATTTCGAGGGTAGTGAATTCCATAACAGTTTAGATACTGCATGAAAATGTACTTCCTTTTGTTTGTCAATTTAATTAAATGACACTAATGTGTAGATGCAAATTTGGAAATAATTACTATAATTTAAATAGAAATACAATACATCTCATCATAAAGGGAAAGACTGTGACCAAGTGACCTGTGTGCCTGCTCAGTCTGCAGTCTTGGTGCTGTTGATGGGCAATTTCAATGTTCGTTTTCTCTTTTGTTATGGATTTTTTATCTTTCAACTAGACTTGGACCAGGCACCCCTTCAGGCTCTCCCCTGCCAGCTCTTCAAATAGGAGACTATAAAGTAGGACACATAGTCATCCTAACACTAGGCTGTGTTCAGCAGGGTGTTTTTTTTGTGTGTGTGTGGTCATTCCATCAGCCTTTAAGTGGAATTTGTTTTGTTCCAAAGTGTTCAAATGAATCAGATGGCATTCTGTTAGCTTGTGACTCATTTTGGAGAGAGCTTCTGAGGGGCACTCATCCCAACTTGTTTTGAATTTTGCAGTCCTCCATTACTTAATTCCAAACTGGATCTGCAAACTGGTCTGCCATGCTCCTCCACCACCATCTCTAAACCACTGCTTGTGTTCAAAATTGGCAGTCTTTATAAGACATTTGCTCTGAGGGTTAATTGCACAAAGTAGTTTTGTGATTTTAATGTAAAGGTATTTTTCAAGACCTTTTCAACAACTTGAAATCCATTTGCTGAAATCCCTTAGCTGAGTACAACCATCACTACCTCTTTCTTTCCCTCAAGGATGAAATCTACATCTGATGAGGAAAAGGTAGTCTAGGAAGAATTCCAAGTATGTGCATCTGGGTAATTACACTCCTTTCTTAATCTGAACCATGTCTGCACCAGCTGCAAATCCACTCCTACTCGTATGCGAGTCACAGTGGTATGTTGTTGACAGAGGTAGTGAGTGGTAACTGGCCAGATGCTTACCTGGACATCGCATCTCTGTCTCTTTGGCTTTGGCATGGCAAGCTACATGAACTCCTGGTCTGGTCATCTTACGTTAATTGAGGTTTCAGTTAATCCTTTTATGATAATTTTTTTCTCTTATTAATGCCCCTCTGTTTCAATACCTGCCTTTATAGGATCTGTGTAAAACATGCATGCAGTTAAGAGACAGGAAGACCTGTAAGATAATCTAGTATAAACCCTTTTCCTGATGTTAAACTAGATCCTTTTCTACAGGATTTTTCATTTTAAACATGTTTCTTTGTGTCTTAGCCTAGTGGATTTTGCAAACAACTATCTTTCTTGCCTCCTATTTTTTTTTAAAAAAACCCAGAAAGTATTCTTATCAAGAAGGGGCCTTGCCATACCAGTTGACAGAGGGCACTGATTTGATAGTTATTTGATAAGGTTGATATGATGGATCAATATCAGTGTATATAAAGTCCATTGCTCTGTCCTTGTTCCAGCTGTTTCAGTGTCCAATTTGGTCCAGTAGAGCTGTGGAATCTCTTCCCTGACACTAGCATTTCTACAGCTTCCCTGGTTTATGCTGGAGAAGGGTGAGGATGGAATTGTCTGGATGCATTGACAGGAGTGCTGGACTGGTTCCACTGATGTATTCGTGTAGCCTCAATCTTGCTCCTCCCGTGCCCTGCCTGCCCAGCCCTGCCCTGGTAAGCTGTAGCAGTGCCAGAACTCTGCAAGTCTGCCTAACAACACTGGCTACTAATGGTACCTACCTTCTCATTGCACAGATGCTGAACTTGCCTGTCTGCTTAACTGTTTATTTTGATCCTTTGACACTGGTGCTGAGATGTTTCATTGACTGGGGCTTGTAGGAATTTAATTTTAGGAGAATTTTTAATTATATATTAGGATTTTGATCTGGAATCTGCTATAAGCTTTATCTATTTACTTTCTTTGGTCCCTGAGGCTGTTGTCCACCAACTGGATTTAAATTGGCACAGTTAATACAATGAGTTAAAAGGTGTAATAAAACCTTTATTGAAAACACTCACAGTAGCATTACAAGAAATAAAGATAGGCCAGCCACTCAAGCATACAAAGAGAATGTGAATAAAGCTATCTTATGCTTCCAATGGACACAACATTCTACTAGTAGAGGTGACCCATCAATCCAGCCCAGCCAGATGATCCAATATAGGGATGAATCAGGAGTGTCCCAGTCAAGGAAACAAACCTAGCTCATCCCTTTTTATACAGTTCTTACAACATTAGGGGCCAATAAAAATGATGATGGTCATTCTAATATCCCATTGCATCTCTGAACTTCCCCCTTTCTCCAAATATGACTTTGGCTTACACCCCAGAAGCCAGGCATGTGTACCATCCATGTGTCACCTATTCCCCAAAGGCCACTTGTTGCTGTTTTGGCCACTTCTCTTCTCTTGTCTGTGCCTATGTTAACCAGTGTCCTTTTTTTTTGCTTCAGTTTAACCACAAGTACAGCATGTTAGCCAATACCGGTGGTCATGCATCCTGTTCTGATGAACATTCAGCTGAATCCTTGCTATGTTCTGAAACCTATCCCCTTTACCCTATCATCTCCAAGCAACTCCCTTCTGCTTCACCTGTCCAGGTACAGAGTGCCCTACTTGCCACTCTACTTCTCATTTCCCTAGCCTCTTAACAGTGAGCTCTTTTCCTATTTGTGCTTCAGCCCAACTACAAGTCTAACCACAAGCTACATTTCTGGTCATCATGGTACAGCTAGTCAACTGTACTATGTGTTGAGATGGCATCTCTCCCCTGCCCGAACCTGTGTGCTTATGTGTGTGTCAGCATCCTACTGAAAGACATTCATTAATTTACATCCCTCCTACAGGCTCCCCTCATGCTAATGTAGAGGTAATCCCTCCTGGGTGAATATGATGGTGCCTACCATCTGTATTTTTTATATGTATATGTTTTTGAAAATTAACATTTAAAAAAAATATGTTGCCTGATTATCTGGGTATGCCTTCTTAATCAATTAAAAGATTTAAAACCAATTAATCTAACTGATTAATTTATTTAAAGGGTGAAACCCAAGTTATAGCTGGAGTTATGGCACAATATATATTGGGCCAATACAGATGCCAATTTATCAAGTGATAACTTACTCCAGAGTGCATGGAATCACTTGGAAGGTCAGTATATTGTCATGTCCTGTGAAGTGGTGAGGAAGGTTTTTATCTTCTCCTCCTTCCCCAGATTTCTTATTTGATTCAGCTGTGGCAAATCGTTATAGACGGCTTACTAAGTGGTTATATATACATACTGTTGTGAGTTGCCACTGGCTAGATGGTTGTCTGTGTCCACCAGGGGGAATCTTCTTTTTTAAAATAATTTTCTGTCTAGGGCATCCTCTGAATTCCAGAACTGGAATGGTACCAACATGATACCCAGAACTGTTAACTTGTCTGTCCCTTTGTTACTTGTCTATATGTTAACTGAGCTATCTGCATTACTTCTGCCAAGCACCTGACTGCAATGTCAGAGCCATTACTGTATATAGTTTCTAATCTTCACATGTGAAGCATATGTGTAGTAGGTGTGTATGTGTTGGCTGCTATTTACTTGACTGCTGAGAAGGTTGGCTTGTTTCTTAGCTAGTCTAGATCCTAGATCCAGCAAAAACATATGTGTTCAATGTAACCCTATAGGAGTCTTACTGACCTCAGGAATGATTACTTACAGTTGGAAACACTGAGCCTTTGGTTCTTACCAAGTGTAAGGGTGGATTCTTACAGCAGCATTCATCTTTGTTTTTCTTAGTCACATTTGGACTGGCTTTGTGCCAATCTTTGTCACCTAAAGAGGCTCACTGTGGGTGGGAAATCAGAGATCCCATTCTGTGAATGGATGTGGCCTTCTGCTTGTGTAGGGGTTCTTAGTTTTCCAGCAAATCACAAGCCTCTCCAGGTTAGGAAAAATGGCACATAGTCTGTCCAGTTGTAACCAGGAAAAACAAAGATAAATAGCTTGGTAGATGGTTTCCACCTTCCCTGAGCAATAGGGACATTTGATGTAAAAAGGAAAAAAACCTGGTCACATAGGGCAATGGTATCCTCTTCAGGCCCCAAGTGACCAAGTTCAAGGAATGAATACCAAGTCAACTCAACTAGTGGAAATACACAAAGCCACAAAAGATGGAGAAGTGTGTGGAGAGAAGACTATAGTGAGCATATTGTCATATTTCCTCCTGGTTTAGGTCAGTCACAGATCACTTCCAGACAACAGACTGAGCAGTCATTCTGATTTATTTGCACAAAGTTTGTGGGGGAAGTTAGAAGATGTCAGCCATTTACTGAGCATTCATTTTGATTTGTTTGTGGGGAGGTTATACACTGTTGTATCAAGCAATTATTAGCCCACACTTTCCAGTACATTTTCCTATCACTTTCCTTATTGTAAAAAGTTTAATTGGGGGCTGGGGGCGGGGTGGGGAGGAGTGGGTTTGTTGTGAAGACTTCCCACAACTATAACTGTGCAACCTGAATTTGCTGGGATGTGATTCAATCCCATCGGAAAATAGCAACTATCTAGAAGCACCCATAGAAAGGAAGAACTATGCTAGCCATAACCTGTGCCTCCTCCTCACCCTTGGAATGTTGTGGATCTATTTTGAAAGAAACCAATGACTTTGAGTGCATAATCATTGTTTCTATCCTGTTTGCTAGTCCCAGTTATTTCTTCTCTCCTGGAAAAGGGAGTGGCAGTTTCTGGGGCTGCCTAGACATGACTTTGTTAGCATTTGTCTGCTCACATGGATGACTCACACCAGGAATATTAATAGATGGGACAGAAGCCAAATAAAAGACAGTCCCATTAAAGTCTCTGAGTTTGCAGGGTGCTTACAAAATCAACATGCTGTGCAGTGTTAATATTTGACCAGTGAAACTGCTGCTTCCCTTATCCTGACTCTGGCTCTCAGCCACATAAAACACAGGACAGATGTTATGCTTTACTAGGGTCAAGGTTATCAAGAGGGTGTGATTAATAGCCCATTGCTTTACTTTTTGACACTTCATGTTTTGTTTATTGCCAAGGAAACATGGAAATCATTGATAATTTTGTCTCTGTGTAAAATACAGTTGAATAGACAGTACAGAGAATGATCTCAATCCCCCACTCTTCCTTGCAGTACCCCAGATTATTGTGCTGAAACTTTCTGGATCTCAGTGCTACTGATACAGACATGTCAAAGGTCAGAAGTTAATGCCTCCTCACAAAAATAACAATTGTGAATGGAAACAAGGTGCTCTCCACTGCATAATGATTTCCTATCATGCGATCAAGGCAAAAATGTTAGAGATCAGAAACTGCTGACTTTTAGAAAGGCATCAAAGTAATTTGTTAGTCTTTGATGTAGGAGGCTATTTATAACATACAGTGCTTGCTGATTGTGTGATATGGCTCATGGCAGACATGGATGATCAGAGTTAAAATAACATTGTATAGTGGGAAATCTGAAGCTTGGAAATGGATGACATAATTGGTTACATTAAGGGTAACCTTGGGATTTTGGAAAGGCACTGTCTTTCTGTGGGTCTGTCCCTCAGTTATCATTTCCTTCATAGTAATCAATACTGTGTATAGTAATGTTTGAAGTACAGTGAAGATGCTGTTTTTAAAAAAATAGAAATACCCCAATTAGGCCAATGCTAAACCAAGCATCTTTAGTCGCTTGTTTGAAATACATTTTTATTTGTTCCTCCATGAAGCTCAAGACATGACTGAACATAGTTCTTCTTCCCCCACCTGTATATTTCCAATAACCCTGTGAAGGATGTTAAGGTGAGAGATAGTGACAGCCCAAGGTCACCCAGTTCATGGTTGTGTGGGGATCTGAACCTGGATTTCCTCAGTTTTAGCCTGACACCCTGACCATTTCACCACCCTAATAAAGCCAATTAAAACAAAACAACAAACAAACCCAAAACCTAAGTACAAAGAAAAAACCTTCAACAGACACTAGAAAGTGAAAAAAGCCTTTCTAAACATTAAACAATTCCATCAGTTGCATCAAAGTCTCCAGGCTGGCCCTTCCATTAGGCAGAGTGAGGCAGCAGTCTCAGGCAGCAGGTTCTTGGTTGGCAGGGAACAGCAGCAAAGTGTTGGAGGAGAAAGCTCTGTGTTCCATGTGGTCTACTGGCATCACCTGAGCTAACCTGCTACCCTTTGGAGTGTGAGTGAACACTCTGCTATCACCAGCATTGAAGTAAGATTTAACTGCCAGTCTGATTGGCTGCTGGCTGTATGTGAAACGGGGGGTTGGGGGTTGGGACATCATTGGGTCATTTGCCTCAGATAGCAAAATGTCTTGGGCTGGCAAACAGATAGCTCTGGGCAGGAGAGTGAACACAGAGAGGACACTACAATTCCTCATCTCCATCCCCCTAGCTTTGGATAACAGCAGCACCTGGAGATGATATGAGCGGTAATCAGAAGAGAACTGGGTCCTACTTGCATGAATTTTAAAGGGCACACATGCCGTTTAGATTATCTGCATGTTGGGCATTTATTTTGCACTTTGATATAGCGAAAGAAAAAATAATGATCTCATATGTAGTTGCCTATAATAAATAAAATGTCTTAAGATGCAGTGGATAAGTCAGCTGTTAGGGTAATAGTGGCAGAGAGTTCACAAAGTTAAACTTTTGAAGTCAGTGGCTCCAGTGCGCTGAGTGTTTTTCTTAAAGTTTGAGACGTGGTTTATTGTTTAGTTTAGCTACAGCTGTTTATGTCAAGAAGCAAAAACTATACCTTCCAGTCCTGCTGAAGCATACCCAAGTGAATACAGGTGCATCCAGCTAAAGTCAGATGAGTATTTATTTTTCAAAGGAGTCAAAGTGTTTTGATCATATCATTTTCCAGTATTAGGATGCCACTGTCTCATTATAGATTCAGTTCCTAATCGCTCGCTTAAAGAAGTATAGAGCTGCTTCCAAGTGCTTTTGCAAAGGACTATTACCTGCTTATCAGCTGATGAGCAAGGATTAAATCCTGCTGCCTTGGCTTGGGAACAGAGCACACAGCCAATGCAGGATGAAACCCTGTCCTCCTGCCCATCAGCTGATGTCACCAGTGACATCAGTTGATGAGCTGCTGGGTGTGGTTTGGGAAAAATGGCATTGTGGGTCAAGTTGGATCTCCTGAAGGGCCAAGATTGGCTAATGGGCAAGAGGTTCCCCACCCCTTGCCTAAAAATAGTCTTCATGTCCTCCCTTTTAGCACAGAAATGAATGCCAATGGGTTCAATACATGCAAATATGTAGGAGTTTCATGAAACATTTAATTCTTGTGATACTTCTTTGTAGTGTGCATGGGGGGATTGCATCAAGACTATGGCATGGAGAGAAGACTGCTTTAACCTTTTACCCTCATCTCACTTCTGATCAGAATCAGATACGCCCCGTGGTTGCTATTTGTAATGATGGGAAAGCTTCCCTTCATGTCAGACTCCACTAACATTAGTGTTAAGTCAGAGATGGAGAACCTGTGTCCCTCCAGATCTTGCCGGACTCCATTTCCCATCAGCCGCTCCCAGCAGGGCCAGTGATCAGCAATGATGGAAATTATAGTCAAACAATATGGGGGGCCACGGACTCCCCATTCTCTGAATTCAGTGTTGCAAAATCTCTTACAATTTCCATTTATGTTATTTTAAGTTTGATTTTTCTTAGTAGCCATTATAGAACAAAGCAAAACTTCATGTGTTATTTCTTGATGTGAACTTTGTTCTTTGCTCCAGATCGGCAATCTTTCAGCCTAAATATCCCAAATAAGAGTCACAGCATCAAAGTTCTCATGAGGCTGTTGGGAAAGACTTCATCCATAATTAAGCTTTGTCCTCCTCATGCTCTTTTCTGTGGCTCAAGTATTTATCTCTTTATTGCAAGGGAAGTTGAGTAACAGGTTCACTGGGATGTCAGGAGGAGGTATTTTAAAAGGCTCATTGGCTCTAACCTTTGCCTAATCTAATCTGTTGATCTTCCTGCCTTTACAACTGTCATTCAAGAAAAATTAAATCCAGTAGGTGATGTTGGAGGACTGAGACTGCTAGAGCGGAAGAGTATCCAGAAAATTAAAAAGTGAGAGAAAGTGAATGAAGTAATTGTTATAAAAAGAGACTCATGAAATAAACTAACAAAAGAGACAAGGGAAATAAGATGGGGAGGGAATGAAAATAAATAGCAATGAAAGTCAAAAGGAAACAAAAGTTCATTGAACATAAGAGGAAAATGATATTACTATAATTTAGTGCATATAAAAATAATGCTTAAGAATGATAGCTTTTTGATAGAAAATGATTGGTAAAAGTCTGAAAAACCATGAAGGAAAGTTAGAGTTTGGCATCCAAAGATCTCATGCCAAGGGCTTGAACTAACCTATTAGACCTTTGGATTTTTTCTTTAGAAAACAGACCCATACAGCAAATACCATTTTAAAAGCAGTTTTGAAGGAGTGCCCACTTTCATATCAACCTGCTTGTGCTCTAAAGTAATCTGTGATGCCCTACTGTGAGTGCATTTCCCAGTGATAACTGGTGGCTCCATGTCAGTGGGGCAGTGGAATCCGCTCTGGGTTTTTGTCCAAACTTTCAAAGCACCTTGGGCAACTCCTTCTAGGTTCAGAACAAAAACTTGGAGTGGATTCCAGTGCTCCACTGATATGGAGCCACCAGCCACCACTTTCATCTCCTGTCTGAAATAAAGTGGGTTACAATTAAAGAGAAGGCTTATTTGGCTCTTTCCCCCAGTTATTAAAAGCCCCCACTGGGGTGTTAATTTGATGCTAAAGTTGCTTTCTTTTAGACATCAGTGGAATTGTGGAGAGTGAGAATTCTGTAACTGCAGAAGAAGAGAGAGTGAATCCTGATGCTAGCATCCCATCTATATCATCAAGCAATTTGGTAGCAGCAGGAGATAAATGCACAGACACTAAATTCATTAATTCAAGCAATATCTCTGACAATGCAAAAGAGCAGTCAAATGGTGAGTGATAGAGAAGCAAAAAGCAGTATTCAAGCCAGATTATTCTATAATCTTAGACGGTTGTATAATTTTAGAAGGGAGTGTGGCTGTGATTATCATAAAGGGACTTTGTATTTCTGAATTTGTCACTACAATACTGCCTGAAATCACCAACTTTGTTGTATTGGCCTTTGGCCTCAACAATTTTCATGTAAAATTTCAATATAAAATTTGCAGTACACAAAATACAACAAAGTAAAAATGTTTAAAATTGGTAGATGATATGAGGAGGGCGTGGGATAGGGGCGAATGCACCTTCCTTGTCCTCCTTGATCTCTCAGCGGCTTTCGATACCATTGACCACGTTATCCTCCTGGACCGCCTGAAGAGGTTAGGCATGGGGGGCACTGTATTGCAGTGGTTCCATTCCTTCCTCTCTGGTAGGTACCAAAGAGTGGCATTGGAGGATGAGGTTTCGGATCCTTGGCCTCTCACTTGTGGGGTGCCACAGGGTTCCATCCTCTCCCCGATGCTGTTCAACATCTATATAAAGCCGCTGGGGGCAATCATCAGGAGATTTGGGCTGCAATGTCATCAGTATGCGGATGACACGCAGCTCTATCTCTCATTTAAATCTTCACCGAGGTTGACTGTAGAAACCCTGTCCAAGTGCCTGGAGTCGGTGAGTGGCTGGATGGGAAGGAATAAGTTGAAGCTGAACCCTGACAAAACCAAGGTACTGTTTGTGGGAGACAAGGGAAGGCTGGGGGATGTGGACCTGGTGCTCAATGGGGTATGTTTGCTCCTGAAAGACCAGGTCCGCAGCCTGGGGGTCATTCTTGACTCCCAGCTGACCATGGAGGCTCAAGTCTCGGCTGTGAGCCGGGCGGTGCTGTATCAACTCCATCTGATACGGAGGCTGCGCCCCTACCTTCCCAACCATCTGCTCCCACCGGCAGTACATGCCCTGGTCACCTCTCGCCTAGACTACTGTAATGCGCTCTACGTGGGGTTACCCTTGAAAACGGTCCGGAAGCTGCAAATGGTACAGAATGCGGCGGCTCGTCTGATTAAAGGCAGCCGCCGGCAAGATCACATCACTCCAGTGCTGAAGGAGTTGCACTGGCTACCGGTTGTTTACCGGGCTCAATTCAAGGTGTTGGTTTTGACCTTTAAAACCCTATACGGTTTTAGCCCAGTCTATCTGAAGGAGCGTCTCCAGCATCGTCAGGGATGCCGCTCAACAAGATCAGCCTCAGAAGACCTTCTCTCAATCCCACCGGTTAAAACAGCTAGACTGGTGAGGACTAGAGAGAGGGCTTTTTCAATAGTGGCCCCCACCCTGTGGAACTCTCTCCCAAATGATCTCCGCCATGCCCCTTCTATGATAAGCTTCCGCCGGGCCTTGAAGACCTGGCTCTTCAGGCAGGCTTTTGGGGTGGGTTAGGTTTCTTACTGTTATGGTTTTAAATTTTAATGTTTTAATGTATTGTTTTATCTTGTACGTCGCCCAGAGTGGCTGGACAACCAGCCAGATGGGTGACTAATAAATTAAATAAATAATAATAATAATAAAAGATTTTTTTAACCCAAATACAATAAAATCCCAAATTAAACTAATGAGAACTGTTACTTTCTCACAAGCCCTCTATGCTAGCTGCCCCAATCCTTTCCACTTCTTTTGCTGGATGTTTCTGTGCAATCAACACATAGAGTGCTGTTCTATAGATCCCAAAGGATGAAAATCTTATAATAGAAAACAGATTATTTCTTGATTAGAATAGGATGTTAATTTAGATTAAACGTTTCCCAGTTTTTTCCTCTTGGGTTCATCATATAACGGGCATTTTGGTACATAATGGATTACATTATTTGCCGGATTCAAGTTATAAATGCAAATCTGTTGGGAAGACAGGAACCTGTTTGCACTTGCCATCCAACATGGCAGAAGGCCAGGGGTGGCTTACCTGCTGGAGCCACAGCAATTGCCTCCAGGCAGCAGTGTCACTCGTGCTTACCAGGATGGGGAAGATGAGGCAGTGGCTAGGTCAGGGATATGTGGGCACACAGACAGAGCCAACCTGTGCACCCTTATCCTTGCTACCTCCTGGCTCTTCCCCTTCCTCCTCCCTATAAATGGCAGCAAGGCACCTGCCAGAAGACATCATCTGTAAGAAAAGGATGTTAAACACTCAAGATATCTATATCTTTGGTGGTCTTTTTTAAAAAGACAACACCACTGAGAATTTAAGTTGTTGCAATAGCCTCATATCTTCTCCGCTTCAAATATCCTCTCTCAGTTCTTTTTTTACCTAGGTGATCCCAAAATGCGTTTGGCAAATTATACACAGAACACATTAAACACATATTCTGTAATAGAAATGGAGAATGTCATTTTGTTTCTTCATTCTGCTTGAGGAAAAACACACCTGTTTTACCCATGGCTCATCTTACACATTATGTGCATATATCTATGGATTGTCAGTAATGTCACATGTATCCTTGCTTTAACTGAGGGACAAGTACAGGTGCTGGAGGATCTTATTTTTTTTTTTGAGACTGCATCGCATCAGGAAATGAGGATTAATCTTCACTGTTCTGCTGCTATTTTGACAAAAAAATGCCCCATCCCCATGCTGCAGTTAGGCTTAGGGAAAAGCTCCCATTGTTGCAGGGTTTTTTTCTAACTGCAGCACAGGGGGTGAATGATCTTTGTTGAGAGTGTGGCGGGGAAGGGAAGGGTTAAACTTTATCTTCCCATGCACTCTGGTTCACAAATACTGCCCCCTCCTGTAATTAAAACAACAACAATGTGATTGCAAGAGATACAATTAACATCAGGTATAGTAAGGCCAGTAGTTCTTGTGTTCTTTGGAATGTGGTCAAAACAGCTTTTTTTTTTAAAGTATTAACAATATGGCTAGCACTTGCGAGTAGTATATTCAAATTGTTAAAAATATAATGGCATACACATAAAAACCGGAGCTTTTAGCAGAAAAAAGTAATATTTTAGATATTGTAATTGAAATCCCTAAGTTTACTGAGGCAAAATTCTGACATGAAATTAATTTTATTTGTTAATATCCCACCTTTCTTTTCCAGGCTGTGAGATGAGTAAATCTGATGGGAATTGCATCAAAACTGAAAATTATATCAGACAAGTAAGAAATAAGTTGGCAGCCCTAAATATATGGATTTGCTTGTGGTTTTTTAAAGGGGTTATTTGTTTGTCTTGTTGGTGTAACTGCAAAATTACCAAAGTATGTTAGTATCCAACCAGCACTGTGTTTCCATTCATGGATCAAGCACTGGATCAGGAACAGCAGACTGCTGTGCTCCTGAGCATGAATGTTGTCTAACAGTGTTACATTGCTTTTAATGAAATACCTACCCAAATGCACATGCTCATCCACATTTTGGCAGTATTAGTAAGGCATAAGTCTTTTGTTTTTTTAGGTGTGACTAGGCTTGGGTTAGGATGTATGTATTCAAGCTAGCTTGTTATCCAGGCTATAAAGAGGTCAATGAAGCACAAAACCCTGCCTATTATGGGATAACCAGAACTGTAATGTGATATCATGGCTGTGTTAAGTGGCTATCACAGATATAGCTTTCTTATCAAGCAATTGCAAGGCCTGTCAATGGAGACATGTTTATCAAGAGATAACCTTAAGTACCACATCCACTGCTACTACTGCTTTGGAATTGAGTTTAGATAATAGCAGCAACAATCTAGGCTTTGTACAGAACATAGAAATAGCACACTCCACATTCAGAGAGTTTAACAAGGCAGATGGAAAAGGAGGAGGACAATGTGGGTGGGAGAAAGTCATGGTGGTGAATGATGGTGGAGGTGCTGGCGGAGGATCAGGAGGTAGGGCAGGAGGAAAGGGAAGACTCTTGAAGAATACAGAGAGGGGAAAGGCTTCTCATGGGTTGCTTGCAGAAGGGTTGGGTTTCAGACTACATGCATACAATAGAATTAAACCACTATTATTCCACTTCAAAAACGCATGGTTTCTCCCAAAGAATCCTGGGAAGTTTAGTTCTGAAGGGTGCTGGGAGATGTTAGGAGACCTCTGTTCTTCTCAAAGAGCTACCATTCCCAGAGTTTCCTGGGTATAGAGGGGTCTCCTAACAACTCTCAGCACCACAGATTACTTCCCAGGATTCTTTGGGGGAAGCCATGACTGTTTAAAGTGGAAAAATAGTTGTTTAAACGTATGGTGTGAATGTGGCCTCAATCTTTGCCATGTCCAGATAGGGCTGCAAAAGATCCCTGCCTGAAATGACCCTGCTGAGCTAGATGTCCCAATGGTCTGACTTGGTATAAGTCCCTGTTGCTATGAGAATGGTTGTGGGAAAATGTGTGGTGCCTCATGGTTCAGGGTGTCCAGTCCCTGAGCAGCCTATCCAGGGAGGATGTGTTTACGTTGTAGGTGGGGAATCCTTATCAGCTTGAGGGCTGCATTTCCACTTGGGTCATTTTCTAGGGGCTGCATGCCAGTGGTGGGCATAGCCAGGGTCAAAAGTGGGTGTGGTCAAGAACAAAAGTAGACAGAGCAACAAATCTTTGTAGCCACACAAAAGTCAGAGATTTCTTCACATGCACCAGCCTCCCCACCTCAGACACAATCACAGTTGAAGGGCCAGTGAGGGATGTGGGCTGGGGAGATATGATACAGCTTTGGAATAGGCACCACCTGGGGAGAGTCCTGAGGGCTGGATACAGAGGCCTGGAAGGCCACATTTAGCCCTTGGGCTTGAGGGTCCCCATCCCCTGCTCTAGAGCACAGTTGGTCAATCTTGGATCCCCAGATGTTGTTGGACTACAACGCCCATCATCCCCAGACAGCATGGTCAATGGTCAGGGATGATGGGAGCTATAGTCCTTCAACAGCTGGGGACCCAAGATTGAAGAACACTGCTCTGGGGAAAATCCTAGTAAAAATTATTTATAGCCTTTTTTAAAGGATAGCAATGCAACCTTTTAATCTACTTTGTGTTGCTGAATTTTCAGTAGTGATAATTGTTATTGTGTGCACTGATTCATTTCCTCAATGGATAATAACAGTTAGCATAGCTTTCCTTTAACTGTAGCATGTAATGGCAGCTCTCCCAGTGCTATCTGATTTGGTCAGGAGCCGCTCTTCTGATCCCCATGCCATTGCCAAAATGATGGCTGATATAGCCTCTTTCTTGTTCCTCAAGAATCACTAGTCCTGTATAGTTTGAGATTTACCATACTTTCTTTCCATCTGGTTACATTCTGATTTAAAGACTTGTCTGTTCCATAAGTTTTCCAGGTGAATATATTATTACATCTATGACAATAATTCCTTACTTAACTTCAAAATAGTTTGAACTATAGGAATTCAGATTGTGATGCTGAAATCAAAGTGGATTGTGACCTCTGCTACTCTGTTTGTGGTAGATGAATGTTTAGCTGATAAAAATGTGTATTGGTTATCACTAATGCGTGAGCTTACACTTTCACAGTTAATTTTAATCCAAAGTTATCTGGAGCAACTGGCTGCATGCAGTTAGAGCTGGACTAGAGCTAGTATCTTTGAGGGCAATATTCAGTGCAAGGCTGGTAATATTACTGATCAGTGGGTTGTTTTCAATAACTTCAATAAGAGGGCGCATCTCTCTCACTATGCTCTCGCTGTCTCTGGAATTAAGTTGGTTTTCTAAACTTGGTACTTGGGCAGGGTAGTCCTATGGACCTGACTAGTTTTCTGTGCCTCCTAGTCTCGTTAATTGGGTCTAAAGGCCTCTTCTGTGATCCACAAATTGTATCTACTGAATCAGGGTAACTTTATTTAGAAGCTTCGCTTTTGTCTCTTCCAGTGAACTCTTTGAACTCAGTTCCTGTTCTAAATTTATTCAACCTTCTGAGACCCACTCTAGCACTGAACCATCTTTCTGTCTGATGCATGAATGGGCAAAGATTCACTTGTGTAGTTGCATGCACCCACTTCCTGCACTCTATAACTTGTGGATCAGGGCAAGCAGATAATAAAGGGTGATATCCAGCTTCAGTCATACTCAGAGTACACCCATTGAAATCAATGTACATAAGTCCATTGCTTTCTATAGGGCTGTTCCTAGTATGACTAATGCTGGATGTCACTCAAAGTTTTTAGCATGTATACTGCTATCCCCTTTCCCCTTTTGTCTGGCAGCAGAATACTCCCACTAGCTTGTCTGGCTGACAGGAACTGAGCAGATCCTTCTTCCAGCTGCTGATTACAGAGTTCCTGCTCAGGGTCTCAGATATGTCTCTGTGTTTGTGGAAAATAGAGATGACCCTCATCTGTTGAGTGTCCTTCAGCAGCACTGGATCACCTCCAGAATCCCATTTTGACTCCCCTGCAGGTGTGTCATGACTTCTCACAGGGTTGAGAAGCTAGGATTTCTTTTACTGAACATTTTTTAAAATAATTTTTGTTGTCAAAATTTGCATCTCCCAAAACAATTGCTTTCCCTACAAACAGAATATTAAAAATAGTTAAGAGTGGCCTTCATCTGAATAATTTTATTTATACATCTTCTCAGTATTTTGTTGTACATTAATAATATGTATTGGCTTGAGTGAAAGGCTCCTTGTTATTTTCCTTGGTTGAAATCCAATTTGTGCTCAGCCACTTGCTCCTTGCCAAGGATAACAATCTGTAGGCAAGAGACAGGAAGCTAACGGGTCTTACCTTTCAAATTGCCTTTCTTTCCTAATAAAGCTTTCTCTCATCCATTCTGAATAAAATTGCCATTTCCCCCTCCCATTTCTGTTTCTCCATATTCCTGACACAATACTGGTTCATTACAGCAATTTTCAAATATAATAATGGTTAAAACATATCTTTTCTGTGCTTTTGAAACAGCGGTGAATGGTGGAGTGGTTAAGCCCAAAACTGTGTACTTTGGGTTAAATATATAAAACCTGGTTTACATTGACCCATACTTAACATTTTTTGATATGGATCCCAATAAGCAATGCCACCTGGGGATTGGGATAGTGACAAATGTGTATTTCTGCCTTGTACAGTTAAGCACTTTGGGTTAAAAGTATGAAACTTGGCATACTTATACAGCGACCCTTACTAAACAGTCTTCATCTGGATCCCAATAAGCATTGTCCCCTGAGGAGCAGGAGAGTGACAAATGTGCACTTCCATCTTCAAGTTTTATGCCTGCTCTATGGTTCAAGGAGCCTGTGGAGAGAGTTTGCAAATCCCATTGAGTTCTATAGGACTTATTCCTGTAATTCTATGCCTAAGTGGCATTTAAAGGCTGTTGATGTATGCTCTTGCTGAAATATAGAAAGAGCAATGAGGTCTTTCAGCCATTGAATAATTGTGGGGGGAAATTGTCTTTCCAATACTGAAATATGAATCTTTTTTGCTACTGTGAAAGACTATAGGATCCATTTTCTTTGACCTTCAGGCAGGCCCTAAAGCCAAGGCATATAGTTCAGTAATACTTAAATATCAGCAAACTTACTATCATGCTTATGGCCCATCAGTGTACTTACTAGTAAACCCATGGTCCATCAATGTGTTTTAAATGTGCAAATCAAGAGCGCATAGAATCTCTAAATGGTTAGTATGTTTTGATGCTAAGCATGCATTCTTGCTTAAGAAAATAAGAAGTGTCTTATGGGACCAGGGTGAGGTCCAACTAGTCTAGCTCTTCCTGGCAAAATTCCTAGCAACCTGCAGGACATGAATGGGTCAAGAAAATACGAGCTCTTTGTTAAGAGAGATTTGTGGAGCAATCCAAACTAACTAAAGATCAAGTATGGAAGAACAAACTGCCAGTGTTTTTCAGAGAGAGGGCTCCTCCTAAGCAGAAGGTCAGTGTCACAAAAGACTGTGCACTGTTCTCCAGATTGTACATAGCGTTGTGATCTGGAGGTAGCAATCTGAAGAGGTTTTCAAGTGTAAGAATCAGTCATGGCCCCCATCATTGTCCAAGTTTGGTAAAATCTGGCATCCAAGCAAACCTTCTTATGGACTTTGAGATACTAGCACAACCATCATATGTCACCCCAAAAGTGACTACAGTGGTCCTGAGTAGTGCCATAATAGCTTAAATACCTGATGGAACGCCTCTCCCGATACGAACCCACCCATACACTACGTTCAAGATCAAAGGCCCTCCTCCGGGTGCCTACTCCAAGGGAAGCTCAGAGGGTGGCAACAAGGGAGAGGGCCTTCTCAGTGGTGGCCCCCAAATTATGGAATGATTTGTTTGATGAGGTGCGCCTGGCGCCAACACAGTTATCTTTTCGGTGCCAGGTCAAGACTTTCCTCTTCTCCCAGGCACTTTAGCATGTGTTTTAAATTGTTTTTATATTGTTTTAAATTTTAAAATTGTGTTTAAAATTGTTTTTAAAATATGTGTTTTAAATTGTATATTTGTTTTAATGTTTTTGATTGCTGTAAACTGCCCAGAGAGCTTCGGCTCTGGGGTGGTATACAAGTGCAATAAATAAAATAAATAATAATAATAAATAATAAATGCTTTCATTGGGAATTCACAAAGTTTCCTAGAGTATGCCAACATAGCTTTCCTGCCATATATGTTGTAACACCTAGAACATGTAGACAGTCTAGACATAGTTGTGGGATGCCTATATCAAAGGTAGTCTCAAGGCAGCATGTGGAGAGAAAAGAGTTTGAGGCAGAGGACTGAGGCTGCATCAAGGATGCCAAGTAACTGGCACAGCTGCCTTTGTATCAATGAAAATAAAGCCAGTCTGTTCTGGCTGCTGACAGAACATGTTGCCTCAGCTGAAAAATTGGAAAATGTATCTATTAAAAAATAGGTATACAGCCATGACCGTGATCAAATACAGGAATAATTTGTACATATAGCGGACAAGTTTGCAAGTTTATTTTTGGGTTGCAAGTGTTTTCTGTTAATATTAGGTCAATCTTGCATTGTTTAACAACATTTTCTAGTGAACTATATTTATTTATTTAATGCAGGATTTTATGTTACATTGTTAACATTCACTCTTTGTTTGTCGTTATTGTTTAGGTACATCCTAAAAACATAAGAAGAGTCCTGCTGGATAAGGCGAATGGCCCATCTAGTTCAGCATCCTGTTCTCACAATGGGCAAACAGATGCCTATGGAAAGCCTGCAAGCAGCACCTGCTTGCAAGGGCACTCTCTCCATTTGTGAATCCCAGCCACTGGTATACAGAGGCATATAGCTTCCAATGGTGGAGGCAGAACGTGACCATCATGTTTAGCAGGCATTGATAGCTTTATCCTCCACAGGTTTGTGTAATCCTTTGGTCCATTTGATATTTGGCATCTAATTCTGTTGAGACCATCTCCAGTGGGGACATTCTCTTGATATAGCAAATATTTGTTTATAAGGGAACAGTGTAAAAACTAAAACTTGTTTTAAAAAACAGGCGTAGGAGTAGATGTGAAGGTGGATCCATATCAGAAAATGTCTACACATTATCACCATACATCTAAGGTAAGTATGATGCTTTTAATGTGCACAGTTTGGTCAAAAGTCCTGGCTTAACTGCTCCACTAGAAGCAAAAAGTGCTTGAATGTTCAAATTCACCTGTCAGATATTGCAAGTGTCTTCTGTGCCAAGAGAATAGAGAGCATCAAGTTTATTGAGTCAAGGTAAGAGACCCAGTTTCATTGTGTGTTTTGTGAATTATAACAATACTTAGGATTTGTATTGGACTCTCAAAACATTTTACATTTTACCGCTCTGTAAAATGTTCTGTCCTGATTATAATTTCATGGAATATGTTGGATGGCTGAGGTTGGATTAGTCAGTGGGGTTGCAGGACCATGGACAGCAACAAGAAGTCAAGTTGGTCTGGCAAGGTGGAAGCTCAACTAAGGCCTTTTGTCCCACTTTAGCCAAATTTAGATAACTCAATCCTGACCATTTCCATGATTTGCAAGGTCCGTATCTATAAGCAATTTTTTTCTAAGCTAAAATGCTCCAAATGTAATCTTTCTTCAGAGAGGAGCTGCTGCAGGCATTTGATTTTTGGTTGCTCTTTTCTGTACTTTTCCCAGTTCTACAGTATCCTTTTTGTGATGTGGTGACCAGAAATATTCCAAATGCAGTTAAGTAAGTAAGAAAATACTATAGATCTGTAGAAATGCATACGATATTGCGTAACCACAATTGGAATACTATGTGCAGTTCTGATCACCACACCTCAAAAAGGATATAGAATTATTGCTTAATTTATGTTTAGCCACTTTGGGCTCATTGAGGAAAGGCATACAGGCAGGCCCCGCTTATACAGCAGGTTCCATTCTGGACTGCCACCGAAAAGTGGAAACTGCCGAAAAGCGGAACCCATTGAAGATAATGGTGCGCGTTGTGCGAAAATGACATGAAAATGGCACGTGATGAGCAAAAACAACCGTAAAAGTGGAACAAGTGCCTTAAAGCGGGGACTTTCCCTAACTGAAAGTCGTCACATTAGCGGAATACCGAAAGGCGAAGCGCTATAAAGCGGGGCCCGCCTGTATACATATTTTAAATATAGATAGCTACCAGGACCATAGGAGTAGCATGTCTGTAACATTATAAAATTATAGTTCAAGTTACCTTTGCCCCCAAAGTTGCTTATTATTTTATTCATTTATATCCTTACATAGATTGCATAACTTAAAATAAAGTATTGTGTGGTATCAGTCAAACAAGGCAGTTGGGCTGACAACCAACATACTTATTAGCTGAAGATTAAAATAACTACAGCAACCAGACATCCCTCAGTTTTTAGCTGTATGACATCAACAGGAAAAAGATCCTTGAAGCTGAGATTTCACATTAAAGCAAACCAGGTTTTCTGTAGCCAAGGTTCAAAAACTAACTGAAAAGGCCTTTTTACAAGGCCAAGACCTCCCTTACCCCCAGGAAGGATCTGGTTCTTTGCAGAGGGCATTGACAGATAATGCAGAGCATACTCTCATAATCTATGTGGGATCCTTTTATTTGCTCCATCTGCATTTCCCTGGATTTCTTGATCATTCTTTCATTCAAGGAAGGCAGCTGCAATGTTTCTTTTTTACATGTTGAGAAAGATTTGCTCCAATTTTTCACAGATTAGTTTTATATTCACTAATAAGGAAAAAACCTTGCGGTTTAAGAACTTACCTATAGCCAACAGATATTTCTATCAAACTTTAAAAAGCTGGGAAATTGGGCAGCTATAGTGAATGCACCAGGGGAGCAGGATATTGTACTGCCCTACATATTTGTCAAAATGCAAACATGATTTGGGTTGGTCTTTCACGGTCCAATCCACTTCCTGTGCAGTTTGGAAGAATTTGGTAACATGTGCCTCTGAGCATAAGGTGAGTTGTGGCAACACCTGCAATCAGCCCAAATAACAGAAACAAGACATGTGCTGTGCTGATCTTGTTTTAGCAGGGAGGAAACAACTATATTAAAATAGTTGATATCATTCAGATAGTCACTTTAAATATGTTTGATTTACTTTGCAATTTTAGTGAAGTTTCCTATAGTAAATCATTCTCTTTTGCTTCTGTTTCTGTGAATATGTGAAATAAAGCAACGCTAAAAAAAATCTCCAAAAAAATTGTGGAATAACGGCACTGACTGTTCTGCAGAATAGTTTGCACAAAATAAAACAGTGGAAGGTGAAATATATTCTAGCAAAATTCTAGAAAAAGGTCCGGAAATTACAATTTATACAAAATGCGGCGGCTCGATTACTTACGAATAGCCACTGCCGGGATCACATCACACCTGTGTTGTTCGATCTACACTGGCTTCCAGTTGTTTTCCGGGCCCAATTCAAGGTGTTGGTATTAACCTTTAAATCCCTATACGGTTTCGGTCCAGTTTATCTAAAGGAGCGCCTTCAACACCACCAATTATGCCGCTCGACACGATCAGCCACACAGGGCCTTCTCTCAATCCCGCCAACAAAAACAGCTAGATTGGCGGGAACTAGAGAGAGGGCATTCTCAGTGGCGGCCCCCACCTTTTGGAACTCCCTCCCACAAGATCTACGGCACGCCTCTTCCCTAAATGTATTCCGTAAAGCCTTAAAGACCTGGCTCTTTCAACAGGCCTTCGGGATTTCCGGGAAGGGTTAATCGCTATGATTGGAATGCCTCTTACCCTGTATTAGTATTGTTCTCGCTGCTGCATTGTTTATATTGTATTATTGTATTTTTTGTACTGTGTTTTAATTGTCTACTTGTACGTCGCCTAGAGTGGCCATTGGCCAGATAGGCGACACATAAATTAAATATATTATTTATTATTATTATTACTAGGTGTGCTCTATGTTTTTAGTTGACCATGCCCATGTTTCCTTAAGTGGAGTAGTTTAAGCATAGCAGGCTGAAAACATGCATCTTGGGGAGGGAAGGGGAAGGAGGAGGAGGGGAAAGGAGGGGATTGGAAGGGGGTGGGGGAGGGGAAGGGAGAAGCAAGAGGCAAGGGATAGGAGGGAGGAGGAGAGGGCAGGTTTGATCATTTGCATGTTTTTTGAGTTCAGTGGGATTTACTCCTGTGCAATCATGCTTAGGATAGGTGACACTAACCGGGGGGACATGCAGGGAGGGGAGGCAGAGGGCAGAAAGGGGAGGGAGAGGGGAGAAGAGGAGATTGGGTGGGTGGGCACTGGGCAGAGGGGAAGCCCCTTTCCTTTCCAAAAGGAAAACATTGTGAACAGTATCATTCTTTTTCAGAGTTTCCCCCACTTTTTTATTCTACAGCAGGCACATGTAGCCTCCCACCCAAGTTTAAACAAAAGCTGTCCCTGGCCACATCCATACCAGACTGTTATTTCACTTTAGGCAGTCATAGCTTCTCCCAAAGAATCCTGGGAAGTGTAGTTAGTGAAGGGTGCTGAGAGTTGCTAGGAGATGCCCTGTTCCACTCACAGAGCTTCAATCAGAGTGGCTGACTGTTGAACCACTCTGGCCACTGGAGCTCTGTCAGTGGAATAGGAGTCTCCTCTCAGCACCCTTCACAAACTACACTTCCCAGGATTTTCTGGGGGAAGCCATGACTGTCTCACATGAAATCAAGGTCTGGTGTGGGTGTGGCCCCCTGATTAGGCAAGCCAAGCAGCTGTCCATCTGGCTTTTAGAACACTGACAGTTGGTTCTTACTGAGCATGCCTGACATTATCATTATCAAGCCAAAATTGCTGAAATTAATTTTACTCAGCAAGGCATTTTTAAAACCTTTGAACTGCAGAAGATGAAGGTCAGAGTATGGGACAAGGTCAGTAATGGGATTATAGGTACTCTGTGAACATGGCTGATTTTCAACAGATTATGAGAACTCTGACAGAAAAAAGTCAAAAAGGGGTCTGGTTTTTTCCTCTCTTTTTACACTTTGAAGTCTCGATTCTCTCTGACTGTTTTGTGTATTGCCATGAAAATTTACAGGGTTGTTAAGCAAGCGTTTCTGAGTTCAGGACTATAAGTTTGGTATGGTTTTGTTTTGAAATGAGCTTATGGGAAGGATCAGAATAGCATGGGGAGTATTTTCAATTTAACATTGCGGAATGCGAAAAATCCACACTGGCTATAGTATACAGCCACTCTTGTGGCTGTATAATCAAATAATAAGGTTTGGAAGAAAAGACATACTTTTTGATCACCAACTCTTCCAGGTTCTGAAGATTTAAAACAGGGGGAGGGAACCTTGGTGGGTCCAAGGAACATATTCCCTAATAGGTAACCTTCTGAGGGCCACATGCGAGTGATATGTGTGATGAGAAACAAATATGGCTGGAGCAATTGGTGTCAGTCTTACCTTTATGTAATAGGCTATATTCAAGCCATGCAACAGTCAGAGGTTTCTTCACCACACCATCATCTCTTCATCCTCCATGCAGGCAAACAAAAGGCATCATCACAGTTCAAGGACACATTCCAGCTAGGCAAAAGCATTCAAGGAGGGCATGGAACAGGGCCAGTGAGGAGAGTCTTGTGAGTGAGATAAAGAAATCTGAATGGCTGCATTTGGCAAGTGGGCCCAAGGTTCCCCACCCCTGGCATAAAAAAACTGATTTAGAGCTCCAACTGTCCTCATTTCTGACCTTCAGTGTGCATTCATTGCTTATTAAACTCTACTGGCCAGACCCCATTTTGTTGTCACAGTAACATTTTAAAGGAAATGGGAGGAGAAATCTACGGTTTATAATATGTGACACAAAATTATCCTTCATACCGTGCTCTACCTCATATTTGGGTCCCCAGATATTGTTGTCATACAACTCCCATAATCTCTGACCATGTTGGCTGGGTTTGTTTGTTTATTTATTTATATCCCACCCTTCCTCCCAGTAGGAGCCCAGGGCAGCAAACAAGCACACTAAAAACACTCTAAAACATCTTAAAAACAGACTTTTAATGATATTAAAACACCATCTGGGGACCTAAGAATGGGGAAGAATGCACGACCATTTCTCACAGGATTTCAAAGTAATGTCTCAGGGCTAGGTCTGCTTGCTTTATTGCTGCTCAGAAAGCACACTTTGCATAATGCCTTGCCCTTCGCTCTGGAGAGCATACATAATAAAGACAAGGCCATAGAAGCTGAATTTAAATTTTGGACTATCACTGGGTGTGTAGTGAAACTTAATATTGTAGATCCAAATCATCACTTGTTAGGTGTCCCAAATGGGCCAGCCATTGCCAATTGCTCTCAATGTTTATTATGTTTCATTATGCTTTAAAATAGTGAGCCACACTCCTCATATGGGAAGCTGGGGTATAAATGTTTTAACAAACAAACTTCATGTTGGCTGAGTAAGTGCTGCAGTTCAGGTGCTTTTGCCAAATTGGGTTAGAGATCTGGACCTTGCAAATAATGGAAATGGTCAGAGTGAGTTGTTGTCAAAAACCAAGGTACACTTTCTGGTTTCAAAGGTGGCCACACCTTTATATGATGACCTTTCTCCAGCTCTGAAAATAAAGTTAATTCGATAACACTCAAGGGGAAGTCACAGACAATGGCTTCAATCTAGACAAAATGATACAATTATGTGTTGTGGCAGTGAAATAGTGTTCTATTGTGCCCCACTGGATATGCCCATAGGAACTGCACATGCACCAGTACTTTAGGTAGTTTACAGTTGACTGGAAATGTCATGACTTTTTGAATTCAGAGATTTGAGTTTGCCAATAAAGGCGTGGGAATAATAGAGTTTCCCTGACATTTTAAATTAGCAGCAGATGACCCAGATCTGACTCCTCATGATGTCCTTCCAGAGTCCACTTCTGTATGATGATGAGAGCTGACCTTTGCACGAACATTCTCCATTTTCTCACTCCTCATGTCCGTTCCTCTAGGCAGAAAACAAATACCCCAATGTATGACTGCAGCATTGCTGGACTGTCACCTTCTTTGCCATTCTAAGAATTTCTTCCCTGCACATGCTATTCATTTATGAATTTAATATACAACATTCTGCTTACTGTCTGGTGGACTGAGTCCTGCAACTCCTGAATCTGTGACTTTTTTTTTTAACCAACTGACTGCTTTGCAGATATTTCTTTGAAAGATGCTGTGCTTACAGCTAGTGGAATAGGTAACATTTCTGTTTTTAGAATTTGTAGTTCTTTCAGAAATAGTGTTGCCTCTAAATCTGGAACCAATGGAAGCCTATGGAAAATTCAAATTATTGAAATTGTCCAGGTGGAGAAAAGTCAACAGATCAGTCACGTTTATTCTTCTGCTCAAGTTCAAAAAAAGGTAGCTAAATGAAATCATTGCTTATTGTTTAGCAAAGAACTTGCCAGAGAACTTGGTTGGAAAGAACCACGCAGCTTTAAGCATAGCAGGCAATTGACAAGAGACAAAAAGAGTTAAAAGGAAAGAGTTAAAGCTTAGACCAAGAATAAGTGCTATATAAAAACTAAAACAAGCATCGCAAAAGAGCTCAGAAATTGATTAAATTAGAGTTCATAATTATAACTAGGCCTCTGTGATCACTCTTTAAAAGGTGATTTTTTAAAAATTGCTTTTAACAGAGTAACATGCACCTTTCTGCCACTAGTTCCCGTCCTCTAGTTTCATCCCCAAATGCCTGGAAGCGGTTCTGTAGTTCCACCAGTGATGGATGTCTTCTTGCTCTTCTGCTCCTATCTGTCGCCCTTTTCCATGGAGTTTCTTCTACTTCATTGTTGCTCTCCACAACAGCCTCCTCTTCTGCTTCAACATACTGTTGTTCTTCCATCTCCTGTACTTCTTTGTCCTGTACAACAGTGGAATCAATTACCTAGAGAGATGGTGCACTCTCCAACACCGGAGGCCTTTAAGAGACAGCTAGACAGCCACCTGTTGAGTATGTTTTAATCTGGATTCCTGCATTGAGCAGGGGGTTGGACTCAATAGCCTTATAGGCCCTTCTAACTCTATGATTCTGTGACAGCCTAGTGTTAGGATGACTATGTGTCCTACTTAACAGGCCCCTATTTGAAGAGCTGCCAGGGGACAGTCCTCTGTTTTGCCCCTTCCAACTCTATTATTCTGTGATTCTATGTCTGCATCCCACTACTATGTTTAAAGGAATGAGTTGGAATTAAATGGTGGCAGTGGAAAAGTCAAAGGGTTAGGCAAAGCAGGGACACTTTATATACACTGCATGAGATGGGGATCCTTTGAGGTTTATACACAGAAGGCAGGATCTTGCATTTAATAATAGTAAAAAAATAAAGGAGAACATTTCCATAAAAATCTCCCACATGTGGTTGTTGATAGTGGAATTCCTCCACATAGCAGCCACAATGTGGTGGCAGCTGGTGAATCAGTAAGAAATATCCATGGGGATGTTTCACCAACAATAGATATATACAACATTCAATATATACAACTTTGTTGCCTTTGTTTAGGCATTCAAAAAATGCATGGAAGAATGGAGTGTGGAGGGGACATTTGCCAGCACCACCTCCAATGTCTGAAGGGGGATTCTTTGCATGTTTGGTTGAATGTGAATAGAATCCTCTCTCTCACAAAAAGGTTGAGAGTAGAGATGATGGGAAGTGGCCAATGCAGCAGCAGTCCCACACCCCCTCCATATTTTATTCCCACTAGTGCTCTTTGAATGTCTAAAAAGAGTGTGCATTAATGTGTGTGCGTGCACACGCACACACATCCACCAAGCCTCCATTGTGTCTAGAGAAAACCTCTTCCATCAAAATGAGGTTTCAAAAAACAAAGAACAATGTATTCCATTTGTGATAGATTTTCATCCAACATCTCCTGACTATCATCTGGCAATCTGAGAGAGCTACCCATTGTCATGCTAAAGCCATCAACAAGCCTCCTGTTAGAGCATTTCACAACCCACCCACATGGCCTCAATGTGGAGGACAGTACAAACATAGCTTAGCTTCTGTGAATGAAGCCCTGCTGAGCATTCCGTCCTCAAAGCTCTATACCTGCCACCTTGGTAACAGCATCATTGCGTTTGTATGTCAGCAGCTGATGAAGATGGAAGCCAAAACATTTTGCTAGAAAAATAAAAATCCCTGTTAACTTGTATATTTTCAAAGTGACTAATGGGATCCAGAGCAGGCATGGGTGAAGTTCTGTTTGTTGTTTTTAAATCTCTCTCTCTCTCTCTCTCTCTCTCTCTCATGTATGTATGTATGTATGTATGTATGTATGTATGTATGTATGCATAGAACAGATCATTATTAAAGATCAATCCTGATTAACAGGGGGGCTCATAACCATCCTAGATAATTGGTTCTATAGATGAACAGCTCTTACTATCAAGAAGTTTCTCTCATATGCATATGTTTTTGCTAATTCCTATTATTTTTATTTGTTAGATTTTTATCCTGACCTCCTAAGGACCTCAGAATAAATATATGGTCCCTCTGACTTATTTTTACAGTTCTAGCAGGTAAGTTAGCTTGAGAGATAGTTCATAAATAATAATGAATATGTTTTTAGAACGTAGTTTTTAACTGGTTTTAGAAGCCTGTTTTTAGAATTGTTAATTATATTGGTTTGGTATTGA
Source organism: Rhineura floridana (assembly GCF_030035675.1). Lineage (NCBI taxonomy): Eukaryota > Metazoa > Chordata > Lepidosauria > Squamata > Rhineuridae > Rhineura > Rhineura floridana. The sequence goes on from NC_084480.1 coordinate 52,624,907, forward strand.
CATGTTTATTTATTTTATTTATTTATTTCATTTCATTTTTAAACCGCCCATAGCTAGTAGCTCTCTGGGCGGTGTACAAAACAGAGTTAAAATACCATGTCACAATAAAATCCGATTCAATAACAGGAAAATTTAAAACATTAAGATGAACAATTAACATTAAACATTAAAACATTAAAATGCCTGGGAGTATAGCCAGGTCTTAACCTGGCGCCTAAAAGAAAATACTGTAGGCGCCAGGCGTATTTCCTCTGGTAAGCTGTTCCACAATTCGGGGGCCACCACAGAAAAGGCCCTAGATCTAGTAGTAATCCTCCGGGCATCTTGATGAGTTGGTACCCGGAGTTTGCCACCCTAGGCTCCTTTGGAGGAAGGTGCTGGATATAAATCGTATGAATAGTTCTAATAAATAATAATAGTTACTGCCCAAGGACACCCAGCAAGCTTTATAGCTGAGTGGTGATTTGAATCCAAGTTTCCTAGCTCCTTCTTCCTTGCACTACATCAAACTCCCCTCCTCCACCCCATTCTTCATAATTATAAAGTTGTTTCAGGCACAATCAGTATCATTTTTTGCTAACCTATATGATGTTTTTCTCTTCACCGACTTGGTTATTCTAAAGAAATAAGACACATTTTTAAATAGCTGTGTCCATTATGCTAAATGCAGACTAAAAATGAATATAAAAGGAAATCTAAATAAAAACTCTATTCTATGTATGTATCATATAAACAGTACAAATATTTACATTACTTAATTCTATGTGAATCTGTTCCCAGATGAGAGTGGAAAACTAGATTCCCATCTTAGCTGTAAACCATTTTCATGATTTTGAATGAATGTATCCCCTGGGGTGTGATAAATAAAATTCAGTAGACCAAAGCCAAGATAAACTTCTCAAAATTGAAACCTTTCACATTGTTGGAAACCATCATTTCAAAGACTTTCCAAAAAGTGTCAGGAAATAATATTTGAGATGTCCGATTAACCTTTATGTAAGAACTGTGGATTGTCTATCTATGGCATTTTGCTGCCTGAGGTGAAGGAGAAGATGGTGCCCGCCTGTAATATTTGCAGGATTTGAAATGAACCACAAATGCTGGTTAGAAGGAACAAACTTTACTTCACAGTGTGTTGCTGCATAACCAAAAAACTCTACTTTTGTTTTCCTACTGGTCCCACCCACAACTGATTCCCCCATACAATTACTTCTAATTCACTTGAGTTCCTACTCACATTACACCGCCCACATTGCAGATATGGGAGGTGATTGGATCGGCAGTTGACTCTTCCTTCAGTGCTGGCAATGAGACAATGTCTTCCATTGCACCTGAGAGCAGCAGGTTTGCTTAGCCGTCTAGTGGAGCTTTTCTATATTGTCAGGGTTCTGTTGACATCAACTCCAGGAAATGGAGTTTTAGATCCTTTGGAGGCCCACTGTGAATTGTTGCAAAGCACTTTGAGGGTAAAGTTGCTCTCCTCTGTAGCAATCTTGATGCCTCATCCACATCTACTGTAGTCCCCAGTGAGGTGTCCAGTGCAATGTCTGCTGCAACTCCTTGGAACAGTTTCAGTTGATATGGCTTGATGATGTGGACAAGGTGCTTGTGATGATGCAACCAGCAACATGTCCTCTCGACCCTTGCCCTTCTTGGCTTATTAAAGCTTGCTGAGGGGGTTTGACTGAGTAGATCCAGGGTGTGGTCAACACATTGTTGTGGGAGGGAGTGGTTCCAGCTGCCCTGAAAGAGGCGGTGATTCGACCGCTCCTGGAGAAGCCCACCCTGGACCAATTGGTTTGCAACAACTACCGCCTGGTTCCAAATACTCCCTTCTTAGGGAAGGTGATTGAGAGGGTTGTGGCACAGCAGTTGCTAGTACTCTTGTATAAAACAGATTATCTTGATCCATTCCAGTCTGGGTTTAGGCCTGGTTATGGGACTGAATCAGCCTTGGTTGCCCTGATGGATGACCTTTTTTGGGAAAAAGACAGGGAGAGTGCAACCTTGTTATTCTTACTTGATCTCTCAGCGGCTTTTGATACCATTGATCATAGTATCTTTCTGGGCTGACTTGGTGAGGTGGGTATTGGAGGCGCTGTTTTACAGTGGTTCTGATCATATCTCCAAGGTCATTTTCAGAAGATAGCATTGGGCGATTGTCTTTCAGCCCCCAGGCAGCTGTGCTGTAGGGTACTGCAGGGTACCATCTTGTCTCCCATGCTGTTTAACATCTATATGAAGTTCTTGGGAGCGGTCATCAGGAGATTTGGGGCAAGGTGTCAGTGGTACGCTGATGATACCCACCTCTATTTCTCTGTAACATCTTAATCGGGAGAGGCCGTGCAAGCCCTGGACTGCTGCCTGGACTCTGTGTTGGGCTGGTTGAGAGCCAATAAACTTACTCTCAATCCTAGCAAGATGGAGATGCTGTGGGTTGGTGGTTCCCGAGTTCAGATAATTGGTCAGTTGCCTGCTTTGGATGGGGTCGTACTCCCTCTGAAAGAGTAAGTCTGTAGTCTGGGGGTGCTCCTGGATCTATCTTTGTTGCTAGAGGCCCAGGTGATCTCTGTGGCTAAGAGATCCTTTCACAAGCTTCAGATGGTAACACAGCTGCAGCTGTTTCTGGACAGGAATAGCCTGACCACTGTTGTCCATGCAATGGTAACCTCCAGGGTGGATTATTGTAATGCGCTTTATGAGGGGCTACCCTTGATGTTGGTTCAGAAGCTGCAGCTGGTGCAAAATGTGGCAGTGAGACTGCTCACTGGGGCAGATTATTGCCAACATGTCACTCTGCTACTGAAATAATTGCTCTGGCTACCTATTAGCTACCGGGCTAAGTTCAAGGTTCTCGTTTTGGTGAACAAAGTCCTATACAGCTTGGGACCAGGATACCTGAAAGACCGTCTTATTCCTTATATACCCAGTTGATCACTGCATTCTGCTTGTGAGGGCCTCCTGCAGATATCATCTTATCAGGAGGTCCGTTTGCACAACATAAGAAACGGACCTTTAAAGTAGTGGCACCTGCCCTTTGGAATTTCCTCCTGTTAATTGCTAGACAGGCACCGTCTCTGTTATCTTTTTGGTGCCTACTGAAGACCATTCTCTTTCAACAAGCCTTTGGAGACCTTATCCCAGTCTGCATTTGTGTTGGAATTGCTTTTTAATATGTTTTTAAACCTTCTTTTTAAAAAATAGATCTTTTTAAATCTTTTAAAAAATGTTTTTAAAGCTTTTAAAAATGTTTTTAAAGATGTTTTAATATATTTTGAAGTCTGTTTTTATGATATTTTAAAGTGTTTTTGGTGGTTTTGTTTGCCACCCTGGGCTCCTACTGGGAGAAAAGGCAGGATATAAATAAAATAAATAAATAAACACATGTAATGGGAGGGAGTGCCAAAGGGTAGATGCTGCCACACGTAAGGCCTGATTCCTTCATTGTATGTAATGGACCTCCTGATAAGATGATGTCTGCAGGATTGTCCTCTCTTGCAGAGTGGAATGATTGGTTGGGTATATAAGGGAAAAGGCAAATTATGGCTGAAGAACTACTTTTGTCTATAGAAAGACGAGAGCCCTCCTTTTCTAGGATTGCCAATGCATATTATAGCATAGTATTTTGAGGGAAAGGTTGCTCACTGAGGATATGCTTATTTCTTTTAGTGGTTGGACATTACAGTTCTAACCTGAATCAGGGCCAAAGACATACCAGTTAACTTCAAGAGAAGGTGCATGAAACTCACCCTTTAATCTGGGACATCTTACAAAAACCCTTTTAGTACTAGGGTGGTCTCTGCATTTTCTTGGCTGTACTGGCTTCCTAAGACAATGGCAATAAAGGAACAAAAATTTGTACTCAGAACTGATAAATGGCAGCCAATAAAAACAGCAGAAAAGTATCTATTCTAAGAACTTTGTTCTGTTCTGGAGCTTGCCATACCTTGAGTTCCTTTTTGACTGGGTCAAAAAGATCAGGGCAGCAAGCAGGCATATACAGTGTTCCTGTATATTGTACTATAACGAGCCCGCCCAGCTTCAGAATGCCGACTTTGGCGCTCTCATCGTCTCTTAAATCAATATGTGGCCTAGTTTTCTCTCATTTAATTCACAGTTATGGCCAAACGTTTAAGAAAACTATATTAGGAACTTCCTCTGAAAGCACTGAGAAGGCTGAAGGTATCATTTTTGTAACACAACAGTAAGAGCCATACACACACACACATACACACAGGGTTAGGGAAAGCACAAAGTGTGCAGCAGTGTTTGTTGCCAGATGTGAACAGCGCATCCCTGTCTATTTTCCTGTGTACAGACCCCAAACTGCTGGATCCAGACTTGTAATCGGCAGAGCTCCACTTGTGCGAGAGGAAGAGGGGAGGGGAGAGGTAATTTTTGCTGACTCCTCTTTCTTCCTTCAGCCCACTCTGAAAATCTCTGGGAATAGGGATGTTAGAATATGTCAATTTCAGTTTCTCATTTTTCCATTATTAAATTTGGTACTCCACATTTCCACATTGGTTTGCAATTTTTTTTAATAGAGTGTCCTCATGAAAATTCATCAGCATTTTAGTGAGAATTTCTTCTAATATACACAGGTCTGTGTGCAATTTTGCCTAATATACACATTTTTGCAAAATAATGTCTCCTAATATAATTCATCTCTGTATGTTCTTTTCACTGATATATGCATTTTATGCACACTTTACTGCAGTATATGCATTTTTGTACAAATTACTTAGTTGGAAAACTGCTTTGCAAAATTTGGAGAGATGTGAAGGATGGTTGTGTTTCAGTTTGTATATACTTTTGGGAAGTGTGAATTAAGCAGATTCGCCTTTCCATGTGAACTGAATCAAATTTCTCCCCCATCCCTATCTGGGGGCAGAGGGAAAATTAAAAAATGGAGCAAGGAAAATTCCTGATGTATCAGTTCTACTCACTAATTTGGAACTCCAAAATCCAGAAAAATGTGGACGAGCATTTCAGAAGCATCTCTAACACCTTCAGACTAGATTTTCCTGACATTCAGAACTATGAAGACATCATGATATGTTTCAGTTGCAATTGCAAGTATGTAATTGGGGGTGAGGATGATTCTTAGTTATTATTTATAAAAATATAAGAATGCACTGATAAAGCCCTAAAGATGATAAAGCCCGTTAAGTTCCTAATCTTCAAAACACTTCTGTTGGGGAAGACTCGCTGAAGCTAATGGCACTCATCTGTATTGCATGGATTAAAGATGGAAATGCCACTGCCCCCCAATTGGGCTGCTGTATCTTTAATAAGCTTGTGACTGGCAGACATTTTGCAGATGAAACTCCTATCACCACTACACCTTTGTTCTGGAAAAGTGGCTCCCTATCCGGAAAAAGTTGGCAATTGAACTGTAACTGAAGACTGCCATGTCAGTGTTAGTGTAGTGGTTTTAATAAAAAGTTGTTGAGTTAAACTACTACCAGAACAAGGAATGATGAAATATTTTATGGAGCAAACACCACATCTTTCCCGATTATCAGTAGCGCAGATTATACCAGATAACCACAAAATAATCCCACGGTGACTGTGAATCAAATTAAAGTAAGGCAAGGAAAAAGTCATTTGGTGCACTTTAGTGAAATAATTTTCTTCTGGTGGGACTATTCCAGTGGTAAAACATCACTTCTTATAAATGTCTACTCTCCCATCTGGGTTGTGTTAGAAAGGAAGAAAAGGTTTCAACTGTATCCTGCTAGCACCTCTTTCAACAGTAGACCTTAAAACACAATAAGTGTTCTTTCTCTACATGTTCCATTAAAATGCTATTATGACTATTCATTAGTCTAGTTATATTTAAGTCTGTTATCAACTTTCCCCATTAAAAGGGGGGGGAGTTTATACACTGTTACGAATAGAGAGCTGTTCTAAGGGTAAGCTAGGCATTCAGTGGCAGACAAGGAGCCTGCAACTCTGTTGCCATCAAATGGCAGTAAAACAGTGGTTGGAAGGTGGTGGGGGAGGATGGTTTCCAGGCGGGAGAGTGGGTACTTAATCCATCATTTACCTGTTACCTTTGCCCTATGAATCAACCCCAAGCTGCTTTTCCCTGTGATGTAGCAAACATGGGTGATGAGAAAGTGGCTGGGTTGTAGAGGAAGAGGCAGGCTGGGTAAGTGTTAAGCACCACTCCACCACTTGCTGCTTCTTTGTTGCAAATGGTTTCTTCCCTCATACCCTTCTTGTTTCTTACCTCCATGGTTGCTGCTCAGCATCTAATGTAAGGGGAATAAAAAGGAATTACTCTAGATTTCCCAAAAGCTCCTGCATTCTGCCCACAATCCCATGAGGGTTAAGTGTGCTACTTGGATGGTGTCCAGAACCCAAGGGTTTGGATATTTAGAAAGTATGGTATGAGAGAGACTTCCTGGTCCTCTTGTGGAGTATCTGCAGAGCAGATAGATCCAAGATTTTTGCTTCTGGTCCTCGATTGTCTCTTTAACTTTAAGAACTAGTACTTGGAATATGGGAAACTATTAGTCTGAATCAGTCATTGGTGTTTACAGTTTTTATTGGCAATGCTTTAACAGCACATATTTTCTTTGAACTTTACATCAGATAACAGGGTAGGTTATACTCAAGAGCAAACCAAACCATTAGAGCCTGTAATAAATAATTATGAAAGCACTGGGGCTGAGAGATTTATCACAAAAGTAGGTAATTTTTGTCAAGATACTTTAAATTATGACCTGGCATGTTAGCATGGGTACAGGAATAATGTCTGAAGTTTTCTTTAATTATTGCAAACACAGGATACATTGAAAGAGATTCAAACTGGCTAAAGTATTGTTTTATTATTTATATTAATTTATTATGGGATTTATGTCTTTATTTATCTTGCCAGACTTTCTTGAAATAGACTGTTGTGTAAGCTTTCAAATATAAATAATTAACAATAAAACACCTAAAAATTAACAGATAAAAATTAATTCAACACAGCAGAACTTAGAAATCCAAAAGGAATGGCAGCACCAACTATCTCAGAATCCCCTGTTGAACATGAAAGTCTTCCACAAAGCTATAAACAAACTATCAAGGAGGCACCCAGCAGAACCTCTCCAGGGACAGTGTCACTATGGAGAAGGCCCTGCTTCTCGTTACTGTAAGCCTGGCCTTAATGGCTAGGAATTTCCTCTGCTGCTTGGTATGGTTGAAAGTTAATAACATCCAAAAGCATCTTTGTAGTCCAAACTAGACTTTTTCAAATGCTGAAATACACAAACTTTGTGTGAATGTCTTTACATGCTACTCATTGGCAGTAATCCCGTCAGACTGAAGGCTGAGTCTGAAACTGATTATTTTTTAGTTTTACCTCTTTAAGTAAAAGTAAAGGTAAAGGTGTCCCTGCACTTATAGAGCGAGTCATTTCCGACTCTTAGGGTGCCGTCTTGCGACGTTTACTAGGCAGACCGTATATATGGGGTGGGATTGCCAGTTCCTTCCCCGGCCTTTCTTTACCCCCCAGCGTAGGCCGGGTTCCCCTTTAACCGGCCACGGATGGATGGAAGGCTGAGTGGACCTCGACCCCTTTTACCGGAGATTCGACTTCCTCCTTCCGTTGGAATTGAACTCCGGCCGTGAGCAGAGCTCCGGCTGCGTTACCGCCGCTTACCTTTTAATATTGAATTCTAAACTATATTTTATATATTTTATGTATGTTAATTTTTTTTTGTTTTTATTGTGTATAATTTTATTGTGAGCCACCCTGAGTGCCCTATTTTAGGGGAGAAGGGCAGGACAGAAATATCTTAAATAACAACAACAAATTGTTTCTCTAGCCATTATCCTCTGCTATTCTACAGTTCAGTATTCGGCTGCTTCATTAGTTAGCACAAAATAGGAAAATGGCTTACAGTGTAATTTTAAGGACTGCACTGAACTGTTGTCCATGAAAGGTTTTCTTCATTTTCTCTGCCTATTCACAAAGTGCTAATTTCTTGATATGCAGCTCCAATAAATATGCTAATTTTTGAAGTGATCCCAGCCAATCAGAAATCATGTAGGCAAGGGATGATGACATCATATCTGGAATGGAAGGATCTGTTGATTTTGGTTCTCTCAGTTTTTCATTTTTCTAATCATTTCTGCAGCAATTCGCATTTTAAAAACTCATGAAAATTCTTCCACATTTTAGTGTGAATTTCTCCTAATAAGTACATTTTTGTATGGAATATTGACACATTTTTGCAAGCAATTTCCCATAACATAAGGCATTTTTGTATGTTATTTTCATGAACATATTCATTTTCATGCACACTTTACTGTAATTTTTGCATTTTTGTAAACATTGCTTGGTTGGAGAACTGGATTGCGAAATTCAAATTTCAAAGGATGGCTGTGTTTCAGTTCTCACATTGTTTCAGAAAGTGCAAATTTGAAAAAAAAATGGCTTTAAATATGTACTGATTGAATTTCTTCCCCATCCGTACATCACATCATGTAGCCATTCATATTTGGGTACATGAAGATGTTCCAATCAGAGGGAGAGGAGGCAGATTTAACCTCACTCTCAATAAGCTCCCTGACAATTCTTTCTGACAAGCTTCATGAGAATCAGATTTGGCGTGTGATGATTTCATAAAGGCAAAGACAAATAAGAGTGTGGGCAATACTTCCTGCCCTCACTCTGAGTAGGTGAAATTTTTGTCCTGTTTTCTGGATCCTCTGAGCAGCCTCAGAAATGGGGTGGTGTACTTCTTGGCACATTTTTGTGTGTGAAAAGCGCCAGCCACCATTTTGGCTCTGACTGTGAAATATTAGCTCAGATTTGGAATTAACTTTTCTCTAACAGGAGAACATGAAGTCACAGTGAAGGGAGAAAAGGAGACCCACCTTGGGAGTTTTGGAACCTGGCACTAGAATTGAATATACAGAAAATGAGGCTGTTCTCTTTGTGCAGAGAGAAATTAGCTTTGGAGGGAAATGAAATAGTATCTACTTCTTTCTATTCAAACTCCTTGAAAAATTGTTCAAAACAAACCTAGGAAACATACACTTTTAACTGGGTATTAATATTCTTATTAGTATTATTAGTATTTACATTTGTGTGTTGCCTGTGCTGAAGCATCAAGGCAACTTACACTATGCAAAATAGGAAATACTCCATAAATACAATTACACCCCTCACCCCTCCATTATACCAAGCTACACGAAAAAGCTTCCTCATCCAAAATAGAAACTCCCTATGAATATTAAAATTATCAGCAGGCAGAGGATAGTTACTCAGTAACCCTAAACACAGTCTCTCTGCTAAAACTAAACTGCTAACATTTACTAAAAAGCCTGCACAGAAAAGATTGTGCAAAGGGTGCCAGGCAAGGTTCCCTGGAGAACGTATTCCAAAGATGGGCAGCCACCACCAAAACGGTCCTCTCTCTTGTCACTATCACCTGAAATTCTGATGGAGGGGGCACCCTGAATAGAGAATCTATAGATAATTTAAAGGTCCATCTCATATGGGAAGAGGTACTGAGGTTCCAAGCCTTGTAAAGCATTATAAGGTAATATCAGCATCTTGAATTGGGCTCAGAAACACACTGGCAGCTATTGCAAGTGACCAAGGACTGGTGTAATATGTTTAGAGTGCCTGGTCCCTGCTAGTAACCTTGTTGCAAAATTCTGCACCAGCTGAAATTTCTGGACTATCTTCAAGGGCAGCCCCATGTATAATGCATAGTGGTTATCTAGGCAGGAGGTTATGAGATCATAGATAACTAATCTTAGATTATTCACATCAGATAAGGCCACAGCTATGCCCCAGCCTAAACTGGTGAAATACAATCTATGCCATGGAGGCTACCTTTGCTTTTACTGACAACAGGCTTTGAACCTGATTGTTCAGGAGGAGTACAACTCCCTCCAGAACTGGTTGAGCACCATTTATCTGGACCAAGGAAACACATGCAAACAGCCTCAGTTTGTTGACTCTCATTCAGTCCATTACTGCAATCAGGCACTTGTCTAGCACATCCACCACCACAACTGTGGAAGGTGAAAAGGGGAAGCAGAGTTACTTGTCATCTGCATCTTGATGATAATATACTCCAGTACTATGGATGCGATTTCATGTAGACATTAAACAGCATGTGGAATAAGATCAACCCCTGCGGAACTCCATAATGTAAGTTCTACAAAGCTTAACACAAATCCCTCAGCACCATCTTCTGAGACCGAACGTCCAAGTAAGAGCAGAACCAAAGCAGCTCCCAACTTGGAAAGCCATCCCAGGAGATACCATAGTATATTGTATTGAAAGTGGCTGAGAGGTCCAGCAAGCCCAAGAGAGTCACACTCTGTCTATCTCCCAGTGCAGGTCCTTCCACAGGGTGACCAAGGTGGTCACCATGCCAAAACTGGGCCTAAAATGGATCCAGAAAATAAGTTTCATCCAAGAGTACCTGTATCTGGTCAGCATCTAGCGACTCTAGAACCTGCTTATCTTCTGTTAACTCTCTCATAAAATACAGTGCTACAGATTCAGTTGAACACATCCAATACTAAGGGGAAGTGTCAAACAGAAAACCCAAACGTGAAGCAATGTGCCACATTAGGTACTACTGGCTGAGTATATCTTCAGGTGGGTAGCACAGCATCTGATGTCACTATTTCCTGCATTGCAACAAGTCTATGAATTTATGTTATTCATAGAAATAATACGTATATTGTGGATCACTCCCGATTTAACGATATGTTCCATTTTATTCACTCCTGACATTTGGTAGACTAGGTATACCAAGTTTTTATACAGGGTTCATATTAATTAAATTGTTTATTGTAATTACAAAATGTTTTTGTTGTATTTAGAGCACAAACGGCAACACCATCATAATCTTCATCATGGTGCATGGCCCTTTACAAAGTAATGATGAGAAGACAAGCCCCTGCCCCAAGGTGCTTAAAATATGTCATTCAATTCAGTGAAGGCAGAAGAAGAGGGAAGATGGAGGGAAGAGTGAATAGAGGAAGAATATGCATTCAGTAAAGGTATACATAGGTTTTGCTTCAGTAGAGCATAAAGTCTAAGGTTGTTTAGGGGAAGGGCCATAACTCAGTAGTAGAACATCTGCTTTGTTTGCAGAAAGTACCAGGTTCAATCCATCTCCAGGTAGGGTGGAAGAGATTCTTTGCCTGAAATGCTGGAGTGCTGCTGCCAGTCAGTGTTGATGATATTGAGCAAGATGGACCATTGGTCTGATTCAGTATAAGGCAGCTTCCTATGTTCCTACCACATTCTTCATGGGAAAGGTGGGTTGGATCCAGACTAAGTTAGTCACACTTAGGTCCTATTGATGTTAATGTGAAAATTTAGCCATAACTAATTTATACTGCAGTCAGGTAGACACTGAACTTCATTGAAACCAGTAGGACTTCTGTGTAGACATATATAGGCTTCAGCTGTTAAATCCCCATTGATTTCCATGGGACTTAAGTACAACTAAGAAAGCAGTGCAATATTATACATGTCTACTCAGAAGTAAGGCCTATTAAATTCATTGGGGCTTACTCCCAAGTAAGTAGGTATTATGACTGCAGTCCAAGTCCTGTTCTAACCTGGCAGACTTTTTGAGAGGGGATTTGAAGAGAGGCTGCTGTGACCAACAATGACAACTCCTGTTATTGCCAGAACAGCTGCTAAGTGCTATGTGGGAACCATGTAAATTCCCATCTCACCAAAATCAGTGGGCAAATGACCAGGGATTTTACTGACTGCCCTGAAAACCACTTTATGGCAAAATAAATGATGAAAACAAACAAATAATAAATAATAAGACAGTTCCTGCCCACATGTTCCCAATCAATAGTTACAATACAGAAGAAGAAGAACAAATGAATGGGGAGTGAAGAGGAAAGCAAGTATTGAAGCAGCTGCCCCTTCACTAGCTGATGGATGGAGCCAGATTGGCCTTCTCTTTACCATGATGTTCTTCCTGGGAGGCAGGGAAGCAGCCTCTAAGAGGTCAGAGTATGCCATTTTAAAAAAAAAATTCTATGGATTTCGCAAAAGTGTCCTAGAAGTGTTCTTTTTTTGAAAAAAAGGCTGGAACTAAATGCAGCAGCCGTCCCACATATATTTTCCTTTCCTCTCCTCATAATGTTTCTTGTACACAAGAGAACATGAAGTCATGTAATGCCATTGCATCCTGAATTGTTCCGCTCCAGCAAGTGGCAGCCAATCAGCTGGAAGAAACTTGCAAGTGACAATGTGACATCAAACATTTTTGGTTTACTTGACATTATAGGGGAGGGAAAAAGAAGCAATGCTGAAATGCTGATTTCAGCAAGCAGCTACACAACCTCTGTTACCATCTAGTTCCAGCCCAGTTAGGAAAGCCTGTGCATTTAGTTTTTTCACAGCTGCGGTATAACAGGCATCTTCTACAAAAGCTAGTACAAATATCTTCTGCATTGGCTCATGGCTACCTTGTGCTTGATTAAACTAACCCTACTTCTTAAAATACAGTGCTTTCAGACTCTTGTCTAAGTTAATTTCATCTCTTCTTCATGTAATTGTTAATGTTACTAATAATGCCCTGCCAGATACAAGACTGAGATTTGCCAGATATTGAATGCATATGGCTAAAATCTGTCTTCCATTGTGCCTATAACAGTCAGATAAATGGTGACTTTAACATCTGCCTATAGTTTAAGCAGTTAAATACACTTGGGGACTTTTAATTAAAAATAAAAAGAAGTTAAATTCAACTTGCTTAATTTCAAATCCACATGATCGTAATATGTTTGAAAGTTCATCTGGGCAATATTAAAGTTTTGAGCTTATTGGGACTATTACAGTAGTATCGAGGAAATTGTAGTGGATTGCTAAGGGTCCATTTTCACTATGCTTAGCAGTTATGGGATATATATGGAAACAATCCTTTCTAGCTCCACATAGATCTCTGGTATTGCAGAGGTAATCGTGCAACTGGAATAAAAGGATCACATGGATCTATTCTTAGTGATATTTCCAGCAGAACCATTCAGCAGTCTACTCCGAAAAGAATGTAGAAATAAGCAATTACACAAATAAGGAATTATAAGGGGTAAACAGGAATTATTCTGCAGTCTTTATTGAGATATATAAGCAATAGGGATGGACAAATTAGTCTATTACCAGTCCATGTCAGGTTCACAGATGTTCATTACTAAATCTGTTTCATCCCATTCCAGGTCAATCTGCAATTTTTTTTAAACCACACAAAAATCCAAATTACAGGTATACCCCGCTTTAACGTTCACAATGGGACCGGAGAGTATACTTTAAGTGAACATCTACTTTAAGTGAAGCAATTGTCTTCACTTGTACTGCATGCAATCACCACTAGATGGCAGCGGCGTCATGACAATAAATTGTACGTTGTTGCAAAGCACGCAAACGTTAAGCGGGGTATGGGAATGTATGGAGCATGTACATTATAGCGAGGCAACGTTAAGTGAAGCAACGTTAAGCGTGGTATGCCTGTATTGAGCCAAGAATAGGAAGAGCCAAAATTCAAAAAGTGTGAAAACTGATAGGTAACTGTGTCCCAATTAGGGTTGCCAGGTTCAGGGCCTGAGACTGATCCTGTATCTTTAGAAGAAAAAGTCAACCAAGTGCAGGTGTTCTTGCAACACTGTAATGGGAAAAACCACAAGGGGGAATTCTCCCTTTCCCCTGCACAACTTTTAAAGATACAGAAAATCTCTTGGAGGCCGGGCCTGGCAACCAAGAGGTCTTCTGTATCTTTAAAAGTTGTGCAGGGGGGAGGGAGAATTCCACCTTGTGGTTTTTCCCATTACAGTGTTGCAAGAACACCTGCACTTGGCTGACTTTCTCTTCTCCTAAAGATACAGGATCAGTTTCAGGCCAAGAACCTGGCAACGCTAGTCCCAATCTGCATATTGGTTGTGGACCAAATGAAATCCTTGAGCATCCCTAGTGAGCAGAACACCACACTTTATACTTTTTGGAGGTCAGGGCCAGATCTAGGGACAACGTTATTCAATCTTATTTGTCTCTTGAATGATTTGTAATAGTGGTGGTCACCCCACATCATTTTGCTGGGTTTTAAACCACCTTTTTCTCATTCTTTGAGCACACACACACATATATGTGTATGTGTGAAGTGATTTTCTGGTTGTCTGCTTGTAGCATTGGTGTTGTTTTGTGATTTTACAACAAGATTCCTCATTGTATTGGGTTAATTATGCATCAAAGTCATGGAATAGGTGACAGGCACAATGTAAATGTATATAGAAGGAGAGAGATAGTGAAGAAGTTCCTTGCCTCAAGTGCCATTTTGCCTAGAGCCTACCCTGAACAGGCAAGTGAAATAGGTTAATGAAGGCATTCTTTATCAGTTTTGGGGCACTTTCCTTCTGTGAAAATATTACCCCAATTTCTGTGGGTCTGTGTGTTCTTTGGTCCCTTCTGTACTTCCTAAGTTGACAGCGGCCTGGTTTGCATGTAACACGAAACATAAACTATAGTTTAGTGTTACATGTATATGCCTTAGCCTCATATGTTGCCTCTAATCTCTCCTTTTCTATTGTGGCCACAAAGAAGAGTTTGGAAACATCTGTTTCCATTTTCAACAAACCATGGCCTGTTGTTATGTCCAAACCAGGAAGTGTGGCTACTGTTAATAATGCTTTACTGAAGCCAGAATCATTAACCATGGTTGGAAATTGGCTTGCTTCAATAAATAATAAATTTGACACCACTGTTTTTCCAGATTAGACATAACAACACATCAAGGTTAGCTGAAAATGGAAGAAAATGCTTCCAATCTTGTCCCTGAGGCTGCACCAAAGGAAGAGAATGGAGAGCACATATGCCAGAGACTCATGCATGTAACAGTAAACTATGTTTTGGCATTGTGTGCAAATACAGTGTATGAGTGGAGACAATGTGTGATGATGATGTCGGGAAATTTTAAGTCAAAATGGATTTTAACACTGTACACAGTAGCTTCCTCCTAAGAAGCGTACTGATAGCTCTACACACATTTCAATCTTAAATGGGATTCTTGTTACGCATCAGTTTATTGGAATGCTATTTTACAAGGTCAAAACCCAAAGCCAAACCAATAATACAATGTTAAGCTACCTCTGTTTCCTGGGCATTGCATTTATTTCAGTTTTATCCGGTCAAAAAAGGGTTTCTTTCTCTTCTGTCTGGAAAGGCTTTCTTGTTAAATTCCATATATATCCATTTGTTTTAATCAAATTCATGACTTCGTTTCAATAATGCCATTTTCTCTGAAGCCATGACTGGACCATTATGGAGATTCTGTTGATCATGCTTGTGACTTGTACAACTGAAGAAAGGGCCCAAGATAACAGGGATGGGAAAGGCGCTTATGGCTTGCATGTGCATCAGAGCAACTCAGAAATAAGCTGAGCCATCTCCCCCCCGCCCCCCAAAGCAGGAAATGGCTCAGCTCATTTCCAAGTCATTTGACAGCTAGGGGTCACTTGCAAGCTTTCCAGATCCCAAATGTCAAATGGAAGATAAACAGGTTACACAGAGAGAATCTGTTTCCCCCCATGAGGATCCTCAGGGGAGAGAGGATCATATGGTGGGTGGGCGTCCCTGCTACCAGTAGTTTTTGCCTCTGCAGCCTTTTTAAGGTTTCCCCCTATTCAAACCAATGGGGCAAAGTGACTCAATTAGACTGAATGGGAGGCAATTTAAATCACTGCAGGGGCAAAACCCGCTAGTGTATTTGTGTGGTGGGTGGATGACCCTCACAGCAGACTGTTGGGACAATGGGGCCTCCATAGGACTGGGCAATGATCTCTCTAAGTGGTGGCAACCCAAATTTCATGTAGATTTTGGTCTGAAATATAATCCTATGGCAATTACATGTACACTAAAAATGTAGTGACACGCAGTATCATTTTAAAAATAATTGCTTTTAGGCAGGGCCGGCTCCAGGCATGCTAGGGCCCTTGGGCATCAGCTTGCCCTGGCCCCGGCGTGTACGCATGTGTGTGCACGTGTGGCCCCTCACGCCCCCCCCCACTTACCTGTCTCCTGTCTTTTACCATTGCCCTTAATGTAGATGGCGGCTGCGGTTTTCCTAAGGGGATGAAGCCTCCGCCGCTGTCTTTCTTGATGGCACATGTGCGTGCTACGCACATGCATCTCTGCCATCAACTAAGATGGTGGCAGCGGCTTCAGTACCTTAGGAAAGCCGCGGCCGCCATCTTCATTAAGGGCAATGCTAAAAGGCAGGAGACAGGTAGGTGGGGCAAGGGAATGGCAGGCAGGCAGGCAGAAGCTCCTGATCTACAATCCGTGGATGGTGCCACAGATCGCAGAAGGGGAGCAGGGGGCCCCTTAGGAGCTCCTGTAGCGGGCCAGTGCCCCACCTGGCCACCCTGTAGAACCGGCCAGCAGGACCTTGATCTGAAGGAATGTAAAGAGCAATGAAATCCTGTGAGGAATGGTTGAAAGAGCTGGGTATGTTTAGCCTGCAAAACAGAAGATTAAGGAGAGACAGTATGCTGTTTTCAAATATGTCACACTGAGCAGGCTTGTTCTCTTTTTGTCACCACACCAAAGAAGACTCGTGACGCCAAAATGGAATAATGTTATATTTATTAAAGTATAACAAATATTAAACTTCAGCCAATTACAACCAAATAACCAAATTGAACTTACTTCGGGCAGGTGAGGATAAACCTGACTGAAGGGGGATATTCCCTCCAGTCCCCTGGGCATGTCAGTCTCAACGGACTGTGACTCCCCAGCCAAGGATGTGGAAAAACTTGTCCCTCCTTGCTAGCAGACCCAAGTATGTGTTTCCAACCACCGTAGCCTGGCCCCGCCGTACAGGCGTTTACTATGCTGTGCAAGCTGGTTCCACAAGGACACCCCCAGATCCCCACCAGCCATTCAGTACTAGTAGTTCCCCAGGGAGTGCCCTTTAACAACATGCCTCCTTCTCCAACTTTGTCCCCACCTTCCTCACCTGCCCAAATTCCATGCCAGCCATAGCAAGTCATCCACAACGCCCCCTAGAGCCAATCGAATCAACCCAGCAGTATGGAGTAGGCAAAACCAAAGGGATTCTGAAATCACCCCCCCCCCCAAATTCCTACTCAGCCCCAACTGGCGACTAGCAAAGCCCATACTGGCAAGGGAGGGAGGGAGGGAGGGGGGGTGCCGCAAGGAGGCAAGTTTAGAGGGAGGAGTGGGCTTTTATACCCTACTCCTGCCTCGCATCTCATTGGTCAGCAACCCTCCACTGACCTTCTTAGAAACCTTCCAAAAGGTTCCCAAGCCTTCCAGAAGTGGGATGGCAGCAAACACGCCCCCGCTCAAGGCAGGAACGCCATTCTCCAGAAAACAGGACTAGAGCCTGTAAACTGCAGGGAAGCAGATTTTGACAAAACACTAGGAGAAACTTCCTAATGGTAAGAGTGGTGAAAGAGACATCAGGAGATGGTGGGCTCTCCTTCACTGGATGTATGTAAACTGAAACTGGATGGCTAATTATCATACAGAGCTGGGGACTGGACTAGATGTACTCTAAATTCCCTTCCAACTCTAAATTATATGATTATACAAATGCGTGAGCTGGTCTTACTGACTTCACATTCAGCATGGATCAAGAGGAACAAAAGGCTCTTTTAGCTAATTGAAAAATCAGTGGGTTCAGGTTTCACAGGACTCTTAAGAATATGCTGTTACGGCATGGAAGAACAAAATCATTTGAATTGCAATGCTGATTTAAAGCTCCTTCCTACCTTTATTCATGAAATGAATGGTAAAAGTGGTGAATTCATTTATAAAGAGTTTCCATAGAAGGAGCAAGGAAAAGGCAACGCTTGACCTTAATGCAATGGGTTACCAGCAGTCCACATGGTAAGAGGCCTCCAAACTAATGAGGAGCAGCTGTTGCTGTAACATGCAAATATTTTTTCCCCTTTGGTGAAAACAAATAGAATTATCTTCCATGTTCATGTGAAACTTTTAGAGTTCATGAATCATGCCAGAACTATAAAACAGCAATCAATTTGACTAGGTTACAAAAAAGCTGATAATAAGTGGCATTAGAAATTAGAAGCATTGTAGAAGCATTTGGTGAAAGAAGACATGCAGAAATTGGCACAGACTGCATAGAAGATACAGATTTTTTTTTAAAAAAATCTAATCTCTATCAACTACTCTAATTTCTTGTTGATTACATCAGTGGTGAAACCTAAGGTATGCAAAGGGACTTCTAAGTAACCATGACAATCTGCAGAGCAGTACTAATTCAAGAGCCAATACAGGGATTTCCCATCCCTTGCTCACTCTGATTCTGTTATGCAACTGTAAGCACTCTAGTGCTTCATGAATTCAGCATGCCTGCTTCCCCTGAAACTGAGTTCTAAAATACCAGCTGAGAAGGAGGCAAGTTTTTACAGGCAGTAGGACCCCAAAACAAGAAAGCTGTGGTTTTGATGATACATATACCTTTAACAAAGCCAGTGTGGTGTAGTGGTTAAGGTGTTGGACTACGACCTGGGAGACCAGGGTTCGAATCCCCACATAGCCATGAAGCTCACTGGGTGACTTTGGGCCAGTCACAGCCTCTCAGCCTCATGAAAATACTATTCATAGGGTCACCATAAGTCGGAATTGACTTGAAAGCAGTATATTTACATTTATACCTTTAACAGGAAATCAGTAACCTTGGCACCCCAACTACCAAAGACTCATTTACTGTCTGGAGCAGAGCTCTATGGACCTCAAAAGCTTGCACTGAAGTTCACCAAGTGGACTAGGAAGTAGGAACATGTTTATTTATTAAAGCATTTATATCCCCCTTGTCTGATGAAAAAGCATCACTCAGGATGGCTTATAACATTTTAAAATTACAATGTTTATAAAAGAACTACATAAAACCATCAACCAAAAAGACAACAGCAGTTGTTAAAACCAAAGTAAAAAATGTTATCTCCTACATGCAGCAAAAGCCTGTTGGAATAAAACTGTCTTCAACTCTTGGTGAGAAATAGCAAGTAAAAAGAGCAATTACCTCGTTTTGTACCACATATGCACACTCCTGTGGATATTTACTGTGTGGGCTGTTTTATGAGTAGCAATGTTATAATGTCTAAGCTCTTCATTTGAAGCATCTACTAGCATTTATATTTTGAATTAATTAAGCTGTCCTGGTTGAGAAAAATAAACATCTCAATGAACCTCCCTGTCCCAGTTACCACAGGCCCAAGTCAGAGACAAATGAGAACTTGTTGAAGGATATGTGACAGGAGCCCATTCTGCTCCCTTCACAGACTTCCATCCGTCATGACTGCAACTGGCCTATATCATGGCAGAAACAGAGACTGGCAGTATCGTCAATAAATCAACAGACCTAATGTTATGAACTTCAAATAAATCACAGCTCTAATTTTTTATATGTGAATGGTTGCATATTTCAGACTTGAGAATCGTTCAAATCTTGCTAGAGTTTATGCAGCGTGAGATCAAAAAGAAATGTGCACCCTTTTCAGAGGAAATAATAGGGACAAGTTTATTGGTTTAATTTTTTTTCCAGGCAAAAAAGCCTCCTTTGTACTGCTATTTGTAATAAGCTAAGTGCCCACTATTATGAGAAGTGCTCGACACATGTCTTTCATTTATCAAAACATAAGGGTTGCTGAAAAGAGTGATACTTCTGGTTCCCTGAGGCAGGAAAGTCTTGTAAATAAACAATAGTAGATACTCTGCACACAACCCAAGAGAGCTGGGGATGGGAACCTGCTATTGATCCTGCAGACATGGGCTTTAAGAACTGGTTGTCTTAGGATATTTCTAATTCCGGCTCTTTTGAACAGGCCACCATGACAGAGTTCATTCCCCCACCCCACTCCCAAACTCCCTTGTTGTGGGAAGGCAGCAACGTTTGAATGTCCACTACTGCTAGATGATTTACATCTATAGTTATAAGAAGGGGCAGGAAGGCCCTGGATCTTCAATTGCAAGCAACGTGCATTACAAATAACACTGACGAGAAATGAAATTATTGGGTTTTTTGTATCCTAGAAGCCTTGAGTTAGATTGTTCAGTGAGAATCCAATCCAATTTAAACCACATTTCATTTAGATGGAAAAAGCTCAAGGAATATTCTCAAGAAGCTGTCCAAACAATTTGGCAATAAAAATGAGTATTTTACCTTACTGTTTCTATACCTCCCCAAACTACCTGTTGCTCCCTTTCTAGATTCGGTTTTTTTTATTTTAAAATTACAAAGTTCCATATCTTCAACCATCTCCTGGAAACACCTCTTCCCACATTTCAAAATGAGAGTATGGAAATGTAATATTGGAAGCTTTTAATAACTTTTGGGCCAGGATTTCAGTGTGCACTCCCAAGGGCAGGGATGGGAAACCCGTAGTCTTCCAGATGTTGCTAAATGTTGGGAGTGGGAGGGAATGCATGGCTGTGGTTCCGCTCCTACTTGGCGGGTTGGCTCCAGAAGGTGGTGCCTGGGAAACATTGCTTGGCACTCTGGACTCTCCAGTATGGGGTTTCGCAGGGGTCAGTTCTGTCCCCCATGCTGTTCAACATCTACATGAAACCGTTGGGTGCGGTCATCCGGAGCTTTGGAGTGTGTTGCCATCAGTATGCTGATGACACGCAGCTCTATTTCTCCTTTTCATCTTCTTCAGGTGAGGCTGTCAATGTGCTGAACCGGTGCATGGCTGCGACAATGGAGTGGATGAGGGCTAATAAACTGAGGCTCAATCCAGACAAGACTGAGATGCTGCTAGTGGGTGGTTCTTCTGACCGGATGGTGGATGTCCAACCTGTCCTGGATAGGGTTGCACTCCCCCTGAAGGAGCAGGTTCATAGCTTGGGGGTTCTCCTAGAACCATCTCTGTCACTTGAGCCTCAGGTAGCCTCGGTGGCACGGAGTGCCTTCTACCAACTTTGGTTGGTGGCCCAGCTGCGCCCCTATCTGGACAGGGATAACCTGGCTTCAGTTGTCCATGCTCTGGTAACCTCCAAGTTAGATTACTGCAATGCACTCTGGATGGGGCTGCCTTTGAAGATGGTTCGGAAATGGCAGCTTGTGCAAAATGCAGCAGCCAGATTGGTAACAGGGACCAGATGGTCCGAACATATAAAACCGATTCTGGCCCGCTTGCATTGGCTGCCTGTATGTTTCCGAGCTCAATTCAAGGTGCTGGTTTTAACCTATAAAGCCTTGCATGGCTTAGGACCACAATACCTGATGGAATGCCTCTCCCGATATGAACCCATCCGTACACTACGCTCAACATCTAAGGCCCTCCTCTGGGTGCCTACTCAGAGGGAAGCTGGGAGTCTGGCAACAAAGGAGAGGGCCTTCTCAGTGGTGGACCCCAAATTATGGAATGATCTTCATCACGAGGTGCACCTGGCACCAACACTGTTATCTTTTCGGCACAAGGTCAAAACTTTCATCTTCTCCCAGGCATTTTAGCATGTGTTTTTAAATCGTTTTAAAATTTTAAATTGTGTTTTAAATTGTTTTTAAAGATATGCTTTAAATTTGTATATTTGTTTTTAATGTTTTTAGTTACTGTAAACCGCTCAGAGAGCTTTGGCTATGGGGCGGTATATAAATACAATTGTTGTTGTTGTTGTCTTCCCCTAGAATGGAGCCTCATAACTACATTTGGATTTGTCTTCTGAATAGATCTTTATAGAAATATTTTTTGTTAATGCACCCTATCCCTGGTAAAATATCTTCTTCATTTCTTTCTCTTGCTGGGTACTATCTGAAGGCAGAGATCTGTATCTGTCAACACATTTTTTATAATATGATACAGGAGAACAAATAATATTTTGACTGCAGGAGAGCTAACCCACCCACCCCTCTGCATTGGTGTCTCTGAGGGTTACGTTATGGATAGAATAATATAATATTAGTCCCAAAGGATAAGACAATAAAGCAGAACATTTTAGAATCCCATATCTAATGGACCTTAACCTTCCTTCTTGAAAATCTTTTGTTAGCTTCGGTCATTTTCAGTTGTTACTTTCTATATAGGCTTAGGCTTATCGTGGTAGAAAATATATGTTTCACTGCAGCAGAAACAATCTATTAATGTAGCTGCCAGTCGAGTCTTTGAATATCACCCAGAGTGTGTTTTAATTTGGGAGATGAGCAGTGGAGTGGAAAAACTCAGCCACCATAGTTGAGCAGTACCCAAGGAGGACCCCTCCCTTCCCACATTCATCAGTGGGCATCAATATGCTGCCTCAGAGCAGAGGCAGGGAGGGGCTGGTTCAGCACCAAGTGAAGTACGTGGGAAGA
Source organism: Rhineura floridana (assembly GCF_030035675.1). Taxonomy (NCBI): domain Eukaryota; kingdom Metazoa; phylum Chordata; class Lepidosauria; order Squamata; family Rhineuridae; genus Rhineura; species Rhineura floridana. Next base: position 52,647,229 of record NC_084480.1, read on the forward strand.
GTTTGTGGAGAGGGCTTTGAGGGTGGGACCTATGGAGCTTGAGGGAGTGCTCGGACCCCATTGCACATCCAACGATGTGACTGGAAAATAGAGTTAACCCCAGAATAAATTAAGTGAATTTCCAGTTTCATTCTTACTGCTGAGCTCAGTTACAAATCAAAGTAGGGCCTGAGATGGTGAGATCACCAATCACTACATGTAAGTAAATGGCTGTTATGGAAAAACAGAGAACAGAACCACACTTGGAGGCATCACAGAGGTGGGGGCAAAATTTGTTGGCCACCTCCAATGCCAGTTGGCTTAGTTGCCACTGATAGGAACGTCCAGGATGAGGAAGTGTCTGTGCAATAAAAAGCCCTCATTCTGTGCCCTGTCCACTGGTACCCAAAAAGGGGATTCTAACTTTCATTATATGTATTTTATTTAACTGTGAATTTCAGCATGAAAATGTCATGTGGAAGTGAGGTTCTGATCAATAAGCAAAACAGAATGTGAGAAAATATCTGTAGAAAAGTTTAAGATGTAGTCTCTTTATCATACTATCTTTAATAATATTACTTCTTGGTGAATTGTTCCTGAGAGATCATGGATACACAGAGCAGCCCAAATTTTCATTGGCACTCAGTCATAGGCCTGTTTCATCCTGTTTCATGCAGTTTTTTCTTAAACAATGCATGAAAAGTTTGTATTTAAATTTTATGCATTAGTATACATATTATTGTACTCATTTTGTCTGTATTTCCCCACAATATATATATTTAGTGTCCTTTCCTATAAAATGCATATTTTATATGCATTTCAGTTTTCTTGTGCACTGAAGTTGTGTTGCAAAATCTGGAGAAATGCATAATATATTTGGGAGTTGTGTTCCCTACCACAAGCAACTTCTGGACTGTTGAGTAGGCTGGACGAATTCTTTATCCCTATAGGAAATATTTTACATTACAGGTGCCCATAGAACAGAATACTGATAGGGGATAAAGCTTCACATCAGAGGAAATAGGACAAGGGAAGTTTTACATGAAGCTGCACAATATTAGCTCACTGAGATAATGTATACAAATCAATTCACTATAATCCTATCAATTAAGCTGCTTTAGCCAAACTAGATGAAGTAGCATCTGTAGGTGGAGCCACCATCTGGATTTATGGGCAAAATTCCAGGTTATTATCCCTCTGTTGCAACAAATTATCTATGAGAGATTAATAAATTCTAGTGATTTGTTGGTGCATCCAGACCCAGAAAACTTTCAAAATAGAAAAAAAATAACTTTTAAAATAATGTTTTCATAGTATAGAGCTTCTAGATATAAAGTACACGATAGAAGCAAGATTTGTTCCTGAGGCTTCCCATTATCCAATCCAACCTTTTAGGTAGTATGCTATGCTACACTAGCGCTCACATTTTGTAACAAATGTTCATGGGTCTAGAGTCAGGCCCAGCATTATTATGTGGCATTCTCAGGTCCTCAGCAGAGTCCATCAATGTTGCCTGCCCTAGGCCCCTATTTAAAAATGCTTTCAATGCTCAGTGTCAGGTGAACCCTGTATTTAAAAGTGTAATAATACTTCCTATGTAGCATCGTTCCAAGGCACTGTGGGAAATTAAAATGAGAGCTGTCTGTGCCCAATCAGTAGAAAGCTACCACTGGTAAATCTATCAAAGGTGCTGCTGAATATCCTGTACCAAAGGCCACCTCAAGCTTGGAGGTAGCCTTTTCTAGGACCCCCCCCCATTTGAATCTGGGGACTTTTCTCTGGCCCTGTGACATCACAACAGATACAATAAGGGTGAACTTCTGAACATCTGACATTTGAACAGATCAGTCAATGGAATCAAGAGTGAAGGGTGGTCAGGCAGAGAGACCAGAAGCTGAGAGTGTAAGAGTAAAGGCGGCAAGGGATCTGGGGAGCCTCAGAGAACCCATGAAAAGTTCATTGTTTCGATGGACTCATGACTAGTTCTCTATTTAATACATATTAAATTTCACAGGAAGGAACATAAGCCAAAATGGAATCACTAACTGGGTTAGGGCTCAAGATGAAGTGTGTGTTTTACAACAGTCACATAACACCCAGGTACAAAACATATAAAACACAGCAGCTACAAGCATACCCTGGATCTGGAAGCAAATACAGACAGATGCCAGTGTTTTAAAATACCTTGTAACAAGTAATACAAAGAAACCTAACATAGCCTGGCCTATCCTGTTTAGAATCTATCATTAGACGAACCAAAAGATTATATTGATTTTTGTATGTTTTTTTAAAAATTGTGTTCTTAGTTCAGGCACATGAATTATGCAGGACATAATTTAAAAGTTGAAGGTGTTTTTGGAATTAGGGAAAAATGTGTCTGGAAAGGGAAGAGGGGATTGATGCTTGCCTTGAAATACAATATAGTGAATTCTTCCTAAGTGAGGTAGTTTTTTTTAATCCCTATAATATATGGCTCATAAAGTCCTTTTTTAATCCCATTAGAGGCATCTATAACCCACAATTTCCTAATGAAGCAGATAAAAAAATTCAGAGAATAACAGTGGTAGCTAATGTAGTAGTGGCTAAGGACCTGAGCACCTGGCTCATATCTTGCATCTGCCATCACCTCATTAGGTGTTTTTGAACACTCTGTGCTCTCCTCTCCTCAGTTACTGCTGGGCTGCAACTTCTGAACCACTGGTCTTGCTGGCTGGGCTAATGGGAGTTGGAGTCCAACACTATGTGTTACACAAATGCTAAGGATGAGAATGGAACTTACTTCACAGCTTCCAAATAATCTACAGTCATCCTACACATGCATGGAAATGGGAAGTCCTGATTTACTTATTTATTTATTAGGTTGCAGGCATGCCTATTTATTTTTTAATATTATTTTGCAATGTCAAGTTACATAAGATGTACTTTACATAAGAAGTGGACATGTTGCATGTTCAATGGATGTACTCGGCTGAGGGGGGAGCCTGCAGCAGCAGTCCCAGTCCTTGTGACATGCACCTGTATGTTTTTAACCTCAGCCCTACACAGAGATGTTTGTATCTGTACAGGACTATTTCTGAATAATCAGAAACAGCCCTACACAGTTGTACGCACATAGGGAGACAGTACAGACCTTAAATTTTTATCCCAATAAATGTTGGAAGATGTGTTAGAAGAGATCATGCCCATAGGTACTCCAATACTGGGCAAGGATCCTGAGCTATATAAAGTCTACTACAGGGAATGCCACCCATTTAACAATATTCTGTAAAAATAAAGTATAAACCCAAACAACCCCCAAAATGTTAGGGGATATAAAAGATGTCAGCTATCTGAATTTGCATATGACTCACACTTTTAGAAAATCTTCTTGAGTTAATCAGATAATATTGTAAGGAAACTAAGGCAGTGGTAAAATAAATTTATTCTCTAAGCATCTTTACCAAATTTACATAAATACAGGCATTAGTTGCACTTTTGTGTTCCAGCTGCCATATTTACCCAGCATGGTTACCTGTGTTATCCCGTCCCTACAAATAAAAAGTGTGACTTGAAATGGGGAAGGTAAAAATCACAATAATTAAAAAAAATAACATACATATTTGTATTTTGAGGGTTTATTCAGGGCTGGCGCCAAAGGGTGGCCAGATTGGGCCCTGACTGAGGGTCTCTAGGGCCACAGGGAACCCTGAGGGGGGCCCTTTAATAGGGTAGAACAGTAGTGCTACCCTTCCATGATCCATGGCAGGATCACTGCTGTGGATCACAGGGAGGGAGCTTCCAAGCCGCTGTTGCTCCACTTACCTCTCTCTCCTGTCTTTTGTGGCTACACGCGCTGCGTGCACAGGGCTACCATTAACCAGGATGGCAGATGAGGTTTCCCTAAGGGGCTGAAGCCTCCACTGCCCTCTTGGTTGATGGCACACATGTGTGCTAGTGTGAGCATCCCTGCATCAACCAAGATAGCAGCAGGAGCATCAGCACCTTAGGGAAACTTTGGCTGCCATCTTGGTTAATGGCAGCCCTGTGTGCACAGCACACATAGCCACAAAAGACAGGAGAGGTAGTAGCTGGAGTGAGGGAATGGGCAGGCAGCTCGGAAACTCTCTCCCTGCGATCCATGGCAGCAATCCTGCTGCTGATCATGGAAGGGGAGCGGAAGGCATGGTACGTAGGTGGATGTGTGTGTGCCAGGGCCCAGGACAGGCTGGTGCCCAAGGGCCCCAGCATGCCTGGCGCCGGCACTGGGTTTATTTGTATACTGTTTTGTATATTTCAGCTTTTTAATTTGCATTTCCTTTTTGTGACATTGCTACAAGAAATAGATGTGTTCTAGAATCTGACTGTAATTTATTTTCTGTATGTAATTTGTAGGCTTATTTTGATTTTTTTTAAAAAAATAGGGGTCAGACAAATTCATGGAGAGCAGTCTATGAAAGGGTGTTAGTCAACAATTGAACCTCTATATACAGATCGACAGAGCTTGGAAAAGTTACTTTTTTGAACTATAACTCCCATCAGCCCCAGCCAGCATGGCCACTGGATTGGGCAGATGGGAGTTGTAGTTCAAAACAGTAATTTTTCCAAGCTCTGCTGATCGATTGGTCTAATATATACACATGCAGCCAAATGAGGTGGTAGATTCATGCAGTAAAGTGGACTGTACCACACTGCATTGTCATCTTTAATACTCCCCCACAACTTTAATGTTCCCCCAAAACCTTCCTGCAAATAAAAATACATCAGGAAGAAAGGTTCTAGCTCAGCCTATTCTTTGCTGTGCTAATTTTCTACTTTCAGGAAGTTTAAAAACCAAGCTAAACCACAAAACAGAAATATCATTAAAAATGTGGTCCCCCACCTACAATCTGAAGTGGTGCAGTCCATTCTATCCCTTCATTCTACTGCATGTGTAAACCAGGTCAGTATTATTGACTATCAACTGATGAAGACAACAACAACAATGAAGGTTCCTTCATCATGCCTACTTGTGAGCTACATAGGTGGACCTTACTGACAGCTAAGTATTATATAAAAGAAAGGAGGGGGGAAAGTGACTAGATAAACTTTAAACCACTACATCTAAATATTAGGAGACACTCCCCCAAAAAACATTATAGAAACAATTTGAAATAACTCTTTATTTAACTGTCTGGAAGCGGTTTTCTTCTAAAACCAGTAGAATGTCAAACAATGAATTCATTTAGCATGCTCTACCCAAAACTGTATTCCCTTGTGGAGGAAAGGATGTGTGTATTAATTACAGTTGAGCAGATTGCTTCTAGCTGGTAGGTAAGAAGTGAAGTCTGTTTCTCACATTTGGCCTGGTAACCTCTGCCAAAAAGAAACCACAACCGCTACATACTGAAATTTATAATGTAGTTTTCCTGGACTGAATTCTATGATTTACTCCTCAGGGTATCTCTAGTGCCAGCTATTGAAAATCCAAACAATTTAGACTCCTCCCCTAATCTAAAGTTCCCACCTGTGATGCCTTCCTGAAATAAACGAATGACATCCCCTCAAGAACTGGGATGATATTTTAATATTTGCATTTATCGCATTCCTAAAAGTGTGCTGGCTGGGCCTGATAGGAGTTGTAGTCTAGAACAGTTGTGTGGGAACTTTTGGCCTTCCAGTTGTTGCTGAACTACAATTCCCATCAATGATGGAATTATTTTAAGCTTCTGTAACCCACCCTGGGATCTCAGGGTGAAGGGCAGCAAGCATGGCCTAGCAAACATGGCCAATGGCCAGGGATGATGGAAATTGTAGTTCAGCAACATATGGAGAGCCAAAGGTTCCCCACACCTGGTCTAGAGCATCAGGTTGCTGAAGGCTGTATTATACCATACCATACTGCAGCAATGGGAAATCTCTGGTCTGTATGATTAATTAGGTCTGCCAGCCATCCTGGTTTGGTCTATGAGGCTATTTTGACCAAGCCACACCCAACTGTGGGATAGGTAAAGATGCTGTCTGCCAAAAGTGGGGCCAAATGATCATCAGTGCTTGCAAAGTCCTGTACCTGTACCTTTGCCCACATGGTTTGATTTCAAACTACATGGGGAAAATAAAATTGGTTACTTGACATCATTGTGATGTCAGGTGATTAACAAGTTGGTGGCCCTGCCCATCTGTCAAAATTGGCCTGTGGGGGGTTGGAGAAGGTATCTGGCCAATTCCCCATCCCTTCCGTACATTCAGTGAAGCTCTTAGCAAGTAGTTCCATCATCACAAAGATTTCTGCTTTTGTAACAGAACTTTCGTCCCCTCTCCTCCCCACTCCTAAATCTATTCTAGGGGTTCCCCAACCCTCTGGTGCAGATTTGGGATGGCATGGGACTTGTGCAGGTGAAAGAAAGGAGGAAAAGTCCCATTGCATGAGCAGTAATCCTTGCGCAGATGGGAGGCATTGGTTGAATGCCATCCAAAGGTTCTAAATGTGAAAATGATTAGGGTTGCAAGCTCCTTGCCTGGAAACAGTACTTCTTTAAAAGTGAAATTCTCTGCATGTCTACTCAGAAGTAAGACTCAGTGAATTCAATGGGTTTGCTTATAGGTAAGTGGGGTTAGGATTTCAGACGTATTTATTTATTTATTTTTATTTTATTAAGCTTATATACCGCCCGACTAGCAACAGCTCTCTGGGTGGTGAACATTAAAAGTACAATAAAAATAACACAATACAGTATATCACAATACAAAACTGTACAAAAAACTGTACAGTCTAAAATAAAAATATAATAATTTAGAATTAACAGGAATTAAAATGCCTCAGAGAAGAGAAAGGTTTTAACCTGGCGCCGAAAAGATGATAGTGTCGGCGCCAGGCGCACCTCCTCGGGGAGACCATTCCATAGTTCGGGGGCCACCACTGAGAAGGCCCTAGATCTTGTCACCACTCTCTGGGCTTCCCTATGAGTCGGAACCCGGAGGAGGGCCTTCATAGTAGACCGTAGTGTACGGGCCAGTTCATATCGGGAGAGGCGTTCCGACAGATATCGTGGTCCCACGCCGTATAAGGCTTTATAGGTAAGTACGAACACTTTGAATCTGGCCCGGAAGCATATTGGAAGCCAGTGCAAACGGGCTAGCACAGGTGTTATATGCTCAGACCGCTTAGTTCTTGTTAGTCCCAGGTAAGTGTGTATGAGATTGCCTAAATATTTGAAAGCGCTAATTGTTTAAATGTACTAAGAAAGATGTAGCAGCTACATCGTTTGGCCATATTTTCCCACTTGTCTGTTAACCCATCCTCCTCCTTTGCCCTTTGAGGTCAGCAGGAAATAAATTTTGCCCATCAACAGGCAGGGAAAAGGTATAGTCCAACAGCTTATGTTCACATCTGCTAGCATGTGGTGACTTGGGGCAGTTAAAAGACTAGGCGCTGCCTCCAGGCATGTCCTGGCAGCCCATCAGGCACCAGCTGGAACAAAGAACCCATAACATTTTTATCACATTAAATTTAAACTAAACTTTTCTGAAGGAGCCTTCGCCTGGATTATGAAGATAAAGCCTAAGCAAAGATTCCAGAGCTGTTGTTATAGCCAAGCACAAATCTGATGAGGCAGGCAGAATATGAACTACATCATATTAAGAAGAGGCTAAGAAACTGGATGACAGCTGAAACACTTATGGCATTTTGGGTGGGAATTTAGAATTCTCACCATATGGAGTGGACCACAGTCCTATCTAGTAAAATGACATAACTGGGTAGAAATATAAACAAATGTATGTGCTGAAGCTGCTTCAAATCCAATAACATATTTTTTATGCAAAACCACATATTTTTAGAATTCTTTTATTTATCTTTGGGCCTTTAAATATTACAGCCTACCATGGATCAGTCTATTAGGGTTGTCTCTGGAATGATTTCAGGCTATCCCTTCTCAAACCAAACATGCAGCAAGGCAAGAACCAGTTTGCAGATATATCTGCAGTAAGGATCCCCAGCCTTTTGGGGCCAGTGGGCATATTTGGAATTTTGAGAATTTGTGGGTGCCAGTCACATAATGTCTGTTGTGTGGGTGTGGCATCACACAAAATGTCTGCCATGTGGTGTTTGGCGTAAACAGGACCCTCTTGCTAGATCCATCACCTGCTTGGGGGTGGTGGTGGTCCTGGTGACCTGGAGAAGGCATTCTTTATGGCAGCCCCTCAGTTGTGGAACTCACTAACCACAGAGGTGTGTCTGTAAAAACAGGGCTGTCAATAGCAGGAAGAAGGCCCTGTACATGCACAGTTGTACACACATAGAACCCATACATACATTCAACAGCACATGCACAGGTCTTCCCTCTAAGTGGATTCACTCATGCAAATACTATGCATATAGGACTTTAGACTTTTCATATATGAGCGTATTGTCATTTCCCACAGGAAACATGAATGGTTGGTACCTAAGCAAACAACTTTGTAATATTGTCTGGGATTTAAAACTACCAAAATGGCTCTAATAATGTAGCTCTTTTTGAAACATGAAAATGAGAAATTGCTTGGAAAACTGCATTAAGGGAGTGAGGAAATCCCAGGAGGATTCTGACCAGGGGGGAGGAATTCAGGAAAATGAGAATATTCCTTTGTATTCCACTAAGGGCCCCTGTGAATTTCCAAGTGCTAACTCCCAGTCAATGTAATCTGTGTCTAGCCTAGAAAGGAAACCAAGCTACTGTCTGTACTGAAGATATATTTGTACCTTTGCTCACTTTTTCTGATTTACATATTATAGATTACTTAGGAAGACAGCATAAAATATCCTCCGACCATGCAAAGAATCCCCCAGTGATTAAAGATAAATGCAGGCTCTCTGAAAGATCTGCTGTGAAATAAATATGATTGATACACCAAGGAACCCACAGATCAGATGTGATAGAGCACATAATGTGCAGCTTTGAAAGGATAATAACTATAAACTCCCCCACCCAGTTATATAAATATGCATGTTTACAGAGAGGCATGGAAAAGCTTTTGAGGTACACAACTTGTTCTAGTGACTGGGATAATGTACAAAAAGAAGACAGCTGGGTAAGCAGCTGCTTTTGCATACTATGTGCAATGCACTCAACATGCCATTAATTGACAGTGGTTTACTTTATGAGATTGTTACTCTGGGTTGAAATATTAATATCCTCATATATGTGCAAGTGTGTTGAAGATCAGTGTAACTCTTTTTCATTGTTTGTTGTTGTTGGTTGTTAGATTTCCCAGTGGGAAATAATAACCTAGGCTTTGGATATGCCAAAGATCCTGTATTAGTTGAAAGTCTAGATTTAACTCATTAGGCTCTTAATTTTACTATTTATTTGTTAAATTTATATTCTGCCTTTCCTCCCAAATGACCCCAAGGGTGTGGGGAACTTTTGGCCCTTCAGATGTTGCTGAATTACAACTCCCATCATCCCTGGCAATCGGCCATGCTTGCTGGAGCTAATGGGAGTTGTAGTGCAGCAAAATCTGGAGGGCCAAAGGCTTCTCACATCTGCTCTTAAGGAATGGCAGTGTGGGCAGGGCCGGTTCCAAAGGGCGGCCAGGTTGGGCACTGGCCCAAGGGCCCGCAGCTCTAGGAGCCCCTGGGGGGCCCCTGAGGGGACCTCCGCTCCCCTTCCGTGATCCCACGGATTGCAAGACAAGCTTCCGAGCCGCCTGCCATCCCCCGCACTTCACCTACCTTTCTCTGCTGTTCGCGCAGGGTTGCCATCAACAAAGATGGCGGCTGAGGTTTCTGTAAGGGACTGAAGCCTCTGCCACCATCTTGGTTGATGGCAGCAATGCGCTCGCTGCATGCCATCAACCAAGATGGCGGCAAAGGCTTCAGTCCCTTACGGAAACCTCAGCCGCCATCTTTGTTGATGGCAACCCTGCGCGAACAGCAGAGAAATGTAGGTGAAGTGCGGGGGATGGCGGGGGATGGTGGGCGGTTCGGAAGCTTGTCTTGCGATCCGCAGGATCACAGAAGGGAAGCAGAGGGGCCCGGGGCAGGCTAATGCCCAAGGGCCCCCGCATTCCTGGAGCCGGCCCTGAGTGTGGGAATTCGGCATTCAGCCCTAAGTACAGAAAGCTGGATCTGCAAAAAGGAAGCAGAATGTTGAATGGAGTTTTCTACAGTGTTCCTCCATGAGGACTGTGCAACTGGTTTCCCCAGATGTTGTTGGACCCCAGCTGCCATGAGTCTCAGCCAGCAAGATCAATGATCAGGGATGATGGAAGTTGTGGCCAAATAACATCTGGAGGGCACCACATTGGCTAGCCCTGATCTAGCCTATCTGACTGTCCAGGGCAGCCTTTCCCAACCAGTGTGCCTCCAGATGTTGTTGGACTACAACTCCCATCTTCCTGACCACTGGCAATGCTAGCTGAGGCTGATGGGAGTTGTGGTCCAACAACATCTGGAGGCACACTGGTTAGGAAAGGCTGGTCCAGGGTGTCAAGCAGAGGTCTCTTACACCAATTGCTACCTGATCCTTTTAACTGGATTGATGCCAGGGATTGAACTGGGGGGTTTGCATGTAAGACCCTAGGGTAAGCCAAGAATAAGACAAGCTTAATGGTACATTTGGATATGGGCTTCTGGGGAATATTTTATGACCCCAAACCCTCCAAATTCAGTCAGCACTAATCATAACACCAGCTTTTCCAATCCTACATCAACCTTATTTAATTTTATTTAATTTTATCTCAAAATTCAAACTCAAAACTCAAAGCCCTGCAATTGGAGAGAGGAGAATCAATTAAAAACTGCCTCCTGTAATTCTGTTTTGCTCAGTTTGCCAACCTGAGCTACTACAACAATCTGAGTTCTGTGCCCTACTATATCCAAATTCTCCATAAGAAGCCATTTGTTCAATAACAATCTGAAATGATTTTAAGAATTTTTGAAATGTTGCCTGTATCCTTTCTGTAAAATTGTGATCCATCCTCATAATTAAAGCAAGCTGAATGCTTTTTCTAAGTAATGCAGGTGACAAAGTCTCCTGTGCTGCTTAAAAACAGTAAATGGTGTGCAAATGAATTAGCCATTGACTTTGAGCTTAATATGAACCAACCTATTTTTCAAAAAGGAGTGTTTTGACTTCTACACTCTCCTTGCAATGCCAAATGAAGTAAAATGAAGCTAGATCTGCACTACTAAGCAGTTTTACGGTATGACTCTCATCATCCTACAGCTATTGAAATATAAACTTCTATACTTCATAGCAGATTTATTTTTGCCAAAACATCCCCTATCTGTGAAGTATGACTGTCCTGACCGCACTTGCTGTTTTTTGGCAAATGCTGAAAACAGTTGAGTACAGATGAATGAATCTATCAATTTCACTTCCCTCTCATTTCCCCCCAGAAATTCAGTTCTCCACATTTCTGCAGTGATTTGAGGTTTTTTTAATCCACATGAAAATTCATCAGCATTTTCATGCAAATTTTTGCATGCAGTTTTGACTAATATACACATTTTCAAGCAATGTTCCCTAATATAATGCATTTTTGTATGTTATTTTCACTAGTATGTATTTTTGTGCACAAATGCCCCTAATATATGCATTTTTGTACATATTGTTTGGTTGGAGAACTGCATTGCAAAATTCAAAGAAGGATAAGTGTGTTTGGGTTTGTGTATTGGTTCAAGAGTGAGAATTAGTTTCTTACTAAAATGCAAACAAAATGGAATTTCTCTGTCATCCCCAGTTAAGAGTGGTGAGTATGCCTTAAGTGTGAAATACAATAAAGCAGCGATGCTGCACCTAAAGCGTATCAACAACACTGCCATCAATCCTAAATACATGTAACTGAAATAAATGCATATCCTTCCTTCCTGTTTACTGCTACCACCATTTCCCTTCTTTGTTGCCTCCAGTTTTGAATTTTAGATTATAAGTCCCTTCAGCATTGACCTGCTGACTTGTACTTTGTACAGCTCAGTCACATTGATGGTGCTATACTAATTAATTAATTAAAAACATATTATTATGCTATTATTGTGGATATGACACAATGGTGTAGCTTAAAGCAAAGCACTGGCTAAACTTGCAGGATGCCTTATTTAATAATGACTCATTGACTGGCAAGGAATCTTATTTCGTGTCCTTTAGTTCCTTCACCATTGAGTTCTATTACTGAAATTCACTGTAGTTTCACAGAAGCATAGAATTGGAAGGGGCTTTGATGGTCATCTAGTCCAAACACTCGTCACTGATGCAGTTTCAATAGGCTCTGTTGATACTTAACAGTTCTGAAGTAGACTATTTGGTACCCCCCTCCAAATATAGGGATGTATGGATCTGTCAATTTCAGTTTCTCTTTGTTTCTAATTTTCCCAATCTTAAGGTTATATCAACACATTTCTGCATCAATTTGCATTTTTTTAAAAAAGTCCTTATGTAAATTCATCAGAATTGTAGTGCACATTTCTCCTTATATAGATATTTTGTATGAGGTTTTGTCCAATATACACATCTTCCAGAGCAATTTCCCCTAATGTAATGCATTTTTGTATATTGTTTTCATGTATACTTTAATGCATACTTCACCCAAATATATGCATTTTTGTACATGTGTTTTGAATGGACAAATGCATCATGAAACTTGAGGGAGTGCAAATTTTGAAGGGTAGTTGTGTTTCAGTTCTGGGTAGTTGTGTTTCAGTTGTGTTTCAAATTAAAATGTGAACCAAACTGCATTTCTTTCCTGTCCCTAACAACTGGTTAAATTTTGCCAGTATGTGTGTTGTACATACTGATCCAGTTATTTTCTGTAACTTTGGGGGATTCCAATGAGTAGAGAGAACATCTCTACTAGAAGGGCTACACAATTCATTTCAATGGAGGGTAGGCAACTCTTCATGTTGTGTTCATGGAGCTGCTTCCTGCACTGAAGTGAATGAGGTAGTCTACCTGCAGAGGAGCTGCATGAATGCATAAGGCAGGTGTGGGCAACTTCCTGCCCGGGGCTGAATGCAGCTCTCCAAGCCTCCCTGTCTGGCCCTTGGAACTCTCCTCAGGCCACACCATCACCGGCCCTGCTTCACATCCAGAATGTTTTTGCCTGGCTGGAATGTGTCCTAGGACTCTGATTATGCCTCTTGCTTACTGAATGGAGACTAGAGAGTGGTATGTGAGTGTGTGTAAAACTAGCTTACTGTATAAAGGTAAAATGCACATTCATTGCTCCACACACTTTTGCTTCTGGATCCACCCACTACCAGCCTGTGGCCCTTGGAAGGTTGCTGTATTGGAAAATGGCAGAAGATGGATAGTATCTCAAAGAGATGAGTGGAATCCATCAATTGCCCCTTTAATGCCTTATATGTAAGGGCCTGAATCTGCTTAATAATATGCTTTCATATGTAGCTGTATCTTGTACAGAATTAATTCTGTGGAAGTATGAAAGATGTCATTAGAGGGTGTGGCTAAAGGCAGGCTAATTAGAATAGGAGTGGCTGGGAGCTCCATGTCACAAGGTCATGGGAATAAGTCTTTGGCAGAATTCCCGGGGTGCAACCTGCCAAGCCTTTGATCTGCCGGAAAGAATGTCCATATTTCAATGGGCTGTCCGCCAGGCCTTTGATCTGTGAGAATAAGAATGCTTATCTCCTTTGGCTGCTTGCCCAGAAATTACTCGTTCTGATTGACAGGACAGGACGCATTGGTAGGGCTAATGACATATGAGTAGGTGTGCTTAATGCACTAAATAAGCTACGAGCATTCACTGTATATGAGGCGGGCATGTGTCTTATCTTGATTGGCTGGACAAACTCTTTGAAGCAACTAATAAGGCCAAAGGGGTAGGAGAGTGTGACACAGCCCACCAGTATATAATTGATGGCAGCCACTGCTCTAATGACACATGCTATTAAAGTGAGGACACTAGGAGGGAGTGTGTGCAACTGATGACCCAGAGAAGGGCACTCACTGCTGATATAGAGAAAGGGATCTCCCAGCTGCTGAATCAGGTTGTATATCTACTCTGTTAGCGCTGAGTTACTCTGTTAGTGCTGTTTATTCTGTTAGTCCTTATCTTATGAATAAACCCTGTTAACTAGCACAATTGGTGTTAAATTTAATTGCTTACCTGGATCTGTTTACAAGGACATCTCTCCTCCCCACCCCCTTGGCAGAACAATTACCCGGAAGGTAATGCAGTTCTTGGGTTGAAAAAGGTTCCACAACCCTGATATAAGAGCACACATGGGGGCAGATCCAGCTAAAATCAAATTAAGTAGGCCCTGGTTATTTGAATAGTAATGATAACAAATAACAATGTGCTTATTTCTTCTGCTGAAATCAAGTGATTAATTTGGTTGTGCTTTTAGTGCAGTAGAGCAGGCTGAATGATTTTAAAAACAGCAACCCTAACAGCTAAGGTAATAATGAGGCTTTCTCTGGCAGATACTAGGAATATAGAAACTCAGGATCAACTACATGTCACGATGTATGTGTATGTGTGCATGCGCATGCATGCACACACATGCACACACACATTTGACCTTAACAGGGCATTAGTCTAGATTACCTCTCCCCAGTCTGGTGCTTCCTCAAGATGTTAGTGGACTCCAGCTCCAATCAGTCTCAGCCAGTAGGGCCAATGGTCAGGGATTATAATAGCTGAAGTCCAAAACATCTGGAGGGCACTGCTGGAAGACTAATCTAGGCCACTTGAAACCACTCTGAGATTTTTAATTCCTTCACTCTTGAGTGTGACATTGTTTAATATTAAAACACCACAATATGAAATAAATTTGGCAGTCAAAATGTAGTCGTGTCAGTGGTTTAACATATTAGGAAATCAGATTAGAGGACACAGCATCCCAAGTAAGGCTAATAAAATGAAGTAGTTTATTTAAATAAACACATGGTATAATTTGAAACATAATGTATATAGTTTTATATCCTGTTTATGTGAAATTGAACTCTGTTGATTGGTATTTTCATAATGTAGCACTTAATGAGTAGTAGTGTCCTGTAGTATGAAATAGAGTCATGCTGTTCCGCTTACTCTCAAACGTGAAATTTAAGCCTCTAGTTGATAAAGTATGTCATGGCAAACAAAGAATAAAAGATTTGAGAACAGAGAATTTTAAAATTACAATCAATGGTACTATGCAAAAATAATATGCTACATCAAACTTTTAAGATAAAATTATATACAGTAATGGCAGGGACATAATTTCTAAACATTATCTACATTTGTTTAGAACACTCTAGCATGAATGCTAAACAAAGTCAGGAACATAATGTAATGGACAGTTACTTTAATAACAACATAATCACCCACAGTTCTTTTTTGTTGTAAGCTCTGGTCAACTCATTTTTCAGTGGGAGTTCTCTGGAACAAGTAATTTGCTGGTAAAACATATGAAATGAAACTGCCATATACATTCAGGCCAATGGCCTAGCCCATACTAGGCTGAGCTGAAGTAACTCTCTAAGGCCCAGTCAGTCTTTCCTCGTCCTGCCATCTAAGATCCTTACTCAGGAAGTAAGCGACCTGTGGTCCACCAGATGATGTTGGACTCCAACTCCCATCAGCCTCAGCCTCAATGATGAATGGCCAGGGATAAGAGTGGCAGTCGAACATCTAGAGGGCCACAGGTTCTCCATCCCAGCTCTATCCGTAGATTTTGGAGATGAACTAAACCTCACATGGGCAAAATGTGTGCTTTATTACTGATCTACAGCTCATGCCCTAGGTTTTGATCTTCAATATATAAAACTGGCACAAGTTTCAGTCATATCAGTGGAGCTGATGCCAGCAAAAGTTGTGAGAGTTGGTGTTGTGCTTCCTTGCTTGGATTTCCAGCAATGACCTCATGCTGAAGAAACAAAATGAAAGAGAGAGAGGAAACCATCTAGAGTTTATTATGATGTCTGTAGCAATGTGCTTTATAGTGTGCTATATACTGAACATTCACTCTTAAGGGCAGTGTGAAGCTTCTCACACTCTAAATCTTACAGTATGTGTACATTCAGTAGCCAAAAATGTAATATCTGTTTTCATAAAGCACTAGAGGGCAGGCTAGCCTATACTTGTTCTTTGCTAGGGAGTAAAATAAACATGACCTGGCTAGGCCATTAGCTGTGCAATAAGAAAGGAGGAAACAGTGCAATAAGTGATAAGGATGAGATCAGTTATGGTAAAAATATTTTATAATATTTTCCTTTAAGGCTACAAAAATCACAACAGAAGTGTAGCTATTGGACTAATTAAGAACTGACCAGAATTCATCCTTTTGTGTGTGTGTGTGTGAGAGAGAAAGAGAGAGAGAGAAAGAGAGAGGCAGAATTCATGCAATATAAAGAGCTGATTATTTAGAAATGGGAGGTGAGTCAATGGGAGGTGTCAATGTGAGGTGACTAGGGTTGCCAGGTCAAAACATCCCAAAACCTGAGATTTGAGGGGTGGGCCCTAATGATGTCATGGGGCAGGGCCGAGTGATGCCATGGGGCGGGCCCCAGTGATGTCACGGGGCGGGCCCCAGTGATGTCATTAAGCATGATACATTAAGTATCAATCACAGTTGCTTGGAGGATACAATCAAAAAATATGTCTGATTGGAAATTAAGATAGAAATCATAGCTAAAAGGTGGAGCCTGGGTAGGGAACATTTAATCTAGCCTACTTGCTTTTAGCAAGAAGAGTTAAGTGCCTTCAGGCCAGGCCAGTCACCAAAAGGTCATTGTAGGGACAAAGGAGCTTAGTGTTGTGGAGATGTTAGATGGGAGCTTTGGGGAGTAAAGATGGATGCTCCTGAAAGCTGCAAACACACTTACTAAGGGATTAAGCTCCATAGAACTCAACAGGACTGACTTCTAAGTAGATATAGTTTGGATTGTGCTGTTGATAAACCTTGACTAGGGTTCTTCTGCAAAGACATCCATATCTAAGCAGGTTTGGCAACCCTCTGCCTGGAATACCCTGCCCTTATCTTTTAACGTGGCTGCTCCAAACTTTTTTACAGATCCAGAGCTTGGAAAAGTTACTTTTTTGAACTACAACTCCCATCAGCCCAATCCAGTGGCCATGCTGGCTGGGGCTGATGGGAGTTGTAGTTCAAAAAAGTAACTTTTCCAAGCTCTGGATTTGACCCTTTACTTCAGAAAGAGGTCTGAGAAATGAGTAGGAGTAAGAAGTATCTTTTAAAATTGTTCTTTTCAATTCACTCTTGAATGCACATCATACCTAGGGCAGATCCACACCATTCATTTAAAGCACATTCAACACCCATTTGAAGCACATGAATCCCACCACAGAATCATGGGAACTGCAGTTTGTTAAGAGTGGTGAGAACTATAACTGTAAGGGGGAAATGACTCCTCCAAGAATTCTTTAGGGGAAGTCATGCGCTTTAAATGTGAGTTGGATGTGCTTTAAACGTATTGTGTGAATCCACTTAATAAATTTTGCCTGCATGTAAATTGTTTTAATTAATTCTTCAAAATGGAAATGAGCTATAAACTGTAGTGGGTGACCATGGGCTACTCACCATCTTTCAGCCTCTCTGCCCCTCAGGATGAAAACAATGGAGAACCATGACTACCCCAAGGCATACTTAAAATGTAAAGGAAGTATTGCACAACCATAGTGTGAAATCAGATACTTATAGGGACACAGTATGACAAAAATGGGCGGAAGTAATGAGTGGGGTACCACAGGGCTCGGTCCTGGGCCCAGTGCTCTTCAACATTTTTATTAACGACTTGGATGAGGAGGTACAGAGCATGCTTATCAAATTTGCAGATGATACAAAATTGGGGGCCATAGCTAATACCGTGGAAGACAGAAACAAAATTCAAAGGAAGCTTGATAGGCTGGAGTATTGGGCTGAAAACAACAGATGATCAGGGGACTGGAAACAAAGCCCTATGAGGAGAGACTGAAAGAACTAGGCATGTTTCACCTGGAGAAGAGAAGACTGAGGGGAGATATGATAGCACTGTTCAAGTACTTGAAAGGTTGCCACACAGAGGAGGGCTGGGATCTCTTCTCCATTGTCCCAGAGTGCAGGACACGGAATAATGGGCTCAAGTTGCAAGAAGCCAGATTTCGACTGGACATCAGGAAAAACTTCCTAACTGTTAGAGCCATACGACAATGGAACCAATTACTAGAGAGGTAGTGGGCTCTCCAACACTGGAGGCATTCAAGAGGCAGCTGGACAGCCATCTGTTGGGAATGCTTTGATTTAGATTCCTGCATTGAGCAGGGGGTTGGACTTGATGGCCTTATAGGCCCCTTCCAACTCTACTATTCTATGATTCTATGAAAATATTTATATAAGCATGACTATCAAATATGTTTATTATTTATACAACCTGTAAAGATATTTATAGTGCAATCCTATGTTTGTTTACTCAGAAGCAAGCCCCAATGTATTCAATGGGGCTTACTCAACCAGGGAAAACTGTACCCTGAAGTATTCTTTTAGCAAGTCTTTTAAGTTGAGACCTTATCCCAGTCTGTGTTGGAATTGCTTTTTAATATGTTTTTAAACCTTTTCCTTAAAAAAGAAAAAGTTTTTAAAGCTTTTAAAAACGTTTTTAAAGATGCTTTGTTTTAATATATTTTAAAGTCTGTTTTTATGATTTTTAAAGTGTTTTTAGTGCTTTTGTTTGTCACCCTGGGCTCCTGCTGGGAGGAAGGGCGGGATATAAGTCAAATAATAAATAAATAAAAATAAATAAATAAAATTCATTCACCCAACCCAAAATTTGGAATCATGCCACTTTAAGCTGTTTTCCAACTGTTTATACTTTTTATGGTTATTGGTTTTTAAAGTGATTTATTTCTTATTGTGAGCTGCCTTGGTTTCCAATCATCAACCCTACACACACACATATATATGCAGGTGTAAAAATACACCCCATATAATAGTTTATTGTCAAACCAGTTGGTCACTGAGGAACATTTTTTTTAAAATCAGTATTAGTTTCCTACATAATAAAAACTGTGATAAACCCTGCCTAATATCTTTAAAAATAGGGTTGGAGGGGGAGAGAAAGATTTACAACACAAACACAAGTCTGTGCTATGTTTGCTCAAAAGTCCCATTAATTTACAGCA
The DNA here is from genome assembly GCF_030035675.1 of Rhineura floridana. Classification (NCBI taxonomy): domain Eukaryota; kingdom Metazoa; phylum Chordata; class Lepidosauria; order Squamata; family Rhineuridae; genus Rhineura; species Rhineura floridana. The sequence continues at coordinate 52,666,258 of NC_084480.1, forward strand.
CAATCCTAACCATGTCTACTCACAAGTAAGTCCTAATGGAGTTCAATGGGGTTTACTCCAGGTACATGGGATTAGAATTGCTTTACTCCCAGAAAAGCAGATATTGGATTAAATACTTTCATATTTCATAGCCCAGGGTCTGACTCTTGGACAGAAGAGAAAAAACAACATTAAGCCATATTACTTACACAAACTGCAAAAATCTTAAAGCCACCATTTTCTGACGTTGAAATTAAGCCTAGGCATGCCTGGATCAACAAGTCACAACCCTGGCTTCATTGGCTACAATCCTGAAAGGGCGGGGTTACAGCCAGAGCTTTGAAAAGTTACTTTTTTAAACTACAACTCCCATCAGCCGCAGCCAGCATGGCCACTGGATTGGGCTGATGGGAGTTGTAGCTAGAGCAAGGAATTGTTCTAGAGATCTGTAAAAAACAGTCGTGCGGGGGGGCGGTTGACGTTTTGGCAGTTGACGTCTCGGGAACCAGACCATCTACAAACTTAATTTTTTTTTAAATTGAAGCTGAGAGTCTGGAGATTAAGGGGTGCTAGCCGGAGAGCCGGAGGGCCCCCCCAAAAAAACAGAGACTCTGGCTGAAAACTGGAGACCTGGTAACTCTAGAGGTGACTGTCTTCTTAACTGTCTCATACAGTGGACTTCTAACAGACCAACTCTTTGCACTGCATGCAAGCTGTAGGTGCTATTGAAGGAGAGGAAAACATTGCCCACATGTGATTGTACTTTAGAAGCACCAATAATTCTGAACAATTCATTAATCCCCACATTAGTGACAATCAGTATCAACAATTTTATGGGCTTATGAACTAGGCTTGCGTACCAAAGTACACTTACCCCTTTGCTAAAAAGCTTGGACCTCTGCTTGGCAGTCTCAATTCTGTCCATTGTATATGTAAACTAATGGGAAGAGCAAATGTGCTACACGCATGCTTGGCAAACACAGCAGGCAGCTGCTGGTGGTTTTATTTGAATGTGAGGATAAAACAGGTATCATGGAACTATGGGGAAGTGCCATAGCTCAGTGACAGAGCAGCTGCTTTGCATGCAGAAGGTCCCAGGTTCAGCTTGGTATCTTGCGGTAGGATTGGCAATATTCCCTGTCTGAAACCCTGGTGAGCTGCTGTCATTCAACGTGGACAATACTGAGCTAGATGGAGCAGTGGTCGACTTGGGCTGCATTTAGATAGCAGTTTATTCCATTTTCTCAGTGATAATGTTTACATTTTTTCAGAAGACGTAAAAGCCACTTCTGGAAATCTAGAACTCATTTCTGTGTTAATTCCTTCCAGAAAAATCCATTTGCAATTCCATTAACCCAGAAAATTGTGGGAGTAAAGTGATGAAATTTGGTGCGGTATACCAGCATACAGTTATTTCCTGCCATGTTCATGGGGGAACAGAAGTGTGCATGCGTGGAAAGAGTGGGGGCGTTGCAACGCACCCAGTAATGTTCATTGTTGTGTCACAGCACGCCCACTGGTGTGAATGAAATTTAGCATGACAGGGCAGTATATCAGTGAAAAAGCCACAGTTCCATAATGTAACATGTACTGCAGTGTGAAAGGAATATTAGAAATCGGGACAGAAACGTTACCATTACAATAAATAAAATTAACACAACCAACCCCATGTCTGAATGCAGCCTTGGTATCCTGTGTTGCTATCATAGAAAATGTACAGTGCAACTACATACAATTCTGCCGACCCTATATTAAAGAATATCATTGTGTTGGAAAGATTTTAAAAAAGGCAATTGAAGGCAACGAAAGGCAAAGAGTGGAATCAAGTTCCCTACAAGGAAAGGCTAAAGTCCGGTGTGTGTGCATATACAGTATATATTTCTCCAATACTTGAGACTATCATAACATTTTATAAGAAGAGCCTAGGAATTTCTCTTTCAAAAAGACCTTGGAGGGGAATCATCAATGAAGTTGATGATCAATGAAATTGGGGTCCCTTCTGGACAGACAGACCACAGTACTTACTTACTCATTAACTTACAGGATTCACTACTACAAAATGGGGTGCTTGCCATAAGTTTAAATTGCTTTTCAAAAAAGGATTACACAAATTCGTGGAGATTAGAGGCAATATATAAATCTACTCAGAAGTATTTAGTGAGTTCAGTGAGACTTACTCCCAGGTTAGTACTTATAAGATTGAAGCCTAAATGGAACCTTCCTGTCCAGGGCCATAATTCCCTCTATTTCCAGTGTTCAGGCTGTGATAGTGTCATTGTTTATGTAGGAAAATAGCGCTATCCAAGGGGAAGGTCTTAGCAGGCTTGGAGAAGCCTAAAGGATTGCAGAAGTACAATAAACCTTTAGGAAAATCTAAGGGGAGGTGAGAAGTCCCTCACCAATAAACAGCACAGTGAAGACTGGATGCATTCAGTGGCCATGAAATGCATTGCTGACTGACTTACTGGGTGGAAAATGGAAAACTGTTAGGATGGGGAGGAGAGGGGGAATGGATTGCAGTGCTGGAATCCTGAGCTGCAGCATGCTACACTGCAACATCCATTGCAGGTATCCCTGAGAACCAGATGTAGAGGACAAACAGCAAGGGATGGGCACCCACTCATTTTGGGTAGAGCACATCCATGGCATACAAAAGGTCCCAGATTCAGTCCCTGTCATTGCCAGGTGGGATTAGGAAAAACTCCTGTCTGAAACTCTGGAGAGCTGCTGCCAGTCTGTGTAGAGAATATTGAGCTACATGGATCAATAGTCTGCTTCTTATAAGACAGCTTCCTGTGTTCTTATTAAACCATTAGGTGCCGTAGAAAACTAGATGCTTAAGCCCACAGGCTCAAAGCCAAAGTGCATTAGGGAGGAAAGACAGAAAAGGAAAACAAATAAATTATGTTCAGGCACAGAGCGGCAAATATGCACCTTTCATCAGTGAAATATGTGAAGTAGTTCCATTAATTGATTATACAGAATCTTGATCGAATGACTTGGTCCCATTTTCTCCTGTTAATGCCTAGTTCCTTTTGTGTGTGTATATGAAAAGGTTCTGCATTCTCCAGGATGAAATAGGAAGGAATGATGGCACAGAGCCATTGAATGGGCTTTAAAAGTGGCTTGAATAAACTAGCTGTGTAATTGGAGCTTACGTATTGGTCACGATTTCAGCTTGTAAGAGCAATTTTCTAGTCCTTTCTTTTAGTTCTCATTCCTCTCCTGCTTGCTTGCATTTCTCCCCCCTTGGGTGTCAACAAATCAAAACACGTAATTCTCTTCCCCCTGTCTTGAGTAATCTTCAGAATGGTGTGCTTGCGAATGAATTCATTTGATGTGGATGAGAGAGAAACCACAGACATAAAAGTAGAGGGAGGAGAGAGATTTCTTACTTTGTTCTGTCTAGCCTTCTTCCAATGTGGGAGATTTCCCTATGCTTGGAACATGGTGAGAAAAATTCCTTCCATCACATAACAGCCAGGAAAGTAAGCTGCTCTTTGCTGTGGAGAAATTGGAAATACTGGTAACTTAGCCACCATTTGAAACACAGAGCATGCTCTTGTAGTACAACAGATTTCAGATTTGAGGCAGGCATACGGCAGCATACCTCAAACGGTTTATTCATACAGGTTACATGTCAGAGATCAGGAACATCTTCTTGGCATTCCTGGATCCTGAACCTAGGAACATAGGAAACTGCCATATACTGTGGATTGGCCAATGGATCCCGTCTCTAGTACAGAGTCAGACCATTGACCCATCTAGATCAATATTGTCTTCCCTAAGTGGTCGTGGTTTTCCAGGATTTCAGACAAGATTCTCGCCTGGCCCTACCTGGAGATGCTGGGGATTGAACCTGGGACCTTTAATAAGCAAAACAGATACTCTACCACGGAGTCCAAACTCTTCCCAAACCTACAAATTTGACTTATAGTCAGTGGTGGCTGGTTCCCATTAGGACTGGTAGGGTGGAAGGCAGGAAGGCCAATGACAGGCAGAGCCAATGGTAGGTGGAACCAGAGCCAGTGGTGGAGCCAACTAATTCCAGTGTTCTCCCCATCCTTCTCCCTCCTGAGTTCTACAAGGGCAACACTGAGGGTAAGGAAGAGGAAGCTGACAGAGAGTGTCACCTGCTAGGCTAGTTGCAAGTAAGAAGGCAGGCAGATGGGTGAGGACAGACTGAGGTTGGTGTGGCAGTGTCCCATTCATCCTAATGGACCAGCCTTCATTGCTTTTAGTGCAGAGTAGGGATGTGCTAGAATTCCACCCAATTTGGATTTGGTACCAAATTTTCTAATAATTCGCTCATTCTCTGTCATTCAGATTGGATTTTTATGTAGTGATTTTCTGTGGCTATTTTCAAAAACAGATTTTTTTAAAATAAAAAACTTCTAAAATATTGATACTATAAACAATAATTTTATCAACCTTTCCTTTCAAAATATTGATATTTCCTTTCAGAATATCAATATTTTTGGAAGGGGGAAAAGCAGCAGATAGTGGACAAAGAACGAACTTGAATCAATACCAGCCTGTTGGGTTGACGGAATGCTTTTGAACTGGCATTGGCCAACAGATCCCATCTGTAGTACAGAGTCAGACCATTGATTTATCTAGCTCAATATCATCTATTCTGACTGGTCAGAACTGTCCAGAGTCTCACTCAGAGGTCTTTCTCAGCCCTGATACCTTTTAAACTGAAGATGTCAGGGACTGAACTTAGGCATTTTCTGCATGCAAAGCATGTGGGTAACCAATGAGCTATTGATCTTCCAGTCCAGAGGTATTATTATTCATACATTTTCATCCTATCATTCCTCCAAAGAGCTTACATGTGATATATATGATCCTCCCCCTCCCTATTCTGTCCTTGTGACAACCCCCTCTGGTAGGTTAGGCTAAGAGACAGTGACCGGCCCAAGGTCTAAGCATTACACCAAACTGGTTCTGTATACACTGGTATGCAGAAAACAGCAGTGTATACTGCATACCAGTATAGACTGGTATGCAGAAAACAGAAAAACCCCTGCTCAGCCATGAAGCTCACTGAGTGACCTAGGACTAGTCACTGTCTCCAGCCTAACCTACCTCACAGGGTTGATTTGAGGATAAAATGAGAAGGTAGAGAAACATGCATGTCACCTAGAGCTCCTTGGAATAAAAATTATTTTAGCAACTGCCAATCATATGCTCATATTATCTTTGATTCCCATTTTATGTCCCATATAAAGTTAATGTTATGTATTCACACCCTTTTGTAATCATGTGAAGATTCCTTAACATTAGGGTTGACAGGTCCCTGGCCTGAGACTGATCCTGTATCTTTAGGAGAAGAGAAAGTCAGCCAAGTGCAGGTGTTCTTGCAACACTGTAATGAGAAAAACCACAAGGTGGAATTCTCCCTTCCCCCTGCACAACTTTTAAAGATACAGAAGACCTCTTGGTTGCCAGGCCCGGCCTCCAGGAGGTCTTCTGTATCTTTAAAAGTTGTGCAGGGGGAAGGGAGAATTCCACCTTGTGGTTTTTCCCATTACAGGGTTGCAAGAACACCTGCACTTGGCTGACTTTCTCTTCTCCTACAGGATCAGTCTCAGGCCATGTACCTGGCAACCCTACTTAACGTACAGTGTCTGCAGGGGGCTATGGAAAGTTGTTCTTGTTTACTACAGAATTCCTAGAAATACTTTGGTCTCCTCACCCTGATTAACATTATGGCTTAATCAGGTTGGTGGTGTAATAACTGCCAAGTTTTTGAAGTCTCTGGACAATTATCAGCAAGCACAGAATTAAACATCAGACTTAACATGTAGTCCTACTAATCATTATATTTTCACATGTTGATGGCATGTCATGCTTATGTACATTACTAAACAAAAATCATCAAAGGTGATCTACATCAGAAATAAGAAAATGAATTTGACATCCAGCATTTCAACAAATGGACACTAAAAAAACTTATACAGTGTTATAATTTACAACAATCAAAAGGACTACAAACATGGCCACACTTCTGTCAAAATAAAAAATGAGAATGAATATATTGAAACTGTATTTGGCAAATTGTCATTAAAAAAATCAGAATGTATTTATGTACAGTCTTCAGTCACAAAAACCTGAAATGTTACTCTGTCAGAAGAAATGCATGAAATATAGGCTGAAATGACAAAATACACACACACACACCTGGCTCTGTGCTGACTCCACAGAAGTCAAGAGCTAAACTCTGATTAGCTGTAATCCTCAACATTCATTCATTCCCTTCTAGTATGACATGGATTGGATCCTTCATGTCAACAGATCTTAAGCCTTTTAAATTAAAAAGATGTTTGTTGAATAATATCTTGACTGGATAATTTGTTTTTTATTAAAATTAGATGTATTCCTTGAACTTTCTTTACAGCAAAACCAAATGACATTGTTTTGATCCTCCTGAGCTTTAAATCTTGGAATGTATCCTGGTCTCAAGCATCAACTCAAGCATTTTGGATTGACACTTTCCTTTAAAAAAAGAAAAGAAAATTTGATGTAAAGACATTTGATAGAGGTTACCTAATGGAAGTTTCCTCAACTGCTTTTCAAGAAAGACAGGGAAATTCTCCTGTAAAAGCTGCTGGAGTCTTACAGTGCAATCCTATACAATTCTACTCAGATTAAAGCCTCATTGAGTTCAGTAGGATTTACTCCCAGGCAAGCATGTATAGCAGGAGTGGAGAACCTCAGGCCCATGGGATCAATTTGGCTCTCCAGGCCTCTCTATCTTGACCTCTAACTCTCCCCAGGCCATACACTAGTGGTGGGGAACCTCCAGCTTCTGGGTCAATCATGGCCCTTCAGGAGGATCCCATTTGGCCCTCAGGGCCATTTTCCTTAAGTTAGCCCATTCAGCTCACTGGCACAGTGATGAAAAAAACACACCCAGGTTTGCTTGCTTTTGCTGCATGCAAGCAGACCCGTGTTTTTGGAAAGCCCACCCTGTGCCGATCCTTTTCAGATGTTGAAGGGATCAGTTTGGGGTGGGCTTTCTAAGCCTCCCCACACCCCATCCTTTCAAGCTCTGACTACAGACCTTGAAAGGAGGGGCATAGGGAGCCCTGCACTGATCCTTTCAACCTCCAACCTGTGATTTTGACAAGTGGATGGGGCAATGCAGAGGTCAATCATATGATATCATAGTGGTTGCCCCACCCAGCTGTCAAAGTTGGTCCAGAGCCAAAAAGGTTACCCACTCCTGCCATAACCTTCTCCTCAGGCACATTCCTCACTGGCCCCGCTTCACACTCTAGAGCAGCCTTTCCCAACCAGTGTGCCTCCAGATGTTGTTGGACCCCAACTCCCATCTTCCTGACCGTTGGCAATGCTGGCTGAGGCTGATGGGAGTTGTGGTCCAACAACATCTGGAGGCACACTGGTTGGGAAAGGCTGCTCTAGAGTGTTTTGCCTGGCTAGAATGTGTCCTTGCTAATGACTCTGGCTTGTCTGGATTGAGAATAGAGAGTGATATGAGAGTGTGTGTAGAAACTAGCTGACTGTACAAAGAGAAAAAATTACATTTGTTATTCCCTTCTCTAGATCTTAACTGTTGCTTGGTCACTTGCTCCTCCTGCCCAGTCTCTTAATGGTGGTATGTGTAATAATGTCTTTATGTGGAGTCTCTCCTAACAATCGACTGTCAGCTCCCTTTTTTCCCAGGGGCTGGCCCTTTGTACAGCAAATCAGGATCAATGCATGTGCTATCCTCCTGAGAGCCAGCTGCTGAATGAGTCAGGCCATTCTCATGTATCCCTGTTTGTGCTTGCTGTGAACATTCTTTTGGATTGCTTTCTCTGTGAGCTGGAGCTTCCAACCCCTCCCAGTCACTTCTAATTAGACTGTCTTTTTCATCCATTCTTACACAGCTCTAAGCTTTTATTTATTACTTGGCTTATTATTAATCAGTTTCAGATCCTTACATAGGCTTCAGATAGGGCATTAAAGGGACAATTGCTGGATTCCACATATCTCCAGACAATACAATTTCATTTGGCAATACAGTATGTTATTTTCACCAATGTATGCATCTTTATGCACACTTTACCCTAATATATGCATTTCTGTACACATTACTTGGCTGGAGAATTGCATTGCAAAATTCAGAAAAGGGCAAATTTCAAAATATGGCTATTTCAGTTCATGAATTATTTTGGAAAGTGTAAATTAGGCAGGTTCACTTTTAAATGTGGACTGAATTGAATTTCAGCCCCGTCCTCAAGCCCAAGGAAGGAGTAGCTATGGGAATTTAAAACAGTGAACTGTCAGCATTTAATAATTCACATCCTAAGAAAACATTCCATTTTCAAACAGGAAATATACTTTAATTGACATTTTACATAAAACTTAGCCAAAGTAAAATGATATTGCTATAATATCTTGCTGCAGGCTTTCCTACAGGGAAAATGACTTATATCTATATGTCATCTGTTGATTTCAGTAACATGAGGAGTTGTATTTAATGTATTAAATTGTAACCAGCTTTTCCAGATATGCAATATAAAATAATTTTATTAAATAACCTATCTCATTTTTACAGGTACTGAAATCCAGCAGAATTTGGAAAGAAAATGGAATCACAGGCTTAAGTCTGTGGATTACTAGACTACAGAAAATACCATATGAAGGCATCAAATTCTTTCGGTTGTAGTATAATTGGAAAAGCCTGATTGTAACTGCCATCAGTCTTTTCCATTGGCCATGCTGGCTGAGGCTGCTGGCTGCTGGAGTCCAACAACATCTGGAGGGCCAGAGGTTTTCCATCCCTGTGATAAAGGCTTTGACTGCCTCTTAATAAAATGGATGGTTGAGGAACAGACCTGACAACAAGATACATGTAGCAGCTGGGTGAAACTTTTAGTTTATCTTCTGAAGTAACCAAGGGTTGAAGAAGCTCCACTATATCTCTTTATTTTCATACTCACAGCTTTTAAAAAAGAACAAGAAAATTATAATTTCATTATATATTCCTGATATTTATCCTTTCAGGCAGAGGCAGACACTCTTGGTTCCAGTGAACTATATATCAGCACACAGCTATATGGCATAGGCACTGACTTCATCTAATGATAAAGAACAGCTCCTAAAGAGAGCTTAGATTGCATTTGAAGCAACACTTCCTACTTCTTTTACCTTCTATTTTGCAAGCCCCTTCATTTTAAGAGCCATCTCTGAGCTTATGCGCTCAATAGAATCTTCTGTCTATGGCCTTCTGAGTGTTTTTCTTTATAAATCTGCTAATGACTAAAGTCTGTGGTAGATGCCTCATGCTTCACCTTCTTGTGTTTTCCTAAATGTCCCTTCTCCAATCTCGAGGCTGTTAGATGAGACATGTGGTATAAAAGGTTCAAGATCTGTAAAACTGAAAAGAGAAGCTTGTTTCAATTATTTATTCCCTGCTTCTTTACCACCAGCTGCCTCCCACCCTTGCCTTCCCCTCCAGAGCAAATTCGTTGCAGAGGAAACAGACTGAATCTCCTACCTTCTTGGAAATAGGATTGTTGTGGAGTTAATTGTAGCTTTCATCAGAATAAAGCTGCCAGATGTGAGATGCAAGGAAGGCTCACCAATGCCTCAGAGCATATGGCAAATCAGAGAGAGAGATTGTTGTTCTGCCCAGTTATAAATTAAAACACCTGCACTTAACTTCCTAACTCAAGTACGTTCTACATTTGATTTCATTTATACAAACTGCCATAGAGGAATAAGCAGTACAACCAAATGCATTTCTTTCATCAATTCATAGTGCAATGCTATGCCTGCATCAGAAGTTTGAGGCTGCGGCGATGGCCATTAACTCACATGAGTCAAGCCTCTGCCATCCAGGAAATGGCAAGATACAAGTATTGGATCCAGGGTTGGCCAAGATATTTTGCTTCCTGCAAATCCCATCCACCCCAAAGTGTATATTACCTAAGGCTATCCAAATTATTTTGGCATCTGAGACAGAAAATCCTAGAAATATGTCTCTCTATCCTTCACAGTGAAAAGTTAATAATAATTTTTGTAAGTAAATTAAATAAAAGATAATTTTTTGTAAGTAACAATTGCGGCTGTTTTATGACACTCAGGTTCACCTTCCTGCGGCAGAGGCACCCACCTAATAGCAGGGCCAGTCCAGAGCCAGAAAGAAGGCAGAGAAGTTGAGAAGGTGGAGCTACAGCAGTAGAAGCTGCAGATTGCTCTTGGCGTTGGCCTCTTTCAGCTTGATGAAAAAGCCAGTTTCAGGAATAATCCTTGTCCATTATTTTCCTTGGTGACACTCCTTTCCCATTCTTTCCATGGAATACTACCCCCAATGCCCCTTCAACATAGATGGAAAGTTGAAACTGAAACTGCTGAATAAAGTGGAACTTACTTCTGAGCAGATATATTCCTAAAATTGCGCTATAAGGCTGCAATCCAGTATGTATATATGTATGTATGTATGTAATATATATTCCGCCTTCTCTCCCAGAAGGAGCGCAGGTCAGCACCAGTTACTTGGGAGTAACTACTGCTGTTTTGTTTGTTGTTGTTAAGGTGTTCCCTTTAAAGAATGTGATAGGGATAGTGTTGACTGCAGCCCACCTTTATCCAAAATATACCCAGAGAATTCAAAACTTTTGGTTGGTCCTAATCAGGAGTTTGATTTAATAAAACATTTTGGTTGCTCCTAACAAAGGTCTTGCCCAACTGTAGACTTTGGATTTTATTTTCTCTTATAGACCAACATGGCTGCCTTATTTATTTATTTATTACATTTATATACCGCCCCATAGCTGAAGCCCTCTGGGTGGTTTACAGCCTTTACTATTTTACCCACAGTTAAGTGATCCTAATCCAAAGAAGCACACACAGAAGTCCACTGTATGGAGTGGGTTCAATATGTGACAACAGCCAGCTGTAGCTCTGTTCACATTCATGCTCTGAAGTCTCACAGCCACTTCAGAATTTTGTGATTGTACTCTGCAGTCAAGAGTTTTTTTCCTAATGAAAAGTAGATGTGTAAGATGGCTTCTAGTGATGTATGGAGGAATTTTCTTTTTGGAGGAAGTAAACACCCTCTCCTCAGCTCTCTGAACCCACACCCACAGGGTGAATCCGAAAATTCATTGCATGAGCAGAATACCTTCTGTTCATGCAATAAAATTTCCCCTCCCCCCATGCCCCCCAACTGCCCCAGAGGGTTGGGGGGAGAACCCAGAGCAGATTTGGGGCATGCAATGGGGGGCACATAGGGGAGGAGAGGTAAGGGGAAGTTCTGTTGCATGAGTGGAAATTGTTCCATTCATGCAATTACTCTGTTGGAAACAACCCCGGCTTTTACATACAGAAGGCATTGACAGGATGAATCCAGTGCACTTATTCCAACAAAGATGAAATGAAATTCATAGGCTTAAAGAGTCTATATATGTTACATTCATGACCAGCATGTTTTCCTGTCCTGAAACAATTCCCAGCTAGAATCTGTCATTCCTTATCCTTCCGTGCCATTTCATTGTTGCCAAAACAAACTACACACAAACATGTTCATAAGTGACTTTAAATCTTGGGTAATCCAGGTGTGAAAGCCACCAAAGGAGTTGTGATCTGACACTTATGTGCTACTGAAAACTATGGAAAACTGACCAAACCTTGAAGAAATCTCAAGCCTAGGGCAGGTTGATGGAGTGACCTGCCTAAAAACTTGCCTTTGTTAAAAGAAACATAGTGGCTCAGGGCCAAATTACACAGTTGTTACATTGAATTCACATGTAACCCTCTCCCAAATAAGCTTTTTTCCTAATGAAAAGCAGATGTGTAAGATGGAGTTTATGGGCAAAGCCTAGATAATCCTCTGGCTGTTTTTCTGCTCAAAAGCACCCTCCCACAAACTCCTTTTCCATCCATGATGGGGAAATGACCATAGAGGTAAGGTTTAAACAGCTCCTTCTCTCTCTCAGTTACTCCATGCAAATTTGAAACCTCCAATTACAGTGTTTCATTAAGAAGAACTGAGAGACTATGGCCTAATCTACACTATACATTTAAAGCTGTTATCATACCATTTCAAACAGTCATGGCTTCCCTTGAAGAATCCTGGGAACTGTAGTTTGTTAAGGGTGCTTGGAGTAATTATTCCCCTCACAGAGCTACAATTCCCAGAGTTCCCTGGGAAGAGGAGTTGATGATGCGGATGGAGTATATAACATGCCATTGCTGTATAATGTCTTGGTTTTTGCCTTTAGGTGAGCTATTAACAATGGAATCCTATACATGTCTACTCAGAAGCAATTATCGATGGGGCATTATCCAACAATAACAGCATATAGAAATGTAGGCTGGTGTTTATTTATTTGTTTAATTAATTAATTTATATCCCTCCTTCCAAGAAGGAGCCCAGGGCAGCAAACAAAAACACTAAAATCACTTTTAAACATCTTACAAACAAAAGACTTTAAACAAAACAAACATATTAAAACAAAATATCTTAAAAACAGCTTTAAAAAACAACTTTAAAAACAACTTAAAAAGCAATTCCAGCACAGACACAGACTGGGATAAGGTCTCTACTTAAAAGGCTTTTTGGAAGAGGAAGGTTTTCAACAGGCTGAAAAGAGAGATGGTGCCTGTGTAATATTTAAGGGGAGGAAATTCCAAAGGGTAGGTGCCACAATGCTAAAGGTCTGCTTTCTATGTTGTGTGGAACGGACCTCCTAATAAGGTGGGATCTTCAGGAGGCCCTCACCTGCAGAGTGTAGTGATCAACTGGGTATATAAGGCGTAAGACGGTCTTTCATGTATCCTGGTCCCAAGCTGCATAGGGCTTTGTAGACCAAAACTAGAATCTTGAACTTTATGGACTACAACCCCTACCATCCCTAACCATTGACTATGCTGTCTGGGGATGATGGAGCTGTGGTCCAACAACATCTGGGGACCCAAGGTTGAAGAACATTGTTGTAGACCAAGTAAATAAGTGGTGGGGGTGCCTGCTCTCCAGAAATGGGGCAAACCTGCAAGTGGAGTAATCCTTATAAATGGGTTGAGAAATGTTTATTGGAGAACAAGACCTAAGACAAAGGAAAGGTGCTTCCTGGCCTGCTGTGCTTCTTTTGCATTTGGGAATATTATGGTTAACTAAAACTACTGAATGTGCTGCTGCTGTACTGCCTCTTAGCTTAGTTATCTTGCATTGGAGAATCAGGGAATTCACACATACAGTAAAGATATGGGCAAGCCTCCGGTGTGAAAAATCTGATACATGCAGGCACTTTGAGTAATGCTATCACTGGCAATATAAATCATGTAGCATTCATTGCTGGGTTGCTTGTCATTCTGTGCATTTGCCATGTGTCTGTTATAAGCCATGTTAAAAATCAAATCGAAGGATACAGAGAAATACAGTCTTAATTGGTCTGCTGGTAAAAACTGATTTAAACATGGCCAGGATTTTGCACTATATAAATAGAGTTGGGTTTTAGAAGTTCTCACAGTGAAATGGCCAAGTTAAACAAGATCCTACTGTACATTGGCTCCTTAGCAGAAACAAGAAGAAATAAATGAAGCGAAAAAGGGGAAAAACGCCTTAGTTTTCTGCTTATTGGGACTGTGCTCTATAATAATAATCTGTATGTACAGACATTCTTTTTCATCATTTGTTGTCAATATGGGTGTGACTAAAACCATAAAAGCATAACATTTCTAATCCCCACAACATCAGCCATTGGTGGTGGTGTGCCAATTTTTCTTTCCAACTCATGTATGGCTAAGGTTGTACATTTCCTATGGGCATCTGGTTGGCCTCTGTGAGAGCAGGATGCTGGACTAGATGGGTCACTGGCCTGATCCAGCAGGCTCTTCTTATGATAAGTGCACTGGCCTTTTTAATATGGCATGGGTGGTCTGTGCGCTGGCCTGGAGTAAAAGCATCATTAGATTGGTCATGCACGCCTAGCTCATTTGTTATGTTTATCATGCATGTATGTGCCTTTATTTATTTAGTGGATTTATGACTTGCTTTTTAGTCCAGAGTCTTAAATAACTTATTTCATTATTTTAATGATCACATAATAAAAATAAAATAAAATATCTTATTTTATGTTGAATGTTATTATTTATTTTTATGAATAGAAATAAATAGCATAACATAAAACAAAATATAAACAAAACAAAATAAAAAAACAGGAAAGGGACAAATCTTAAACCTAAACAGAATCACTACTCATAAGATCAAACACTAGCCATTAAAATCATGCATGCAGGGAAGTTTTATAGTAATCCCTTTTCAGAGATAAATTCCACTGAGTTCAGTAGGGCTTAGTCCCTGGTAAGTGTGAATAGGACTCAGAAGTGGCCACCAGCCTAGGGGAGGATGGGCCAACCAAAAGGTTGGAGAGAGGCCATAACTCAGGGCTCATAAGAACATAAGAAGAGCCTGCTGGATCAGGCCAGTGGCCCATCTAGTCCAGCTTCCTGTTCTCACAGTGGCCAACCAGGTGCCTGGGGGAAGCCCACAAGCAGGACCCGAGTGCAAGAACACTCTCCCCTCCTGAGGCTTCCGGCAACTGGTTTTCAGAAGCATGCTGCCTCTGACTAGGGTGGCACAGCACAGCCATCATGGCTAGTAGCCATTGATAGCCCTGTCCTCCGTGAATTTGTCTAATCTTCTTTTAAAGCCATCCAACCTGGTGGCCATTATTGCGTCTTGTGGGAGCAAATTCCATAGTTTAACTATGCGCTGAGTAAAGAAGTACTTCCTTTTGTCTGTCCTGAATCTTCCAACATTCAGCTTCTTTGAATGTCCACGAGTTCTAGTATGATGAGAGAGGGAGAAGAACTTTTCTCTATCCACTTTCTCAATGCCATGCATAATTTTATACACTTCTATCATGTCTCCTCTGACCCACCTTTTCTCTAAACTAAAAAGCCCCAAATGCTGCAACCTTTCCTCGTAAGGGAGTCGCTCCATCCCCTTGATCATTCTGGTTGCCCTCTTCTGAACCTTTTCCAACTCTAGAATATCCTTTTTGAGATGAGGCGACCAGAACTGTACACAGTATTCCAAATGCGGCCGCACCATAGATTTATACAACGGCATTATGATATCGGCTGTTTTATTTTCAATACCTTTCCTAATTATCCCTAGCATTTATTTATTTTATTTATTTATTAAATTTATATCCTGCCTAATGGCCAAAAGGCCCTCAAGGCGGCTTACAAAAACATGAATATAACACATCATAAAGCATAAATACAATAATGCAATTCTCAAAATTAAATAACAAATAACATTATTAAAAGAAAAGAAAAAACATTTAAATGTGTCACAATAAGAGAACCAAACACTTTATAAAAAGGCCTAGATAAAAATCTTCAATTTCCCAGCAAATAAGTAGCATTTTTATTTTTAACATATAAATATACACAGTATATAAGTAGCCAAACAATAATAATAAACGACAAACTAATGAGAACATCTCAATATACAATTAAACAATCCCCACACACTTCACAACAGTGTTTAACAAAAATATGCTATAGTCCAAATAACAGCAAAAATGAATCTCCAAAATTAAATCTTGACCCCCAAAACAACTAAAAAACAACTAACCCCTGTAGTCTATAGACATCCCGAGCAGCAGGTTCACGCACACATACACACACACGGTCTCTGGCCCCTTCAGCAGTTGCTGCTTTTGTAGCTGGAGAGAGACAGGGCCCCACCCTTCCAGGCCATGTGGAAATCAGCCAGAAATGCAGGGAGCAGGTCTTGCAGAAACTCATGGAATTTGCCTTTTTCACAGCTGCCGCACACTGGGTCGACATTTTCATCGTGCTGTCCACTACAACCCGAGGTCTCTCTCCTGGTCGGTCACCGCCAGTTTAGACCCCATGAGCGTATATGTGAAATTCAGATTTTTTGCTCCGATATGCATAATTTTACACTTGTTTATATTGAATTGCATTTGCCATTTTTCCGCCCATTCACTCAGTTTGGAGAGGTCTTTTTGGAGCTCTTCGCAATCCCTTTTTGTTTTAACAACCCTGAACAATTTAGTATCGTCAGCAAACTTGGCCACTTCACTGCTCACTCCTAATTCTAGGTCATTAATGAACAAATTGAAAAGTACAGGTCCCAATACCGATCCTTGAGGGACTCCACTTTCTACAGCCCTCCATTGGGAGAACTGTCCATTTATCCCTACTCTCTGCTTTCTGCTTCTTAACCAATTTCTTATCCACAAGAGGCCCTCTCCTCTTATTCCATGACTGCTAAGCTTCCTCATCTACATGGGAGCATTTTTTCATAGGAAATACACTTCCTTTACCTTCACTTTTCATTTGCATTGTCTGGAGTTTCTGCTCAAAAGTTAGCTGCCAATCACTTTTTCCCATTCACAGAAGCAGGCATTCCTTGGGGGAGGATTATTCTTGCTTTTTCCTTGTGCCCGTGCCATGTAATTATACATTTCCACTTCCTCTGGTTGCTAGGTGACCAAGCATGCTCAGTCTGCTCTCCCAGCTGCAGTAGGTTCCTTTAAAAAAACACCCAGAAGTGCAAATATCTGTGTTTTCTCTGGTAGGATACAGCTGAAATACAAATCTTTGTTTGAGCAGTGTTATGCTTTTGCACACAGGGGAAAAAGAAAATAAAGGCACTGTTTGCAGCAACATAAAACAGGTCAGCAGAATGGATGAGAGCAACCTGAAGTTACTTACCAGCCTACAGGAAATAAAATGAATGAAGGGAGGAGGAGGGAGTGGGCGTTGAGAGGGGAACAATTGACACCCTCAAAGCATCTGAGCAAAGTATCTGCAAGCACTAAAGAAAGGGATTGAAGAAGTTTTTTTCTTCCTTTTTCATATTATCAGTGGATTGGGTTAGTATGGATTTACAGGGGGGAAACTGCATGATAGCTGCTGTTTGCTGGTAATGTCATGTGAACCACACAAATTTAAAGGAGATGCGAGTAACACAAAACACACTGTAAACCACCATGTAGATGAGCCATCAGTGGCAGAGCATATGCTTTGCATGCAGAAAGTCCCATGTTCTGTCCATGGCATCTGCAGTTAAAATGGTGGTGGAGAATATGTGGCCCTCGTGATGCTGGAATCCAGCTCTCATCACCTTCAGCCAGTCAGGAATTATGGGAGTTGTAGTCCAACAACATCTGGAAGGCCACGGGTCCCTGATTCCTAAATTGAAAGAATCAGTTAGTAGTAGACTATGTGGAAGACCTCTGCTTGAGATTCTGGAGGGCAGTGGGGGCTGGTGCTCATTGGGACTGGTAGGGCAGAAAGCAGGGAGGCCAACAGTAGGTGGAGCCAGACCCAATTAGAGGTGGAGCCAACAAATTCTAGTTTTGTCCCATCCTCCTCCCTGCTGAGACTAAGAAAGACAAAGCTGACAGGCAGTGGCAGTCTTCGAACTAGTTGTAAGCAGAAAGGCAGATAGGTGGAGGCTGGCTGAGGGCAGACTGAGGTTGGAGGAGCAGTGCCCCATTTGCCTTAATGGACAAGCTTCCACTGCTGGATGGCCATGAGCAGTTAGAGTAAACCAGACTGGGCTAGAAGGACAACCTGGCCTGGTGTAAAGTAACTTCCTATGTTCTCAGATGTAACATTGCCTCAGTGAACTCATGTGACAAGGGCATTTGCAGCGGGAGTACAGTTTGTAATTGGAAAGCTCTTTCAGCTGCTGTGTCATGGGTTTTTGCTTGGGCTTCAGCAGATAATGTGGCAGCATCTGGCTCAGTGCTGTGACAAAAACACACTGTTGCCCCAAGTGGCTTCACTGCACAATCTGGATTGTGTGCCCCACTGTCCTAAAAATATAAGAGGAGCCCTGCTGGATCAGCCCAATCTAGTCTGGCAACCTATTCTCACAGTGGCCAACCAGATATTTATGGGAAGCCTGCAAGCAGGATTTGAATGCAACAGCATGCTCCCACTTGCAATTCCCAGCAACGGGCATTCAGGGGCATCATGCTTCCAAAAGTGGAGGCAGAACCTAGCCATTGTGGCTAGCAGCCATTGAAAGCCTTATCTTTCATGAATTTGTATAATCCTCGTTTAAAACTATAATATATGCAGGCTACAAGTAAGATGAAAACAATAACTGGTTTATTTCTTAGCTTCATTTACACAGTTCTCAGTTTGGAATCCATCTTAGAACCATACCCTGAAAGTTCAGACCTCAGGCATGCTCAGTTCTAACTTTTCTAAAGAAAACACTTTTACCTTTTGGCAACTAGGAGGTAACCACATGAACCTATCTTATTTTCCTCACCCTTTAGTTTATACTATCAACATACCATCTGCCGCCCAGTGCTCCTGCTGGGAGAAAGGGTGGGATATAAATCAAATAATAAATAAATAAATAAAAATCTATATTACTTAATATCAGATACATTGGTCTCAACAAAATCCCTTGTGTTTACAAATTCAGTCTCCCTTGGCTTGGGAATTCATTTTGAATGGCTTAATGCAACTGTGGGTGTTCCTGGTTTGTTCACAGCTGTCACGGGATGTTCTATCTCAGCAGGTGTCTCAGCTGGAGGCATCTCTAAAACAGTGTTAGGATCTGATGAGGGAATTGTGAGCCTGTCAGTCTCTCTGGTTGTATGAAGTGGGCAGTGTAATGGTTCTGTGGACTCTGTAGGAAACTCTTCTCCATGGTATAAACGCACTTGATTTTGGTGTTGCCAAGTATGTCTTCCATCTGGTAATCCACCACCTATGAGAGGGGTCCTGCCTGTGGTATGTGATGATCTACCAGCCAACGAGATCCAATCCCAAAATTGAGGGCATAAATTAGATTGCCCACTGTTAGTGTTCTTGATGATGTTTTGAAGTCTTAGAAGAATTTTTGTGCTTCCTGATTCTCACACACCTTAATAGCCTCATCAGGGTGTAAGATGTCCAGGTGCATATGCAATTCCTACCAATTAGCAGTTCTGCTGGTGATTTTCCTGTGGTGGAATGTGGTGTGACATGAAAGGAATCTGGCTAACTTAGTCTCTTAAGTTGCCACATGTCATTTTTTTTAGTCCATCTTTCAAGGTCTATACAGTTCTTTCTGCTAGGCCATTGGAAGTTGGGTGATGTGGAACAATTCTTACATGCTTCATGTGGTTTTTCTCCAAAAATTCTTGGAAAACTGCATCTGTAAATTGCAGCCCATTATTACTTACTACTACGTCTGGCAATCCCAAAGTAGAAAAAGACAGGCAGGATTTATCAACAATTGGTTCAGCAGTAATGGATGGCATTATGTGAACTTCAAACCATTTGGAATGTGCATCTGTTATGATTAAGAATCCCCCCCCCAATAAATGTACTAGCATAATCGATGTGAAGTCTTGTCCAAGGTCGTTGTGGCCATTCCCATGGATGTAAGGGTGCTTTTGGAGGAGCATGTTGGTTAGATTGACAAGTCCCACACTATTGCACCACTGTCTCAATCTGCTGGTCTATTCCAGGCCATAACTATGTGCTAATCCCTTCATCTGTAGAGTGCCAGGATGTGCTTCATGCAACAACTTTAGCACAGCAGATTGACTCCCTAGTGGTACAACTATCCAAGACCCCAATAACAAGCATCCATCCTGGATACTCAAGGACAACCTACGCTGATAGTAGGGCTATAAATCTGTGCCCCCCAATCCATCCATTTGTGACCATTCTTCACACTCTAGATCAGCCTTTCCCAACCTTTGGGTCCCCAGATGTTCTGAGACTACAATTCCCATCATTCCTGACCATTGCCTGTGTTGGCTGGGGCTGATGGGAGTTGTAGTCCAGCAACATCTGGGGACCCAAAGGTTGGGAAAGGCTGCTCTAGAGAACAGAGGATCTTGGTCAGTCTCTCATTAAATCTTGGCATCTATTAAGGCTGTGGACTTAAATTCAATAAGAAGAATTGTTTCAGTAGACTGAGGGACTGACTTGGGGCAATCTGGTAGTGGAAGTCTGCTAAGGGCATAAGCATTACTCAGTGCTTGGCCTGGTTTATATATGTAGTCATACATAGACAACGTCAAGGCCCATCTCTGGATTCTAGCAGATGCCATTGGAGGCACTGGCTTGTTCTCTCCCAGCAGACCCTGAAGGGTTTATCATCTGATTGTATGACAAAACATATTCCATATAGATAAGAATGGCATTATTTTACTGCAAAAACCACTGCTAACCCTTCAGGTTCTAATTGTGAATAGTTTTTTTATGCTGGGGCCAGTGATCTTGATGCATAACTAATAAGGAGCTCTGATCCATCAGGCATTCGGTGGGCTAACACTGCTGCCACTCCATATGGAGAAGTGTCACAAGACAAGAGAAGTTCTTTATGACTGTCATAATGAATAAGGAGCATGGATGACTTCTACAGTTTCTTTGCTGCTACAAAAGCTCTTGCCTGCTCCTGACCCCAGTGGAATCTCACCCCTTTATGTAAAAGTCTATGTAATGGTGCCAGTACTGTTGCCAAATTGGGCAAACATTTGCCATAATAGTTTTGCAACTCCAGAAAGGACTTCAGTTCTGACACTGACTTTGGTGCAGGTGCCTCAGTAATGGCACGTACCTTCTCTTCTCGTCTTATGTATGTTAGCTGCATCAATTTTGTGTCTTGGGTACAGGCCCTGAAAAATGCACTTTTCTGTCTTTTTCAGGCCCTGAAAAATGCACTTTTCTGTCTTGAGGTGCATGCCTGCAGACGACAACTTTATTGGTACTTGGTCTAGGTTCTGCAAATGTGCTCCCTCCGTTTTTCCTGTAATCAGAATAATATCAAGACACACACAAACATGCAGCATACCCTGGAACAAATTGTCCATAGCCCTTTGAAAGATTCCAGGGTAAAAGAAATGCCAAAAGGAGCCAATTGGAACTAAACACTCCTTTATCAGTATTTATTATTACAGTTTTCACTTTCCTCAAGAAGAATCTGAAGGTATGCATCACTTAAGTCAATTTTTGTGATTTTTTCCCCTCCAGCCAGGGTGGCATATAGATCTTCAATGCTAAGAACTGGGTATGTGTCCAGCTCTGCTACAAAGTTCACAGTGACTTTATAGTCTCCACATATCCTTAGAGTACCATTTGGCTTTAATACAGGAACGACTGGAGCAGCCCACTCAGAGAACTGAACAGGTTCAATAATACCGAGACTGATGTATCCAGTTTAGCTTTGACACCAGTATAATATATGCACCAGTAAGATGAAAACAGTAACTGGTTTACTTCTTAGCTTCTTTTACACAGTTCTCAGTGTCGAATCCATCTTAGAACCGCACCCTGAAAGCTCAGGCCTCAAGGATGCTCAGTTCCAACTTTTCTAAAGAAAACACTTTTACATTTGTCCACTAGGTGGCAACGACATGAACATATCTTTTAAAAACCATCCAAGTTAGTGGCCATCATTACATCTTGGGGGAGTGAATTCCATAGTTTAACTATGCACCACTATGTGAAGAGTACCCCCTTTTGCCTGTCTTCAATCTTACAACTGTATTGGATGGCCCAGGGTTCTAGTATTATGGGAGAGGAATAAAAACCTCTTGCCCTATTGCCCCTAATCTTTGCAATATGTAGGATGCTAAGGTGCAATGTCTGGATGATGTGTGGCAACATGTGACTTGAGAACTGTGTCATAAATCACAGTTTTCAAGTCTGCAGTGTTGACTCATGAGGACCCCTAAATGTATGGCTGCTCTAAGCCACTGATCTGAGGTACTGGTGCAGTTGGGCTTGCTCAGATTGGGCTATCTATAGGGTAGGGTTGCAGTTGAGCACTGCAAAATGAGGGACAAAAAAATATTTCCGTATACTGTGGAAATAACGGTGCATCTTGCTGAAGATGTTTTCCCACATAATTGTTCAAGTGGAACTTCAGGCTGAAGTGAACAGCTGTTTCTCAAACGCTTTG